>NC_136057.1:1384915498-1385450498 GCF_964261635.1 Lissotriton helveticus
CATTAACTGCCGGAAGTGTAACCCATGAGTAGAAAAGCTCAAAAGGGTAATCTGCGTCAGCACTCACAACAAAAACAACTGCCATGCCTTCCAAGGCAACGTTGAGACCCTGCAGATGATTGCGAACAGCCAATCGACTGTGCTGTGGGATATCAACGGCCGCAAGGACACAGAAAGATATGGACTATACAATGCGATATAATATAGCACAACTGGGTAGTAATCCAATAGCAAACCGTTTTTATATTTATCAAGCTTGAAAAGACCTATTTAGCTGTAGGTAGGTTTATCCGTCACCACTGTCAACCGGAAACAATAGTGAGGGGGTCGTAGACTGATATAACCACTACACAAGAGTCTCAAATTAGGACCACAACGTTAGGTGCGCCATGTTGCAGGGATTCTGATCCTACACAGAACTGCACAGAGACCCAGTTCCTCAGTGAATTGTGGTGTACCAAAAACTCACCTCAGTGCCTAGAAACCCTAACCAGGTAGCATTAGTGTCACATTAGCTCTTCGTCCTACAGCAAAGGAACCAATGATTAGACAACCCAGAACATGCGACTTAGGTTCTACTCAGGAATGGTGGTAAGCAAGAACACTTTTTCGTTAAACTCTCATACAAGTCCATAACAGGAGTAAAAAAGAGACACAGAACAGTTCAAATATTAATTTTAACGACGTGCTCTAAGATGCAGTATCTTTGCTAACATAAGCAGGCATATGAATAGAAATAATATGATCAGCATTGTTACAATTCCACAAAACACAAAGGGAGCAATCATATTAAAATGATGGTGAAAATAGGTCCTATGGGCCTAGTAAATCACCCTCCCTAGCTAGGAACTATGTTTTATAAAATATAGAAGGTCTCTTAGGGGGACCCCATACCTCCAAGATCAGCAGGTGTGAATCACATCAGGATCTGCAAAAGCTTTCTGTCTGTCTGGAAAAATGGGCTTCTTCCTAGTGCCTGGAATCATGCTTACAGTGTGATATTAAAGGCGCCAGAATCACATTGGCTTGCAGCTGCATATATGTTATGGCTAGAACATGAGCCGATTAGCTCGAACAACAGCTGCTTTGTTATGATGACCTTGTAGGCTTTAGAACTCCATGTGCAGACTAGAGTCACAATGTAAGTCTAGGGATGCTGAAAACAAGCCCTTCTCATGTGTAGCATTTCACGCAGCCTAACTTACAACAACAATTATATGTAGTGTCGTGTGCAAAAGCGCCAAAAAGGTAAAATGACGTTTAAACTTCTAATAAGCCTATGCTAACTTAATGTGCGAAACAAGGCCCAGCCCACACTACAGCAGAGCCACTGAGGGAAAGGAACAGGCTAAGGAGAGAGGGAGGGGCAGAGGTAAAGATGAGTGTCGATAAAAAGTATTGAGAAAAACCAAAGGAAATGATGGACGGAACGTTGACATTACAAGCACTCACCCCCAGTCAACTGATCTGGGTTTAATCCATCCCCGTTCTTTAGCCCACTCTGCCACCCCAGTTCAGACATGGCCATATGCAAATCAGTCTGACCCTGTGCCTCATGGGAACAGTCCAGTCCGAACTGCCAAGCCATGCCTTCCCTGGTCCGGAAACAAGCTACCGAGGACTGGTTTCTGGCATTTCAGCCGTCTTCAGCCCGGCTTGCTTGGAACCTTTGGCAAAGTGAGCAAGGGACTCACGTCTGAGCATACCCTGCCAACTTATAGCGAACAAAGAAAAACCAAAGGAAATGATGGACGGAGCGTTGACAATACAAGCACTCACCCCCAGTCAACTGATCTGGGTTTAATCCATCACCGTTCTTTAGCCCACTCTGCCACCCCAGTTCAGACATGGCCATATGCAAATCAGTCTGACCCTGTGCCTTATGGGAACAGTGCAGCCCGAACTGCCAAGCCATGCCTTCCCTGGACCGGAAACAAGCTACCGAGGACCGGTTTCTGGCATTTCAGCCGTCTTCAGCCCGGCTTGCTTGAATCCAGTGGCAAAGTGAGCAAGGGACTCGCGTCTGAGCATGCCCTGCCAACTTATGCCGAACAAAGAAAAACCAAAGGAAATGATGGACGGAGCGTTGACAATACAAGCACTCACCCCCAGTCAAAAAGTATTGGGCAGCAAGAAAGAGGAAGGAAAGACATGCGTGAAAAATTGCCAAATAAAGTGAGAGAAGGAAACAAACTGGGAAGAGCTGACAGTTGAAGATTAGGGCATGGAGGCAAGGCGTGAACTGCAACTGCGGACACTGCTGAACTATTGAACCTATGTTGCTCACTATACAGTACACTCATACAAAATTGGTAGCAAAGATTGACAGTCTAGTGCTTGATGTAGGATAACTCTGAACAGGAGAACCTGGCAGTTTTAGTATCAGAAGCCGAAGCAAAACGGACAATGAGATCTGAGTCCTCAGGAAGCACTAAGAGAACATGCAAGACAGAATCTTGTTCCTTAAATACTGGGCTGAAGACGCAGAAGGAAAAGCTATGAGGACCAACATTCAGATTGGTGGTCTCATCGAACAAACTAAGAGCTTTAACACCAAACATTTTTTGTCAGGGTTACTAAGTACTTTGGGTGGGCAGTTAACTCTCTGCTCTGCCAGCAGAATTTACAAAAGTCGAGAACTCCAAACGGAGTGCAGAGTGCAAAGTTTTCAAAAACTCTGCACTCGCAGTGGAGCAGACTTTACCGGTGCCACTTAGGGGGAGTCTAGGACTTAACTCCAAATGGTGGCTATCCATGGCGGTGCCGCCCCGCCACCAGTCTGTCCTTCCTTCCTGCACTCCGCTTAGAAGCCTAAGCCTCTGCTGCTTGGGCTCGGAAGGAATCCAATGCAGGGAGCCGCCCTCAGCCAGCTTAGTGCAGCAGCTAGCCCCAACTTAAAGGACAGCAAGAACGGCAGGGCGCATGTCGTATTGCTTGAAGGCATGCCTGTTCTGATGAAATCCCATGATCTGGTCAGGCATGCCTTCACACAGTATGATATGCGCACTGCAGTTCTTGCTGTCCTTTGAGTTTGTGTTAGCTCCTGCCCTAAGCTGGCTGAGGGCGGCTCCCACATTGAATTCCTTCTGAGTCTGAGCAGCGGAGGCTCAGGCTTCTAAGCGGCGTGCAGTCAACTGGAAGTTATTGGCGGCTAGGAAAGGCTTGTGGCTGAGCGGCACCGCCTTGGATAGCTGGTGCCACCAAAACCCACTGACCAAGTGAAGGCGGCGGCTCCGGACTAAAGGCCTTACTACGTGGTGGGGGAGTTGCACGCGTCACACTGACTCACCAAGAGAGACCAAGCAAAAAAGGTCTCAATTGATACAAGTTAATCTGTTGGGGCGCGGAACTCCGCGGAATTTCACTGAATTTTCAAGTAACTCAGTGAAATTCAGTGGAATACAACTCCGCAAGCTCCACCCGGGCCCGCTAAGTAACAACACTTGCAACCTATTGCATGACCAAGTTCTTCTCAGTTGAATATGCACACAGTATCATTATTGGTGTCTGGAGGGCCAGCCAGGCCTACAATCTGTAAACTATTATAATACAGCCAAAAAGGCATAATCCTGTAGTGTGCTAGGCGAGATGACTGCAGTTCTGCCTAAAAGTGGGCAGATAAGGCAATTTTCTTCAGGTTCTGCTCCTTGTAGAGGCCATGCAATGCATTATGGGTGAGACCGTCTGCTTGGTGTGAAGCATTTCTCACAGGGTGAAGGGATAGCTGTAATCCTAGCTGTGCTATGAAACGGACCATGCCCATGCTGTGACAAAAGCCTTGCTTCCAGTTGACAGGTTGTAGTAGGCAAGAATGACTAGGCGGGTGTTTTGAGACTCATATATAATGTCTTTATTGTTGCAGATCGACCAACATTCTGGTACATTAAACAACATACAAGAAAGGGTTTGGACAGTTTGCATCCTGAACAATTATTTCAAGGTGCTCTCAAATATAATGATCATGGAAAAGGAGTCACAGTGAAGAAAAGCAATTGCCCAGAGTCGCACAGTTTAGTAATCTAGTGAGCCAGGTTCTATGGGTCAGGGCACTATAAAAGCTCCAAACTGACCTGTATGGCCCATACACAATTGATGATGCAAAAGTAATGATTTTTCTGTGACAGATAACAGAGGAGAGCGTATCTGGAAGTTAAGAAACAACTCCCTGAATGACCCCTCAGGTGAATGTGATCATTCCAAGTGGGCCTGAAAGTCTTGTACAATGGGATGTCTCACATCTTCACTGCAGTATTGAAATGTGCGAAAGCTCTAACAAACTCTGGGAGCCCTATTGGTCATCCCAGAACAGATTGAAATATAAACTGCAACTAAGGAGAAACCCATATAAGGTTGACAGACCATCTGCTACTCTGCACAAGCTGAGAGGGTTGCTGCGGCAGTGGAGGAACTCCATGAATTGTTGCGCTTGATTGTCACCAGTGGCTTAGGAGACAGCCCATTGGTGATTAATGGCAACACAGATGACCTGGAAACTTCCCTGATTATGGGACACATGGCAGAACCTCTGAACCTATGCAAAATAATGAGGCCCTCTGGCTGCTCTTAGCTAGCTTGGCTGGATTATATTGCCTGTTAGACTTCCCCTAGTAAAACTTTAGGTGGCAGTGCTGTGAGATGCAGGTTTTTGGGGGGCTGTGAGGGATATCAATGTGGACTACTGTAGGGGAAATGGAGGTACATCAGGGAGTATGCAGGCTGAATCATAAGTGTTAGGTTAATGATTTGGGGAGTGTGTATCAGGATAGTAATTGGACCTCCAATGATGCTAGAGGGGCAAGTATGCAAAGCAGAGACTGCCATGCGTACTCTGAGGGAGTCTGGACTTGACTATAAGAGCAATAAGAGATTACTAGCATGTAAGGAAAGGTACAAGATGATCAAACCTTGCTTGAATTGATTTGCTTATAAGGAACTCGGAGCCAAGCTACTTTGAGAGGGTGATAGAACAGGCAGGTTGTTAACAAGCTTCCTGACCTCGGAGGTGCCTCAAATTCCAGTGGCTATGCTGTGAGGGGATAACCCGGAGTTGGCACTATGCCCACACTAACATCAATGGCATTTTTGTTAATTACTATACCTCCTTGGATGCACTACTATGTGAGTTATAGGGCACATTTACTGAAGTTCTAAGGACATCAGGTTCTCTCCATTTCATCAGAAGTTCAGTGACTTGCTCTGGAGGCACCACTGACCCAGGCTGAAACTAGGCAAGCTATAGAAGTGATAACGAGGGGCCAAAACCCAGGATCGAATGGCCTGCCAAACAAATTTTACTCCACGTACAAAAGACTGCTGACTTCTCAGCGCTTGGATATCTATAACCTTCACAAACTTACTCATGCTTCCACAAATGAAAGAGATTCTACTAGTGATTCTGAAAGTTGCCCGTGATAGTTTTGATAGGCATTTGAAACGACCACTCTCTATGATGATATCCACTGTACAATTCTGGGAAGGTGCTAACAAATAGATTGCTGCCCTTGCTCTCTCTTTGCTCATGAGCAAAATGGCTTCATTTTGGGCGGGCAAACTTCTTTGAACTTTGAGATTAGTCTACTCGAGGACCTACCTCCTAGATGCTGAACATTTACCAGCAGTGGCAACATTGTCCTGTTCAAAATTAATAGAATTTCACTTTCTTCATCACAACTATCTTACCCCAAGGAAGCTCAGTACAATATGAAGACTAATGATTAATCTCCCAGACATGAGAGTCTAAAGACAGATTTGTAGGAGAACTCGAATCTAATAGATACTGGAAACATGAATAAAATAATAGCAAAAGTTGGAGGTAGAAGAATCGACTGTACTCTGAGGGTGAGCAGAATGGGCTGGATGTCCATAGCCAAATGAGGGAAGAAGGAGCAGGTGTGCAGATTTGATCATAGTTGTAGCAAAATGTTGCCTAGCCATGTCATGAAGATCAACAATAGCACTTGACAAAAAAATGTTTACGAGAGAAAGAAATTGGTGGAGGCAGAATGTGCAACAGTGAGAAACTCAGTTATACACATACATGGATCACATAAGGGAACTAATAATATTGGAAATCAAATGGCTTTCTGGTTATAGGTTACCCTGAATGACCGTTCCTCCTAACTGCATATCTCAGTGTACTGGTGTATGTTTAACAATTAAATATAGACAGTATAAGAGGAAGAGGAGAATCAAGGGATGGACACACACCTTGCGCCAGAAGAGCAGAAACAATGTTTAGTTTAGTAGACTTACCACCAGTGAGAGACCCAGTTTACTCGGGGTCCCAATCAGTATCCTATGGTATTGCGTACTTGTGATCACCCACTAAAAACAATTTAGAGGTATCCCCAACACAGTTTGTATTGTTTAATGAGGTATACATCTATTGTCTGCACTTATGAAAGGATAGACTGTCATATGAAGAGTACATTTTAAAATAACGTATGTGCTTGAGGGTGATATCCATATGCACTGTTATAACATGATTGTTTTGAAACTTTATAAAATTTTTATTAAAATATCAATAATTTGGTCCCGCACGTCAGATGCTAAACTCATTTCCGTTCTCTACAAGATGCTACAGGCTGCGCAGGCGCACATACACAACCCGGGCAGGGAGCGGTGGGAGAGAGAATTGGGTAGGACTTTTAGCCACAAAGATTGGGAGGGGATCTCTTACAGGGCCTGACACTCCGCATACCACATGGGACTCACAGAGACATTCACGAAAGCGGTGACATATTGGTATTATACCCCAGAAAGGCTACATGCGTGGGACCGCAGCCGAGAGGTGACCTGTTGGCGTGGCTGTGGCCAGGTTGGCAACCTGGTGCATTTGTTGTGGGAATGTGTACAGATTCAACCCTACTGGGCTCAAGTACTGGATGAAATCGACAAGCACTTTGAGACAGAACTCCAGCTCTTTCCTGCCTATAAACTATTAGGTCTTCCTAACTCTCTGACCTACCCCTTAAGATCACGCAGAGGCAGACAGATGGCTATCGCACTAGGCTCTGTATTACAAAACATACTCACACACTGGCGTACTCCCACCACACCCTCCTTTGTACCATGGCTGCACCGGTTATGGCACGTGCTCGGAATGGAGAAACTATCACTTACTATAGCGGGAGAAGGAGACAAATATGATGACCTACGGCAACCATTCATGACACTCTTGACCACCGAATTCCGGGAAATCACATGTCCCTGATATCTTGCTCACGGAACCACGGAAGACGGACTGTTAAGTAGATCATTGGGGGCTCGGCACAGTTGGGAGGAGAGTTTGGGGGGGGGGTTGGGGGTGAGGCTGGTGCACTGGATGCGAGGAGGGAGGGGGGGGTCCCTGGGACAGGGGGGTTAGTTTTTTCTAATTTCATTTGCTTCTTCCTACCTTTTTCATACCATTTACGAGCACTTGACTGATTTCACCTTGAATACTGAACCCATGCCTATAAAGGACTCTGCCCGATTGCACAGTTATGATCTTGAGGGGTCACAGCTACAATGTACATGGAGATGACTGTATGCCTTTCCTTTTTGAAATCAATAAAAACATTTAAACCATAAAATATAAATAATTTGGAACAATGTCACACCTAAGGTACTGCCCTTGTGTGGCTTACCTTTTTTCTATCTGAGAGGTCATGAACAGTCCCCGTCCCACAATTTTAGTTATGTTTGAAACCTCTCACCATCTCTCCTCACTGTTCTACTGTCTATTGACTTTTGAATGTGAAATGTTGTAAGTTCAAAGAGTAGTGCCTAGATCTTGGCGCACGCCATAAAATAGGTTCTCTACTTCTTCACCATTGTATCACTCTTTATATTCTTATCCAGAATCCTATGCTTTGTAGCCAAGTGCCAAAACCAAAGGGGATGATGGACGGAGTGTTGAACATTGCAAGCACTCACCCCCAGTCAACTGATCTGGGTTTAACCCCTTTCCTGCGCATGACTGAGCCACGGGCAGCGTGTGCTCATGATGGCATGGTTCTGTCATGCTGCGGCTGCTCCACCCACGTGGCACTGATGCCCGGCCTGTGCGGGTGAATTAGTTAGTGGGCGGGGTTGTGATGGAACCATGCTGTCATGAGCACAGCTCGCCCATGACTCATGATGGTGTGGTTCCGTCACGAGCATGGCGGCGCCACGCTCACCCCCTCTCTCTCTCTCTCCCCCCCCCCCCCCCCAGCACCGCGGCATAATTACCACCGTGGCCAAGGGGTTCATCCCTCATCATTCTTTAGCTCACTCCGTCACCCCAGTTCAGACATGGCCATATGCAAATCAGTCTGAACCTGTGTCTCATGGGAACAGTCCAGCCTGAACTGCCAAGCCATGTCTTCCCTGGACTGGAAACAAGCATTCTGGGATCGGTTTCGGACTAACAGCCCTCATCAGCCAGGCTAGCTTGATTCCAGTAGCAAAGTGAGCAAGGGACCCACGTCTGGGCATACCCTGCCAACTTAAGGCAAACAAAGCAAAACCAAGTGCCTACATCTATCTAACATTATTGGGTGGTGATGCTTTTCCTTTCTGGCATCAGAGCACTGGAACCCTTTGGCTCCCAAGTTCCAGGGACTCCAGTTTTCTGGCCTTTGAAGAAAAAAATGAAAACTTGCCTATTTCATGTTAATGCAGTCGCCGCCTCTCCTTTAGTTATCGCTAAGACCGCTTGATTATGGTAGCAGTTCACTTTACATATTATTTTCAATCATTCATTTAATTCAGCAGAACAGGATAGAAATGTGTTTAAACTGCACCAATTGCCACCATTTTGTGAAGCACTCCGGGAGGTGGGAAGATGAAGAAAATTAAAAATATTCTAAAAGTATTTTGAAGGGCTAATGGGTTGAGGCAAAGGCAATTGACCTAAGGTGTTTTACAATGCATTATATTCCACTAATTGTTGACAAAACTAGAAGTCTAATGATAAATGTCAGTGGTAGTAGGGAAACACGTTGCACTCTATTTACAACAAGTACAACTAAGTTCAACAGTTACCATTTGTTCTACTAGAATTCATTAAAGGAGAGTCCTAAACTTTCTATAAAAGTTGTCAAATACTATCATGAATACATTATTGTTAGCGGCCCAGCGTGCTTTAGATTGAGCTGTCCTATATCGGCAAAAAATGACCCCCATGCATTATCCTACTACAATGACAGGATGACCCGCAAGAAATGTTTTGTCTGACATTGAATTTGCCTCCACCTCCAGCATTTTAAGTGTTAGCCCCCCGCCCAAATTTGGGTCTAGTTGCGCCCCTGTCCCGAGGACATGCGATGTTACAGGAGAGAATATGATGCGTATGAGAAGGGTAAATAATGCAGGTTCACTCTCCTATTCTCTGGAGAAATTGATTCCTGGGGCAAAGAGATTGTAGTCAAAAAGGAATGTCAATCATTGGCATCCTGGTTGCTCATAGGTTCAAAAGAATTTGAGATGGACACATTAAACGTGACCATGCACGGTTGAACTGGGCTAGCAGAAGAGGTGCCAGTGCTATGAGATGCAATGACTGTACGGCCACCTCCTGCACTCAAATGATGATTGTAAAAGAAATTCTGAGAAACTGGAATAATGCATGTGTCAGGTTGTGTTGGCAGTACCCTTAGAATGTTCCTGGCACACGTGGTGGTGTTAAAATGAATAACTATACATTATCATGACGAAGCTTTAAGGCCCTTGCCCAGCCAGGAGACCCATCTGACCACGTTAATTCTATGAAATATTGTGTGGGGGGCCAGCTGGTCGTGGGGCAATTGAACAACCTTATTTCTAAGTTGGCGATAGTCCTCCATAAGGCCATCTTTCAAATTAGGAACGTTGGTCAGGAGTACAGCAAAATGTGCAGCCGCTGGTGGAAGGCCCAAGTGCATAAAACCAAAGTCTGTTGTGGACACTATTACCTATGTTGCAGGCCCCATCAGACTGTGTGCTCCCCAAGATCCTGCTAGGCGATCTCACGCTAAAAGGGCCTGGCACCGGAGCACTTATATTGGCTTTCGAACCCTCAATCAAACCTGCTGGAATGGCACCTGTGGTCCCAATAGGGAGTGGAGTAGAAAGGCAGTAATGTGCATAGGTCAGAATTACATGGTGCAACAGAAACGGTGGGAAGTTTGAGAGCAGAGGTGAATTGCGGGGTGTTTTGAGGCAGAATGAAAATCGCGGTCAGTCCCAACGTTGAGTAATGATGTCTTACCAGCAACTTCTGCATTCGGTCTTCTCTTTTTTGGGCAAAGCACCAGAAGTGAGGGAGTCCCTTAACTGATGAACAGTTACATCAACGGTGAGGGTGCTACGAACAGAAGCATTCAATGTTTCAGATATGGGACCTATCAGTGAGTTTGAGGAATTGTTTGGATGAGGAACGCTGGGAGAGACAAGGGAGCCAACTGCAGGAGCCTTAGCAGCCAGCCTATGTTCCTCCTCCACAGTAGTGATCTCCTCGGAAATTGCCCCCGGCGTAGAAATTAGAAAGGTGAAAATATTCAGGCCATTGATTGCGGTTCCTCTTGTGGAAAGTTAGAAGTAGTGCAGATTTCCACTTATCCATAACAGCAGTAGAGGCAAGGCCCGGGCTGGTCTCAGTTGTGCGAGGATGGGCACAGAAAGGTCCACCGTTGGCCAGGTCAATGACCAGGCTCGGCCTTCATAGCGGAACAGCTACGGGTGCTTTGTAGTGCGTTCAGGGCCCCCACCCTCTCCCATAATATGGGTTGATGGGAAACAAAGTCTTCAGATGCTGTTTTTCATGCTCTATTCCTTAATGGTCATTAAAGGCAACATTCCAGTTGTTTACATTGTTCCTTTCCCCTGTCTTAGACCTCTGTGTCCATCAGCATATTGATGACCCTCACACACACCTCAAGTAGCCAGCAACAGGTGATCTCATTCAACTAAACAGTTCTATACCGCATTCCATAACTAGTTGCCTTCCAAATTCCTCCAACATGATCTTTCTAAGAATTATACGTTTCTTTTGCCCCTTTAGACTCGCATCTTCACATCCAGGACCGATACTCCTCTACTATCCTAATCCCAACACCTTGCCGCCCCATCCATGACTATCTCGATCTGCTACATCTCCAACTACCTGAGCTATTCCCTCAACTCCAAGCTTCAAAATGATCACATCTATAAATCTTGCCTTTTATGACTATAACGTTTTAAAGATTTAACCCACTCCTCTATTCCTCTAACAACTTCTTTGTAGTTGTGTCTAACTATCTCTAAACCGAACAATGTAAGCAGTAGCTCATCTCTCCCTTTCTCCCCTTGAGGTCAACATTTCAATCTATCTACACCACTTTCAAGATTATACAGCTACGATGATCAGGCTGCCTAACTGCAAATCTCTTCTTGTTTTTTTTGCAGCAAAGATGTTCTCCATTTCACTGTCCTTCTCTGAAGGAGTACAAATCTTCGCCCAGGCCTTCCAAGAATCCGGGTACCTCACATCCTCAGCACTACTCCGCTCCAGATTTGTTCTTTCATGGAGTGTTTTTCAAATGTCTAATTCACCACCAAGATACGTCCCCTTAATGTTTATGTTCTTCCCCACATTATGTGCAGTGACTATTTTTAATTGTAAATTTTTTTAGGTATGATTCAAGCACAAATTGGACTTTCCACACATGTTACGAGGTGAACCCACCTTTTCTTAATACGTGAGAATATAAATAAATTCATAATCTGATGTACAAGGTGGAGGTCTACGGTCTATTTATGAGAGGGTTGAATCACCTTTGCAAAGTGCAACGAGTCAAATGCATGACGCAAACCTCTAAAGTTAGATTTTTTTAAGCCACTTTGCGTGGCTCTGAGTGGTTTTAAAAATCTGGAGCAACGCAGCGCAAATCGATGCAATGCCTTACCCTGCCCTGGGAAGGCATTCCATAGGCATTGTGTGGGTGTTCTCATGCAACTCCCATGGATTTTGATGCATCCCCAGATTTACAAGAACTTGTAAACATGGAGATGTGCCAAAATCCAACACCTTCCTAGGGGGGGGGCGTAATGGGGATAAATCTCTTTCGCCTCATTTCTTCCTCCTTCTATGTGTGCTGCATTTCTGAGAATATGCCTCCCAGGATTGTTTTTGTGCAGGAAGAAGCCCCTTCACTGTATTGCCTTAAATAAAGCACATTCCTGCCTGTTCCTTGTTAAAGACTGCAGCGTGTGGCTTGCTGCGCTGCACTGCCTCACAAGCTCAACTACAAGCCCCTAAGTTTACAACCATGAGAAAGTTCAAGGGCTTCTGTTACCACACACTGAAACGTGTCAGTGTTCATTGATCTTTCACCAAGTCATGAGGCATTTCAATATATGATACTGGATTAAAGCACTGTAGATCTAGTTCCAACTTCATCAGATATTCTGATGCCTCAAGTTCTCTTGGATAATCACAGATCTGTAGGAATTGGTAATTTGGGGACTCATAATTACACATTACTCTTGAATCCATCCAACTTTGGAATTTTCAGTAACTTGTAATGAGGGCCTATGTTTAAATCTTCGATGCCTGCTTATAATGCATTTGGAAAATAAATATAATTTGGATGAACAAGAACTGAATGTTGCTAGCAATTCTGTTTAACAGGTTCATGTGTTTGTGGCAACAGCAACCATTGAGTGCTCCATTGCAACACTACAAACTCAAAATACATTCCTCTGCCTCCTCAAATCTCCCCCTTTGAATAATCTTGCCCTCTTTAATTCCTGTACATATTTCACATCAGCTCCATTTTTTGACAAAAATATATTATATACTACCATTGTGTAACACCTCTCAATGTTCACTGTCTGCCTTTATTATTTTCTGTTCTGCTTGCTTTGTTGTTTACAGTTTTATATAAGGCAATAACTCCAGGTGAGGCAGCACCTACGGCCCTGGTCTAATTCCTGTTTGGTTCCTACTCTGATGAATGGTGGGTTTGCAAATGTTTGATGGTTTAACTTACAAATGATACATTTAAAAAAATGGCAGCATTATATGATGAAAGCAAACGTTCACTCAAGACAGCACTCTTTATAAGGAAAAGAGCAATCTTAAGTAGATGGAGGACGTAAGTTGTCAAGAGGGCCCAAAGTTGAAGAGTATGTTAACAATATATACATAACCAAGCTACCACGGAAAAAAGTATGTTAAGATCAAGAACAGAGAATTACTATAAGGTGATACGATCAACATTTCTTAAGTTAAATGTCAATTCATGATGTTCCAGTCACAGTTACTCTTCAGGAGTCTTTAGTATTTTTTTATTTGTATATGTTCTATAGGAAAGAGTCTAATAAGAGTAATTAAATGTTGTGTCTCAATTGCTGTTTATTGTGCTGGTATTTGTTATTATGAATTTACTGTTCTAGTTAAACCTAAACTTTTGCAATGGGAACTTTTATGGGCTTTAATTTATCAAACAGTTTGAAGTCATTTAGACCCTGACAGGCTGTCCACTAGCTGTCATCTCTGAATGTATGATGGTATTCTGCATTATAACTACTTGCCTTCGGTGGGCGCTAGATTTTGTAATAGGTTAATTTCCTATTCCAACTCCAGTCTGCGCAACAGTAGGGAAGATGTTGGACTTGAAATCCAACACCAATGCGCCCCCCTAATGCAAGTCGTTGTAATGACTTGCGTGCTGAACGAAGGCGTACTAAAGACTCATTCGTTATATTGCCGGCACTGTGAAGGGACAGCGAAATTCCGGCTTTGTTCTAAAGGACGTTTCCTGTCGGCTTTAGTATCTGCTCCCCGGCTGAATCTTGCTTGTTTTATTTTGAGTTCCCCTTCACCTGAGGATCTTACACCCCTTAGTTCAACCGCTGGGGAGGCAGCAGATGTAAAGGTAGATCACTTTGCTAAGAGTGGACCATGTTGATTTGGCCTAGCTCTGAAAGGTATTTTCGTTTTGTTATTTCGAAGGCAAACTCCAATAATGATTTGTGTTTTTTCAACAAAAAAACAACCCAATGCTTATGAATATGCTGGGAGACTTCCTGTGTATAAGGGTAATGGTTTGATTTCCCTGTATGGGACCACAGTAACTTCTGCTACAGTCCTGAAGCAAGGTATTCTTGACCGTCGCCCTTCCTAAATTGGGCTGGATGACTATCAATATGACCTGCAAACCTTTGCAAGATGACCTACTCATGAAAGGTGAAAACTGTGATTCCCATACCTCTTATTGTGGCAGGGATCTTTCATCTGCTCTACCAAACTCTTTGTCTTTAGATTATAAATTGCAATAAAGAGTTAGGTTTTGTTATGATCTCTGTTTTCAGGCATTGCACGTAATATTGGACAATCTTAATGAACGTGTTAAAAAGGAAAAAGAAAAAGCAGTATTCATGAAAAGCAAAATAACAAGATACCAGTATGCAAATGAGAATGTAATTAGTAATTGCCCAAGTGTGGTGCATCTATTTGAAGTTTCCTTAAAGTGTGGCAAGGACACTAGCAAGGCACACTTCCACTTGCTAGAGGGTTCTTGTTATTTTGCTATGCCACCTAGTGTTTGTAGGTCTTGCGTAGACAGGCATGCGCTGTTTCTTCGAGACATTTTGTTTACTGTTAGTGGGGTTTTAGCCCTCTCATTACTTACAATTGGTGGACATCAAAGCCACTCTTGATTGCTTGCTTCCTGCTAGTCAGCTCTGTGATCAGCACTTTCCTCTTCTTGTATGTGACCCTCCCCTAGAGCACTCGTTTCCTTCCACTGCTCCCACTTGTGGGAGCTATTGTTTTCGTTTTGTTGAGCCACTCTACAGAGTGTATCCTTTGTAGCTGGCTCCGTCTGCTCCCTACCATTGTCTGTACCTTCTGATTTATAAAGCTTTCACTACTGTTTGCAACTTCATCTTGCAAAAACCACAGTTGATGGACAGAATGTAGAACAATGTCTTACATTCACCCCAGTACAAAGATCTGGGCCTAAATCCATCGTTTTTTTGCACTCCACACCACCCTAGGTCAGACAATGGCTATATGCAAATCAGCCTTGACCCTGTGCCTCATGGGAACAGTCCAGCCTGAACTACCAAGCCATGTCTTTCCTAGACCGGAATCCAGCATCCAAGGACCGGTTTCTGGCTATCAGCCTTCTTCAGCCTGGATAGCTTGACTCCAGTGATGTGGAGAGCCTGGGACTCACGTCTGAGCATAGCCAGCCCACTCGGGGTGAAAATTGCAAAAACCACAGTTGATGGACAGAATGTAGAACAATGTCTTACATTCACCCCAGTACAAAGATCTGGGCCTAAATCCATCGTTTATTTGCACTCCACACCACCCTAGGTCAGACAATGGCTATATGCAAATCAGCCTTGACCCTGTGCCTCATGGGAACAGTCCAGCCCGAACTACCAAGCCATGTCTTTCCTAGACCGGAATCAAGCATCCAAGGACCGGTTTCTGGCTATCAGCCTTCTTCAGCCTGGATAGCTTGACTCCAGTGATGTGGAGAGCCTGGGACTCACGTCTGAGCATACCCAGCCCACTCGGGGTGAAAATTGCAAAAACCACCGTTGATGGACAGAATGTAGAACAATGTCTTACATTCACCCCAGTACAAAGATCTGTGCCTAAATCCATCGTTTTTTTGCACTCCACACCAACCTAGGTCAGACAATGGCTATATGCAAATCAGCCTTGACCCTGTGCCTCATGGGAACAGTCCAACCCGAACTACCAAGCCATGTCTTTCCTAGACCGGAATCAAGCATCCAAGGACCGGTTTCTGGCTATCAGCCTTCTTCAGCCTGGATAGCTTGACTCCAGTGATGTGGAGAGCCTGGGACTCACGTCTGAGCATACCCAGCCCACTCGGGGTGAAAATTGCAAGAACCACAGTTGATGGACAGAATGTAGAACAATGTCTTACATTCACCCCAGTACAAAGATCTGGGCCTAAATCCATCGTTTTTTTGCACTCCACACCACCCTAGGTCAGACAATGGCTATATGCAAATCAGCCTTGACCCTGTGCCTCATGGGAACAGTCCAGCCCGAACTACCAAGCCATGTCTTTCCTAGACCGGACTCAAGCATCCAAGGACCGGTTTCTGGCTATCACCCTTCTTCAGCCTGGATAGCTTGACTCCAGTGATGTGGAGAGCCTGGGACTCACGTCTGAGCATACCCAGCCCACTCGGGGTGAAAATTGCAAAAACCACAGTTGATGGACAGAATGTAGAACAATGTCTTACATTCACCCCAGTACAAAGATCTGTGCCTAAATCCATCGTTTTTTTGCACTCCACACCAACCTAGGTCAGACAAGGGCTATATGTAAATCAGCCTTGACCCTGTGCCTCATGGGAACAGTCCAGCCCGAACTACCAAGCCATGTCTTTCCTAGACCGGAATCAAGCATCCAAGGACCGGTTTCTGGCTATCAGCCTTCTTCAGCCTGGATAGCTTAACTCCAGTGATGTGGAGAGCCTGGGACTCACGTCTGAGCATACCCAGCCCACTCGGGGTGAAAATTGCAAGAACCACAGTTGATGGACAGAATGTAGAACAATGTCTTACATTCACCCCAGTACAAAGATCTGGGCCTAAATCCATCGTTTTTTTGCACTCCACACCACCCTAGGTCAGACAATGGCTATATGCAAATCAGCCTTGACCCTGTGCCTCATGGGAACAGTCCAGCCCGAACTACCAAGCCATGTCTTTCCTAGACCGGACTCAAGCATCCAAGGACCGGTTTCTGGCTATCACCCTTCTTCAGCCTGGATAGCTTGACTCCAGTGATGTGGAGAGCCTGGGACTCACGTCTGAGCATACCCAGCCCACTCGGGGTGAAAATTGCAAAAACCACAGTTGATGGACAGAATGTAGAACAATGTCTTACATTCACCCCAGTACAAAGATCTGGGCCTAAATCCATCGTTTATTTGCACTCCACACCACCCTAGGTCAGACAATGGCTATATGTAAACCAGCCCGAACTACCAAGCCATGTCTTTCCTAGACCGGAATCAAGCATCCGAGTGGAAAAAAACGATGGATTTAGGCCCAGATCTTTGTACTGGGGTGAATGTAAGACATTGTTCTACATTCTGTCCATCAACTGTGGTTTTTGCAATTTTCACCCCGAGTGGGCTGGGTATGCTCAGACGTGAGTCCCAGGCTCTCCACACCACTGGAGTCAAGCAATCCAGGCTGATGAAGGCTGATAGCCAGAAACCGGTCCTTGGATGCTTGATTCCGGTCTGGGAAAGACATGGCTTGGTAGTTCGGACTGGACTGTTCCCATGAGGCACAGGGTCAGAGCTGATTTGCATATAGCCAGTGTCTAACCCAGGGGTGTGTGGAGTGCAAAAAAACGATGGATTTAGGCCCAGATCCTTGTACTGGGGTGAATGTATGACATTGTTCTACATTCTGTCCATCAACTGTGTTTTTTGCAATTTCACCCCGAGTGGGCTGGGGATGCTCAGACGTGAGTCCCAGGCTCTCCACACCACTGGAGTCAAGCTATCCAGGCTGATGAAGGCTGATAGCCAGAAACCGGTCCTTGGATGCTTGATTCCGGTCTGGGAAAGACATGGCTTGGTAGTTCGGACTGGACTGTTCCCATGAGGCACAGGGTCCGAGCTGATTTGCATATAGCCAGTGTCTAACCCAGGGTGGTGTGGAGTGCAAAAAAAACGATGGATTTAGGCCCAGATCCTTGTACTGGGGTGAATGTATGACATTGTTCTACATTCTGCCCATCAACTGTGTTTTTTGCAACTTCATCTTGGCCATATCCTTACTGTGTTTTAAAATATATATATTTTTATTTGCCTGAGTTTGTGTTTAGCGTCCAACTGATGGGGACCTTGCAAGTGAGTGCGTGTTTGTTCTTAGCTCAAGCACACTCATATTCAGGGAACTACTTGCATGTTGTACACACACTCTGTTGCCTTCCATTTCCTTTGAGATAAGAAAATGTGCTTGCAGACGCGGAAAATGTGCTTGCAGACGCTGGACTTTTATGGGTTCCCCAGCTTCAAAGCTCACTAATCTGCAGATAAGGAGACATGCATTGCTATGTGTTTTGTGATGTTCAGAGATGTGGCTTTGAAGCTAGGGAACCCATTCAAGTCCTAGCCGTGCCACAACATCTTGGGATTGTGGTGCAAATTAGTTAATTTAGACATGTAAAAAAATTATCAGACCCCCCCTCCCTTAACATTGCCAGCGAAAGCAGTATGGGAAGCATATATTCTTATCTCAAATGAAATGGTCTTTGCATCTAGAGACTTGCTTATTTACCTTTATTCCACCTCGAACAATGCTGTCTTTCAATTCTTTTGTTAGCCAGCTTTAAACAGTAGTGTGAATGCAAAAACACAGAGTGTGCATAGTACACAGAAAATGTTATCCTTCACTTATTTAGGCTCATGGGTGTTCAAAAAGTGACCAACAGGGCAACATTTACCTTCAGCTTTAAATTCACATTTATTCCACCTCAGAAAATGCTGCCTTTCATTTGTTCAGTTAGACAGCTTTAAAAAATATTTGTAACTGCACCTCTCCTACAAGTTATATTTTCAACTTAACTATGCCAAAAAACAAGCTTCAAGGACACATTTTTGATGCGCTTTTAAAACCAAATAGCGTTCATTCTGAGCTCAAGCGCACAAATGATCAAATTTGGGGATCTGCTTGCCTGTTACTTAGTCCATTCCATTTCCTTCGAGATGAGAAAATGTGCTTCCTACCCCTCTTCACTTGCAATTTTATGAAGAAACGTTCATTCATCTTTTTTATATGTGCACATTGATTAAGTTGCACAATAATCACTATCATTTCCATCAATTTAAATAAAATTATTTCATAAATTAAACAGTACTTTCCACTAAACATGATGCATATTTGTCACACTACCCATTATCTATCTACCTTACATATTACCTACCACTGCCTATCCAATTTTCTATATTAAGCACCCACTCGCCCCGTAAAAAAGTGAGGTGTTCACTATATCATTATACTCTTTTAAGACAGCCGTTGTTTGTGTTGATACTTCCTGTCCATTTCATATTTTAATTCAAATCCTATACCATCACTCACACATTGTAAATAACAGTGGAATAATGGTTGTTTCATAGCAATTTAGAATAACACCTTAGATATACTATACAATCACAGTGCTGTACAATGCAGCTAAAATAAACTAAACCATAACTCTTGCAGAGGCGAGACCTATTGGCTTTGCCAATTCTTGTTTCAATGTGTGAGCCAATAACTCCTTGGTGAATGGGTACCTACATTTTGTTTGCTAAGGATCATTTTCAACGACTTGCTTTACAATGCATTTTTTACATGGCACGGATACTTTTAATGAATATGTGAAGCAAAAATACATTCTATACGTTGAAAATGTTCCTTTGCAGACTGCCATCTCTCGTTGTCCACTAGGCGGCAGCCAGAACCAGCAAATCTGAAATCGAAATATGGCCGCGAATAGGCTCGCAATCTAAGTTATTGAAAAAGATCTGTATTAAATGCAATATACATTTCTCATAAATTAAGTTTTGATGGATTAATTTCGCACTTGCCAAACACCCTGTTCCGTTTGAGGCCGTCCCCAAATCGAAACAACCCCTGTGCTGTCTAACATAACACGGTGCATAGCACGATACTCTGTAAGGCGCGGTCTGGCTGTTCTCTCATTTTTAGGTCTCGCCTCTCAATGCGCATGCGCATTGAGCAGAGCGAGACTACAGGGGCTTAAATAAGCTTTACCTAGACTGGCGATTGACTGGCGATTTGATGCTGTGCCCGTGCGCTTTTAGGTCAATGCGCAAGCGCATTGACCTAAAATGCGCGTGCACATCATCAAATCGCCAGTCAATCACCAGCAGCACTCCTCCCACACCTTTGAAGTGAAGCTTAGCTTCACTTCAAAGGCCCCTGCTGCTTCACACCCTCATGGCGCTCTCCCCGCTCCGCCCCTCCCCGCCCGCCGTGTCGCATTTCTCCTCCCCCCTCCCCTTCTCTGCCTTCCCTCCGTCTTGTTTTTTTTACCTGCTCCGCCCCCTCCCCTGCCCGCCGTGTCGCATTTCTCCTCCCCTTCTCTGCCTTCCCTCCGTCTTGTTTTTTTTTACCCGCTCCGTAGTAGGACATTTTTCCAGTGTTTACATTTTTTAATCACTACTTCATATGAACATTCACGCGACCGCAGAAAACAAGCTAGCAGATTGTCCATTTCACAATTCTCCTGCGGTGCCTTTAAGATTCATTTTCCTTTCTCTCGGTGCATGCTGCTATGGATACTTAAACCTGCCAAGGCAAGCCTGTACCTTTAAATATCTCTTACTCGCACTCCCCTCCTCTCCCCTACTTGCCGCTTCTCCCTGCGCACAGAGCTATTTCCTGAAAGCTGCTTTCATCTGAATATGCATGCAATTATTAATGTATTCAATGTGTGCGCAGGATACTACAGGGTTGCAAATCATCGGGCATCAAACCAGGTCACCTAAAAGCAAATGCGTTCAGCGTGCTATTTGAAGAGCACCCACTGACGAAAGAACCCACATAAGGCTTTTCGTGTTGTTCCTTTAAACTCGGCTATTACAAATTAAATAAATTATTTAACAATTAATTTAACAAAAAAAATAAAAGCCATTGTTATTTGTAATATTAATACATCTAAGTCACGTAAATAAAAAACATGTTGCATTACAAATGCTATAGGTGTCACATTTGCGAAAGTTATAACTATTGGCATTGTAAATGACAGAGCTATTAATTTAGCTATTTTAACAAACACATAAATAAATAAAAAATTAATTTATAAGACCAATAGCTCAAACTTTCCTAATGCGAGACCTATTGCATTTCCAATGCTTGTTGTACGTGCTAGTTTGACACCGCCTCTCTCCCGCCTGTACTGGAACACTGCGGAGGCAGCAGGGACTCTGTAGCATATCCATGTACAACGCATTTGAAATATTGTCTAATGTAAAATATATTTAATTCGCATAAAAGTTGTGACTCTATGCAGTGTCAATGTATTTTAAATTAGTGAACATTAAAATGCTTTGTACATGTCTGCGTTGTAAAAAATAAATAAAAAATAAACGTGTTGTAAATGTATAATGTAGTAGAACAATGGAATGTTGGCAGCTACAGTGAAGACAAACCCCCAGATTCATCATTGTCATGTTTTGCGAGTCCTTAATAGCGATTATTAAAGACTCGCAAAACAGGATTCATGTAGAAATCTCAATATTTTTTGCGATTTCTACTGCTTCCTTATTTGCGATTCGGTAATAGCGAATCGCAAATAAGGAAGCGATTTCAAGGGTGCCAGGGTGTCCAAAGGACACCCTGTAGCACCCCCGAAATGGTAATTTACACTGGTGTTGCGCACACACATGTCCAAAGGACATGTGTGTGTGTAACATACAACTTAGAAAAATGCACTAAAGTGCATTTTTCTAAGTTTTTGCTATTTGCCACGAAGTCAGACTTCGCGGTAAATAGCGGCCCCAGATTGCGAATTCGCAATTCTAAAATGGTTCATGAATTGCATTTAAGGAATCTCAAATTGAGATTCCTTAAATGCAATTCTTCGCAATTTAGTGATTTCAAAATTTGCGATTTTTGCATTTGGGATGATAAATCCCAAATGCAAAAAAAGCGCTCGCAAAGGGCCAGATTCTCAGAATCTGGCCCTTTGCGAGCCGATTTTGGCTACATGAATCTGGCTGAAAGTTTCTTAGGTTTATATTGCCTGGTATAAGCCTTCTGCTTCCAATGTTTGCCTTCCTGTTCCTTTTTAATTTAGAAAATGTTACTCTCAGTGGATGGCTTGTTCTTATAGCCTTATAACCCTTCTGCCTCAGGCTATACCAGTTGTTAAGGTCTTTTTCCCTTGATATAGGCCCTGGTAGCAGGTCAAGGGCCTATAACCACATGCGCGGCGGGTTTTCCCGCTGCGTGCTGAAGTTTTTAAAACCCCGCGGTTCATGACGAGCTCAGCTCGTCATGAGCGCACCGCAGGTAAAACTCATGACGAGCTGAGCTCGTCAGCCGCGCAGAAGGGGTTAATAGATATAGCCCTTGGCAGTGGTCCTAAGACTTATAGTATTCGTTTTCTAACTAATGTCTGATATTTGATTTAACTGCTTGCTAGGTCTTGCCACCCATCATCCTTCAGGAATCACAGTTCTCCCTCTTGTTGTACTGAATTGTAATTGCATTTATATAGCACTTACTACCCCGATGAAGCATCATAGAGCTTTTTCGTTGAGTAGCACGCTACTCCGGAACCCATAAAGGATTAGTGGTGAATTAGTATGGTGCAGTATGAAAGCAATTTGGGTGGTGGATATGATAGTCAGTTATTTGGATTGAGAAGGATAGTGGAGAAATCGAAGAGGGAAGGATTTATTATTTATTTTATTTATTTTTCTGCAGTAAGGTTGAAAAAACATGTCTAATGCTTATGCAAAATACAACAAGGGCAGCATTCAGTGTGGAGACACCGGGCTGCAGAGGGTCGTTGTTGGTTGCTTCTATGAGTTGCGTTTGCGGCATAAGATTCTAACTTTTCCCGACTTTCCGTCTTGCAACAATCAATGGCCCTACTACACTTTTGTGCATGGATTACGGGAATGCAGGCATCTAGGGTTTTCCGAGTGCTTGAGAGCTACATTGCAGATCATTTGACATGTAGCTGTGAGACTGGCTTGTGTTGTGTGATAGTCATCTTGTGTCTGTTGCTTGTTGCTCGTCGTCCTGGCTCTCTGCAATGCAAATCATTCTTTTTAAGTCACAATTAACTGTTCCTTTGGGCCTACATAAAATTGAATCCAGCTTTCTATCTGGTTTAGGGGCTGCACATATCCTCAGAATTCGACTGAGATTGGGAAATCTCCATTTACGGATAGGTACTTGCTTTGTGGACATTTGTTGTGGTGACAGAGACATCAGATATCTGGCTCCCAAACATTGGAAATTCTTGTCCATTTTTTTGTTCTCAATTAAAAACCACTCAGTGTTCCAACAAGCTCTGGAGTCACATCACTTTCTGTTGAGTTGTACCTGTCTTTTACTATTGTGCTATTCTCTCCCTGTATCTGGTAAACAATTCAAATTTCAAGTTGCACACGGATATGTTTTCATGCTTTATAAATAAATAAAATAATGTGATCGAAAGATATTGATTCCAGAATGGAAGGTCAGCCGCTGTATTCCATTTCTTGTATATAAACGTCATGACAAAGGAAGAATTCAACAAAGTGCTTGAAATCCCCCAAATCCTTGTGCCAGATGCACGTCTATATACATATGTGTCGAAAATGCTCTGCCATGGAGAGGCCTGGTTCATTGATCCCTGGCACACACAGGGCACCTTAGGAACTTTGAGATCTACGTGGTAAAGACTTGAAGCAACACTGGAAGTCTGGTCAACTCCTGCTTTGTATTCAAAATGGATTCCTATAAGACAGATGCTGACACATGTCGGGCTCATCAAGAAGAAACATAGAAAAGCTCTTCCCAATATTGTTTAAAGGCCTAGGCAAGCTAGAGGGTGTCAAATCAAGGTAAATATTAATGAATCGGCTACACCTATTGCACAGCATTATATAGGAATCACTTACATCATCAAGAAAGCGATGTAAGAAGAGGCCTAACACAGAAAAACATAACCCAGCTCATCTGTTGGCCCACCTCTGGGTGCCTTCCACCAGTTGTCCAAGTAACTTTAGGTAAATCCTGGGGACATGACCTAGTGCAATACAGCAATCAAGAGACCTGGCAGGACATGATTCATTTACTGAAAGAGGCCCGCTTATGTTCCAAATTTGATCTCAATAAAGGGTACCAACAGTTAGAGGTACAAGAATCTTCCAGGTACCTCACAACATTTGCCATTCACATGGGTATGCTTTTTTACAGATGGTTGTGTGATAGCATCTCTGAAGCAGCTGTTTTTTCCTAAAAGTGATTAAGGGGTAATTCGACACATACCCAAGTGTGTGAATGGCAGCAATGCCACCCTGCCTGTGTCCATATTACCTAGAGTGCCAATGAGTTGCAATAGGCAAGTGCACCCACTTTCTGTGCCCCCAGGGCACTTTGGTATTATAGCAAGGACAGCAGATGCTTGCATGACCCCTCCTGTAATACAGATAGTGTCAGCACACATGTAGCTCAGTTTAGATCCTAAAAGGGCATTCTTTCATTTGCATGGGGCACAATCCCCATGCAAGTGAGGGAAACAGTTTGCCTCTGTGATCACATCATTTTATGGACACCGGCGCAAAGGCAAGAAGGCCGTCGGAGGGCGCACTGATTGTCTGCCACAAAAAGGTAGCACTCATTCAGTTTCCTCTCCTCCAAGAGTGGCCACTGAAAAGGGTCCCATGGACTCCTCCCCAGACATCCCCCTTTGTAAATCAGGCCAGATGTCATGTGCACAGTGAAAGACAGCGTACCTGCTCAAAAAGCCACTTTGATTTTCACTAATGTGCTGACAGACCCTTATCTGGAATAGGATGCACTGCCCCTGTTTGCAAATGGTGCACCTAGTTAAGAATGTACCGAGGCATGAAGAGGACCAGGGCGCTCTTTACATAACGTGGCCCCTGGGGCATAGCAGTACTCAAGCTAAGCATGATGAGACATTAATTAAGGCTGCAGTGCACTGATAGAAGCCGACCTAACTCTCAACAAAGAAAAGCTTGTGCTTTACAGGTTTTCTTTAAAACTGTACAAGCACGTTCTTGGATCAGGGCGTGCAACCAAACAAGAACTAGATTGAGGGGCTGACCAAAATATCTCTTCCTCATTAACCTTACCACCTGCCCCACACTACAGCACCAACTGTTGCTGAGTAGAACATCTGCAATATGGAAGAGTAAGCTTGACCGATGGCTCTCAAGCTCGAAAATATCATAAATTCGACTCAAAAGGATGCCACCCTGGTTGCTGTGATGGAATGCATACTCCGCCATAGCCACATGTGCAACAAATGAAAACAAGTCATAGGAACACTTGATGGCAAAAGTGAGGGTCTTCTGTCACTTAGATGGAGAATTGGCTCATATGGGGAATGGAATTCTGTAAAGGGAACCCATTAATTCATACCAAATTGACTGCAGATCTTGTTTGTCATTTATCAGGTTTAGCGGCGTAAACCGGGATCCTGGTGTCAAGATGAATCAACCTTGTAAACTAGATCCAACATGAGAGATGTTAATTTCTATACTTCTCTGAACCCACCGACAACCTTACACTAACCACGTGTAGATGAAAGTAGACTGCGGGAAAATAGGATGGGAAGAAGAGAGCGAAAATGACTGCGGATACCATCAATCTGCTTGGTTTCTCATAGGGGCTTGATTGGTACTGCTGAAGTTTTGATAGCGAAAGAAGACTTTCTGGCTTAGATTTATGAAACCTTTGCATTGTGCAAGGCGACACAAGGACAACACCAAGGCTTCAGTAATATTTACAGAGTCACGTAAAGGCGATTTTTGCCATCTTGCGTGGCTTTTTAAAGAAATGTATCGGAAACACATCTGCTTGCGCTGTGGTATATTACATTTCAAGTGGAGAGGCATTCAATGAGTGAGGCATGGGCATGGTCATGCACCCACCCAAGGATTTTTGTGCATTCCCAGATTTACTTAAGCTAGTGCTGCACAGTGCACCAGTGCAAGGAGAGGGCAAAAATGATCCATATATTTGTAAACCTGGATCATTCCTGCTCTGTTCCTCTCACACAGCGCAGAGGTTTGCATGCTGCTCTACAATGCCTGAAAGATTAGTAAATGTGTCCCCTATTCCTTAACTACTTATATGTTCTAATATTAAGGTAAAGTCTGTAAAATATGAGATTGCACTGCCTCCTCTTGTAGAAATAATGCACGGGCATTATTATTTTATCCATTTATACATTGCAGCTGTTACCCATAGGTGTCCTAGTGCTGATCACCATGTTGTTGCTTTGCTTTAGGGGAAAACAAAGAAGTACCTGTGAGGGAAAAAAGCCTCCTAAAGAGTATATAACCAAGTGTTAAGCAATTTCCAGAAGGACAAAAGATTGTTGGTAGGGCGCAACGGTGAGCGGAGATGATATCAAAGCAATGCAACATGCACAGAGAATGCAAGACCGCTGATTTATGCCCTCCTAAATTCGAGGGCTATAAGAATATTGCTGCTGGCTGAGTGAAGCATATGGGTAGGCCTGTAGCGGGTACATCTGGATTACAGAAACCAGCGCCCAGCTGAATTTATGAACTATACACAAAGCCTTGAATTTAACCCTTTTGGCCGCTGGTAGCCAATGCAGTTTCTTTAATGTAAGAAGGATCTGCTTCCTATGGTTACCCCCACTTTTTGCTGATGTTTCACTGTTTTTGGACTAGTCTGACTGGGATCCTGCTATCCAGCAGTGGTGGCTGGTGACATTTGAAAGTGGTGAGGCAGAAACTTTCTATCGGAGTGCACCATGGCGAGCGATCAAGACCCAAACATCTTAAAGGGGGTTCGGGGGGGAGTAAATGGTGCATTTTCAAGCAAATTTGAGAAGCAAGAACGTTAATAAGTAATTGTGAAAGTGCAGTTATTACATTAATAAAAGTTCTTTGTGCAGCATAATTAACCTCGAAAGAGACATAATCTTGTATACGAGAGTAGCCAAATACCAAAACAATTAACGTCCATATTGTTAATCGCATTGCTCTACGTGAAACGATGAAACTGGTACAAGATGCAATAGTTGGACAGTGGATGTCAACACTTCAGCGCTCCCCCCCTCACTTTCAGATATTATGTGTGAGCAGTCAAATTTGTGTAGAGAAATCCTATCTGTCGCAACGGACAGCTGAAACAAGCCACTACATTGTTCAAGTGACATCGCCATTTTATCAACTTCAACCACTGTTTCCAGCGCGATGCATGACTAAAAGATTGTGGCCTAGCCAGGGCTGATTATTTAAAATAAACCTCCCTGAACCCTCGGTGTATTATGGTGACAAAAATACCAATGATTAAAAATTACATATATTTTCGAACAAGTTGTCTGCAGGCTGCCACGCATATCGCATTAAAGGCACCTGCAGGGCAGATATCATGAGGAGCCATTCCTGTGTTATGATTGCAGAGAACAGGGCCCTTGCTTGTTGTCTGCTTGCATCTTATCTGGGCATCTCACCAACTGAGAGCAGCCGTGCAGGTCTGTAGTGAAAACGCCCCGGCACAGGATGGTCAGCGGCCCACACGACAAGTGGCCGCGTGTGTGAATCTGCAGCTCAGGAAAGTGGAGTTTCGCCCCACTTTATTAACACTATCCTATAATCAAAGCGCTCGAGTTGTTTGTCAAAACAGGGCCATCATTTCGAAGATCCTGGGTGGGCCGCTGTGGAGGTTAATGAGGGAACTGCACAGCCAGAGCCAGCATTACAAAATGTACTGTGTGCCAGGTGGCCTTACACATACATATGCACTGTGCCACATCACTATGCGCCTCTCCTGGACCGAGCAGTCATTCACAAGTACGCTGTGCACACATCACCCACTCTCCATCCTATGCACCTCTCCTGCAGGTGACAGGCACTCATTCACATGTACGCAGTGCACACATCACACAGTGTCTGTCCCGTGCAGCTTTTCTGTAAGGGCCACCCATTAACAGGCCCTCAGACCCAGTTGCGGCTCGCAGTACTGGGAGGGGGGGGGGGGTTCGCACGGGTTCGCGTCGCCTCTGCTCCGGGGGCCAGGATTGGCTTAGCAGGGCTGTTCACGGCCCACCTGCCCATTAGGAGACTGAGGCTTGAGCCTTTCCTCAACCCTCGCTCTCCTAAAGCGCAGCCACAGCCTGAGCAGACACTAGTGGGCATGACTGGGCTGGTCAGAAAAATTTGCCGACCTTTACCAGTCATGCGCACTTGTGCTGCTGCCAGCACCTGGTCTGATAATGCATGCATGTCAGTCAACATGACGCCAGACTGCCCACCTCTTTCAGACACTGAAGGGGGTGGGCGGTCCGACGTCATGCTGACTGACAGGATTGTCAGTTCTCCCTCGTGTCTCTGAACTGACGTCAACTGAGAGTTTACTTAAGTTCAGAGATTCAGAGGGAGTTGTGGGCGGCTTGTAGGGCAACGACCCAGCGCCCTAATAGACGCACCGCCAGTGCTATCCAAGACCCCAGTCTATCTGCTTTCTCCCTTAAATTACTATGTTTGTACTTTAGGTACACTCCAGATTGGATACTGGGGTACCCTTATGAGTCCCTAGTATATGGTACACCATGTACCCAGGGTATAGGTACCCCAGAGGCCACCCATGGGCTGAAGCACGCTTGATCCCATCTTTTCCGCAAGCCCCCACGTCACCTACAGCCACACCACCGAACTCCACTGGACCGACCATCGCTGCATCCACTTCACCTTCCGGAAACACACCACCGCACTCAACAGATCCCCCGCCGCAGCTGGAGCAAAATCACCGAAGACCAGCTAAACATCACACACACCCGAAGCCCACCCACCATGCACCACCGCACTCAACAGATCCCCCGCTGCAGCTGGAGCAAAATCACCGAAGACCAGCTAAACACCACACTCACCGGAAGCCCACCCGCCGACCCCACCAACGCCGACACCGCCGCCCGCTACCTCAGACGTTGGATCAACAACTGCGGCAACACGCTCGCCCCGATCAAGAAACCCTCCAACAGACACACTAACAAGAAAGCCAGCTGGTTCACTGCAGACCTCCAGGCCTCCAAGAAAATCTGCCGAGCTCTAGAGAAGAAATGGCACTGTGAACAGACACCAGAAAGCTACCCAGCCCACAAGAACGACATCCTCAGACACCATCACCTCATCAGATCTGCCAAAAGGGCTTCCTTCAAAGACCTACTCGACAACAACGCCCACAACAGCAAAGAGCTCTTCAACATCGTGAAGGAGCTCTCCAACCCCAGCTCCAACACCAACGACATCCCACCATCACAAGACCTATGCGACTCCCTCGCTACCTTCCTCCATCGCAAGATCCCAGACATCCACGACAGCTTCAACAACCTTACAACCCCAACAACCACCAACACCTCAGACCCCACGGCCTCCACCCACATCGATCCCCTACTCACCTAGACAAGCATAAACAACGATGACACCATCAAAATCATGAACACCATCTACTCCGGCTCTCTGTCAGACCCATGCCCACACTACATCTTCAACAAAGCTAGTGCCACCATCACACCCCATCTCCGCAAGGCCATCAACATCTCCTTCGAGACTGCGACCTTCCCGGAGATCAGGAAGCACGCCAAGATCAACGCCCTACTGAAGAAACCCAAGGCGGATCCGAGGGACCTCAAGAACTTCTGGCTCATCTCCCTTTCCCGGCAAAGGTCATTGAGAAGACCGTCAACAGTCAGCTGACCAGCTACCTCGAGGAGTACAACATCCTGGACCCATCCCAGTCCGGGTTCCGCAGCAACCACAGTACCGAGACTGCTGTCATCGCTGCCACCGATGACATCAGGGCCCTGCTGGATAACGGTGAGACCGCGGCCCTCACCCTCCTGGACCTATCAGCTGCCTTCAACACTGTCTGCCACCTCACCCTATGCACACGCCTCAACAATGCAGGGATCCGAGACAAGGCTCTGGAATGGACCACCTCCTTTCTCTCCGGCAGAACCCAGAGAGTCCGCCTCCCCCTTTCAGTTCCAAAGCCTCCGAGATCATCTGCGGCGTACCCCAAGGATCATCCCTCAGCCCGACACTGTTCAAAGTCTACATGGCACCACTCGTCCACGTCGCCCGACCGAACGACCTCAACATCATCTCCTACGCCGACGACACCCAGCTGATCCTCTCCCTCACCAAAGACCCCCTCACCGCCAAAACCAACCTCCAGGAAGGAATGAAAGCCGTCGCCGAGTGGATGAAGAACAGCCGTCTGAAGCTGAACTCGGACAAGACAGAGGTCCTCATCCTCGGGTCCACCCCCTCAGCCTGGGATGACTCCTGGTGGCCGTCTGCTCCGGAAGCAGCACCGACACCCACCGACTATGCACGCAACCAGGGGCTTATCCTCGACTCAACGCTCTCCATGACCATGCAAGTCAACGCCGTCTCGTCCTCCTGCTTCAACACCCGCCGCATGCTCCGCAAGATCTACAGGTGGATCCCCACCAAAACAAGAACGGTCACCCAGGCCCTCGTCTGCAGCAGGCTGGACTACGGAAACGCCCTCTACGCAGGAGCCTCGGCCAAACTCCTGAAATGTCTACAACGCATACAGAACGCCTTTGCTCGCCTGATCCTCGATATCCTGCGCCACAGCCACATCACATCACACCACACCTGAGAGACCTGCACTGGCTTCCCGTCAACAAGAGGATCACTTTCAAGCTCCTCACCCACGCACACAAGGCACTCCACAACACCCGACCAGCATACCTCAACAGACGACTCACCTTCTACATTCCGAACCGACAGCTCCGCTCCACCGACCTCCAGGAAGGAATGAAAGCCGTCGCCGAGTGGATGAAGAACAGCCGTCTGAAGCTGAACTCGGACAAGACAGAGGTCCTCATCCTCGGGTCCACCCCCTCAGCCTGGGATGACCCCTGGTGTCCGTCCGCTCCGGAAGCAGCACTGACACCCACCGACCACGCACGCAACCAGGGGTTTATCCTCGACTCAACACTCTCCATGACCATGCAAGTCAACGCCGTCTCGTCCTCCTGCTTCAACACCCTCCGCATGCTCCGCAAGATCTACAGGTGGATCCCCACCAAAACAAGAACGGTCACCCATGCCCTCGTCTGCAGCAGGCTGGACTACGGAAACGCCCTCTACGCAGGAGCTTCGGCCAAACTCCTGAAATGTCTACAACGCATACAGAACGCCTTTGCTCGCCTGATCCTCGATATCTTGCGCCACAGCCACATCACACCACACCTGAGAGACCTGCACTGGCTTCCCGTCAACAAGAGGATCACCTTCAAGCTCCTCACCCATGCATACAAGCACTCCACAACACCCGACCAGCATACCTCAACAGACGACTCACCTTCTACATTCCGAACCGACAGCTCCGCTCCACCGACCTCGCCACTGTCCCCCGCATCCGAAGAGCGAAGACCACTAGCGGCAGATCGTTCTCCCACCGCCAAGCCCTGGAACACCCTCCACACCCTCCTACGGTAGACCCAGGACCTACTAACCTTCAGGAGGCTTCTCAAGACCTGGCTATTCAAGCAGTAGCAGCGCCTCTCCCTTAACCCCCCCCCCCACCCATCCCCCCCCACCCACGCCTTCAGACCCTAACAGGTGATTAGTGCGCTTTACAAATGTACTGATTGATTGAAAAATAAGACTTATCTACTCACTGCTTTAAATAAGTAAGTACTCACAGTTACCAGCCCTTCTTTAATTTGAAAAGGAGAGTTCCTGAATTTCTCAGCAGGGTTCAGTTCTTTTAATGAGAGAGTACCAGCACTTCTCAATAGCACACAGGTACTCTGGGACAGTGAGTATAGCTGACATTCATTCCTGCCTAGCAGTGTCGGACTGGCCTATAGGGGAAACAGGCAGGGCTCGATGGGCTGATCTGACCGGCCTGTGTGTGGGCCTTTTTTTTGTCTTTTAAGGATGGTTTTAAATGTTGATTTCCTCGATCCTAAAACTAACATTGCCTGCAGCAAGCACACATTTATGTAGCCTTCTATAACTTGCAAAACAGTGTGTTTGCACAAGAATAAAAATGCAAAAATAAAATTGCAAACATGAACCATTTTTCCAGTTTTCTAATGCACTGATGGTGGTTCTTTTATTCTGTTGCCCGGGCTTATTTTCAGCCCCAATCCGACCCCGCTGCCTACCAAGGCATTCTATTAAGGCAGGTGGCGATGTGGTGCCTTCACTTCCGGTGTGTGTCTAAACAAGGAGCCAGAACGGAAGTAGAAAAAAAAGAGCGGGACAGATCAGCGAAGGCTAGCAACAACAGCAGACCTTCTAGCTCCCTCCTCCTGACGCAGAAGCAGCTGTTCTCGCTGGCAAGCTCTCGTGTGAAATCAGTTTTAAAATGTTCTGTAAACTCATTGGTATGCGTTTCCCAAACAGTGTACACAGGCGCGCAACACCCATTGGGCTCACCGGGCTTCAGCCCCCCCGTCGTCTTCTTCAGCCCGGGCTAATTGACACGCACTGAGATGACTGCGCATCGGAGCTGAGAATGTCATTGTTATTGATGCATTCTGAGAGGCCCGGCAGCCAGCCTCTGAATAGTATCAAGTAAACCCCCAGCCCCCCCCTTCTTGTTTTCCTTTACTAGCGCCGAGGTGATATCCTTGCCTGAAGGCAGGGATTTCACCTAACCTCTTGATGGCTTCAGCATGGGGTGGGAGTGGGAAGATGCACACAGCAGGGGGAAAGGGACGGCCAGTGCAGGTGATGCTTTTCCTTTGTAAAGGAATTTCTCTGGCGTCATAGACCAGGGTTTGCTGTCTGTGCACTTGCATGGATGTGTATTCCATACAAGTGCACAGACAGCAAACCCTGGGCTATGACGCCAGAAGGAATTAATTTACAAAGGAAAAGCTTCACTTGCACTGGACATCCCATTCCCCCTGCTGTCCGTGCACTTGTAGGGAATTCACATCCACAGCGCACCTCACCAGATAAATGGTGAATAGGGCCATGGATCTTTCTCTAAAGAGGAGAGTCCCCTCCGAATATGAATATGTAGTGTAAGTTTGTAGTGTTCATTTTTTGGGGTGCTAGTGGGTAATTTTAGGGTTCAGGGTGGGTTACGGATTGGGGTGCCAGGGGGTAATTGTAGGGTTCTGAGTGGGTATGGGTTTTAGGGTGCCAGGGATAATTTTAGGGTTCAGGGTAGTAATGGGTTTTGGTGTGCCAGGGGGCAATTTTAGGGTTCAGGACGGGTATGGGGGCCAGGAGGGTAATTTAGGGGTTCAGGGTGGATGTGGGTTTTGGGGTGCCAGGGGTAATTTTAGGCTTCAGGGTGGGTATGGGTTTTGGGGAACCAGGGGTAATATTAGGGTTCAGCGTGGGTATGGGTTTTGGGGTGCCAGGGGAGAATTTAATGTTCAGCATGGGTATGGGATTTAGGGTGCCAGGGGTAATTTTAATGATCAGCGCGGGTATGAGTTTTGGGGCTCCAAGGGGGTGATTTTAGGGTCCAGAGTGGTAATGGGTTTTGGGGTGCCAGGGGGTTAATTTTAGGGTTCAGGGTGGGTATGGGTTTTGGGGTGCCGGGGGGTTAATTTTGGGGTTCAGAGTGGTAATGGATTTGAGGGGCAAGGGTGTAATTTTAGGGATCAGTGCGGGTATGGGTTTTGGGGTGCCAGAGGTAATTTTAGGGTTCAGGGTGGGTATGGGTTTTGGGGGGTAAGGGGAGAATTTAATGTTCAGCATGGGTATGGGTTTTAGGGTGCCAGGGGTAATTTTAACGTTCAGTGTGGGTATGGGTTTTGGGGGGCAAGGGTGTAATTTTAGGGATCAGCGCGGGTATGAGTTTTGGGGCTCCAAGGGGGTGATTTTAGTGTCCAGAGTGGTAATGGGTTTTGGGGTGCCAGGGGGTAATTTTAGGGTTCAGGGTGGGTATGGGTTTTGGGGTGCCGGGGGGTAATTTTGGGGTTCAGGGTGGTAATGGATTTGAGGGGGCAAGGGTGTAATTTTAGGGATCAGTGCGGGTATGGGTTTTGGGGTGCCAGAGGTAATTTTAGGGTTCAGGGTGGGTATGCGTTTTGGGGCTAAGGGTGTAATTTTAGGGATCGGCGTGGGTTTGGGGTTCTAGGTGGATGATTTCAGGGTTCAGGGTGGTAATGGGTTTTGGGGTGCGAGGGGGTAATTTTAGGGTTGCATGTTTTCTCCACTTGACCTGAGCATTAATCGATCCCGTTTATCTGACATTTTAGCCCCGCCCCATTGATTAACATTAGCCACGCCCCTTCATTTGCCATGTTAGCCCCCCCCCCGAAATTAAGACCTAGTTGCGCCCCTGAGTGTACAGAGAAAAAGCAGCAACCTCACTTTGGCTTAGTTGCTGGAAATGCGTGACAAAGGATTCTTGGCAGTGGCAGTAATGGTGCCCCTGGGCCCTAATGGAAAGAAGCAAAATGGGCCATTCTGTCCTAATTGTGTCGGAGTAATGCCCTGACACTGCATCTCTGCAATAATGACAGATAAGGCATGTGTGTATGTATATATGTAGTGCAATAAAATCAGATGGCACTGGCGCAATGCTGTATACATGCCGATCTCAATTCAGGCGGTAGACTCCCGATTTTTGGGCAAGAAAATTGCTTTCTTTTGGCTGTCTGCTGTCTGAAATTGCCTCTGCCTCAATAGAAGCCAATGGGGGAAATGCATTCTCCCAATTATTTGCAGCGCCATGTTTACAAAGAGCATGATGTCATCTGCAGCATGTGTGCAAAAATGTTGGTTTTGAGCAGCACTAAGGGGAATATTTGTCAAAGGTCTCCGCCGCGTTTGCCCCATGCATGACGCAAACCCTAACATGCGATTTATCAAGCCACGGTGAGTGGCTTGCTAAATCAGTAGTAACGCAATGCAGCGCAAATCATTACTTTGAGTTACTCTGCCCCAGGGAGGCATTCCATGGGTGTTGCATGGGTATTCCCACACAACTCCCATGGACTTTGACGCATTCCCAGTTTTACCATTACTGGTAGACCTGGGAATGCGCCAAAATGCTGCGCCTTCCTAGGTGCTTCGTAACGGGGAGAAATGTCTTTATTTCTCCTCGTTACTTCTCCTTTCTACGTGTGCTGCATTTTGCAGCACACGTAGAAAGAGGAATATGCCTCAGGAGATTGTTTTTGTGAAGGACGTTTCTACTTCTTGTGCAAAAGCCATCCTGCATGCAATGCAAGCTGCCTTGAACCATGCTGTAAGGGTGCCTGCATTGGCGCTAAGCAGCTCATTGTGCGCCAGCGCTGTGAAACGGACAGGAAACTTCTGCACAAGTATACCTCTAAGTATTGCTGCTCATTTAGGGAACTTGAACGTACATACATAGTTGTAGTTCCATTCTTGCTTTTCTAGGGAAACAGTCCATAAACTCATTAATAGAACTCCACACTTGTTTAACTAGGGAACTTATGCCTAATTGCACAGGTAAAGCTCCACTCTAGTCATCTGGAGAACTCGTATGTGGCGCTCCGCTATAGTCACAGAAGGAACTCATCTATAAACTCACAGATCGAGGTGTCCCAGTACATAAACCCACAATTATCACTCCACTCCAGCTCACCTATGGAACTCAACTATGGGCTTACAGGTAAAGCTCACACTATTTCCATTAACTCCAAGTATGGAACTCTTTCCAACTTACTTCTCACACATTAGTTCAGTTAGAGAGCAGTCCATAAATTCACAGGTAGCAGGCCATCACTCAGGGAACTGAAAGCTCAGCGCACAGGACGCCAAACATGCTTTCTCGCCCCTGTAAATGTGGCCTTCAAGCCAGGGCAGCAAGCCCCAGACATTGCTCAGCAGTTTTAAGGTGGGGGTCCTACAGTCGGAGTGTGCCTGTTTTTAACGTTTATATATGTGCCATGTCGATCTCCCAGTCACTTGCTGCGCTGCCCCTTACAGTTGAACATACCATCCTTGGAATGTTCAAGACTTTCCGAGCTGGGCAGTGCCATGGTCAAAGGGAAACCAGAAACAGGGGCCCTAATGCAGACGAGGGAAAGGTTCCCTCCCAGGGCCCCGTGTGATGAGCAGACAGTCTTGAGTAGTGCTGTAGGCCCTTGCACCCAGGGCCCCTGCTGCACTGCACACGCCGCACTATTGCTCGCTAGGCCCCTGGGCACTCAGAGGAGCTCTCTGCCATGAGTACTTAGGCACCAGGGGTGTTCACATGCGTGAGTACGAGTGGGTGTATGTATGCGCGTGTCTATGAGTGATGCGTGATTCTTGTGTGCGCGTGATTGTGCTTGGGGAAAGACTTGCGGACGGACAGATGCCTCCTGAAATCTGTAATATCTATCTCCTAAAAAGCTTCAAGTGAGATATCAACTTGCTTGGAGCAAATTAAATATGCACTTTTACTTTACTCAAAAGATTGTTTCGGGAAGCTAGCGTTTGCTAATCAAAGTTCAAACTAGGGTATTTTTACATTTGGGTAAACGTCTTAATTTATTTTCTGTAAATTAATAAGTCTGCCCTGGTCACATTCCTGCTGGCCGAGCACTTCCCGGGTGACGCCAGGCATTTTGCACAAAGTCCATCTTGACCTTCCAATGGCAGGTGAACGTGCGCTCGCAGACGTGTGGCACAATTTGCCTCAAGATGCGCGTGTGAGAGAGGAATGCAAGATTGGGGGGGAGGGGTGAATCAGAAATTTCCCAATCAATAAACAGTATGCTGAAGGATGGAGGAACGACCAAGGTTAGGAATACACCATTCCCACGCGGAGCAGGTTTAATACTGGTTTTCATTAGGTGGGCCCCTGCCTACGTTTCTAATTTTTAAAAAAACATAATAAGTTAAAGCCTTTCAAACTAGGAGGATAACCAGCATTAAAAATGCAATAGGTCTCGCCTTTCATTAAGTTAAAGCCATTTGCTTTGCTATACAATACCATTAGCAAAGCAAATGGCTTTGACCCCTTCCACGCTGATGACGAGCTGGGCTCGTCATGAGGTAGCCTCCTCGCACGCTCATGACGAGCCCAGCTCGTCACGTAAAGTGCGCTTTTCAAAATCTCAGCGTACGGGCGGAATTCCGCACGCATGCGGTTAACTTAATCAGGCGAGACCTATTGCGTTTGTAATGCTTGTTTACTGTATCCGTCTGAGATTTCACTTTCTGTAAGCAGGCCTTTAAATCTTGTCCTTCTCTTGTCACATTTGCTGTGCATCTAAACACAAAGGTCAAACATGAGGCATAGTCTTCTGAGAGGTTGGCATTTACTTTTCTTTCTTTGACTTCAAAATGAGTGTGTTTATAGGAAAGCAAGAAGAATGCAGTTTACTCTAACCATGGAGCCCACCTTAAGCACATTCTGTGGTGGTGCTAAACAAATATTCATGTTGAGGTTCTTATATCAAAGCATTTTTAACTTTTGCTTAATGTGACCATCTAGCACTAGTGAATGCCTATGATCTCCTGTTTACAGTCAGTGAGTCAGAGTACCAAACCCCTTTACTAAAAACCCACATTGGCAAGCCAAAAGGTGTAGCCTACACAACCACACTTAATAAGCAATAGCCTCGGTATGTGCAACACGTGCGGTCGCACCGTGCCATAAAACCCTAGACAGTACAGATTACTGCTTTCCTGAAAACTACAAACTGGAACCCAGAAACACTGCATTATTTACACTAAAGCCTTAGACTTCCTGCCTATGTCAATACATAGTTTTTATGCTATCTGGTGGATCATGTGTTGTCAACAATGAAATAGATGAACATGTTCCACTGAAACAACAATGGCCTGCCACCAGGGCCGGCTTTAGTACTGCTGGAATTTGATTTGACTCTTTATGCCTCTTCACTCTATACCTCTCTACTCTGCACCACTCTACTTTATGACATGCACTGTACTAAGCACCACTGCACTCTTTGCCACTGCACTATGCACACGTCCAGTCTAGAACACTCTACCGTACTCTAGGCGACTCAACTCTATGCCACAATACTCTGCAACACTGCACTCTATCCTGTACCCTTCCACTCAACCACTTCACTCTACTCTTAAACAATCTACGCTATGCCACTCCATTCTATTCCACTCTATTCCACTCTGTGCCACTCCTCTTTATGCTCTAACAGTCTCCACTGTGCTCTACACTCCTACTCTATGCTATTGCACTCTACCGTGCACCACTCCACTCTGTCACTTCACTCTATTCTGAAACTATCGAATCTATGCCACTGCACTCTATTCCACTCTACTCCAGTGCACTCTTCTCTCAACCACTCTACTCCACTGCGCTCTACGCTGCTCTACTCTAAACCACTGTATGTTACACCAATGCACTCAACACCACTTTGCTCAAAACCAATGCACTCTACGCCACTATACTCTACGACACTCTACGCCACTGCAGCTATACCACGGCATGCTACAACACTCTATTCTACTGCACCACTGTACTCTGCTCCACTCTTCTCAGCAACACTCTACGCCTCTCTACTCTCGGCCACTGCACTCTGCACCACTGTACGATATACCACTGCACACTATGCCACTCTACACAATTGTACTCTGTCACTGCACTTTACACCACTCTGTTCTACTCTGCGCCACTGCTCTCTGCACATTTAAATGAACTGTGCAAGCATTTCAGAATATATCAGAATTAGGAAAGCACAAATGAAGCACATTTTTTGTTAATTTTGAAGTGTATTGGAAACAAATATTTTAATATGATCACAACAAATCAGTGCACTATGTGATGCCATTTCCACACATTATCGTTTGTGCACTGTATAGCTTTATTAGTAAAACTGTTTGGCTGTGGAAATGCAATGGCCATTGCAATTGGAAATGTGTAATGCCAGTGTGCTACAGCACCAGGCATACTCCACTCTACACCACTGCATTTTACTCTGCACCACTCCATGCCACTGTACTCTACTCTGCACCCCTCCACTTTACACAACTCCACACCACTGCACTCTGCTTCACTCTGTAATACTTCACTCTATGCCAGTGCACTCTACGCCACTTCACTCTATGCCTCTCTATTCTACTCTGCACCACTTTACTCCTTCCAATGCAATTTTCGCCACTCTACACTATACCACTGACTCTTCGCCACTCCAGTGTAGGCCTCTCCACTCTGCACCACTCCATTCTACACGACTCTGCAACACTGCACTCTATGCCAATACACTGTACTCCAATACACTCTACTCTGTATAATTCCACGCCCCTGCCCTCTATGTCAATCCTGTGTATGCCACTCTAATCTACTCTGCACCAATGCACTCTACACCACTTTACTCTGTCATTGAGGTCTACACCACTGTGCTCTATGCCACTGAACTCTACCTTGCACCACTTCACTCTACTCTGAAACAATCTACTCTATGCTACTGCACTCAATGGCACTCTACTCCACACTGCGCCATTGCACTCTACTCTACTCTGCACCACTGTAGTCTATGTCATTCTTCTCTATGCTACTGCACTCTATCCCACTCTACACCACTGCACTCTACTCTGCAACACTACGCTTTTCGCCACTGAACTCTACGCCACTCCACTTTACACTACTACCCTCTATGCCAATGCACTCTACAGCACATCACTCTATACCACTATACTCAACACCACTGTAAGCTCCAGCACTCTATGCCACTCTACACCACTCTACCCTATGCAACTGCACTCTATGCAACTCTACTCTGCACCACTGCACTCTACTGTGCACCACTCTAATTTATGTCACTGCATTCTAGGATGCTGCATTGTATGCCACTGAATTCTATGCTGCTGCACTCTGCCACTGCACTCTATGCTACTATACTCCCCAACACTCTACTTCAATGCACTTTACAGCAGTCCACTGTAGTCTGTCTCTCTAAGGCACTGCACTCTACACCACTCTACTCTATGCCACTGCACACTATGCCAATGCACTCTACCCCACACCACTGCACTCTACGCACACTACTCTACACCACGTAACTCACCACCAATGTACTCAACACCACTCCGCTCTGCTCTGAAACACTGTACTATACGCCACTCTACTCATGTGCCAACGCACTCCATGCCACTCTGCATCACTCCAGTGTACACCACTCTACTGTACGCCACTGCACTCTACTCTGTGCCACTCCACACCATAGCACTCTACACCACACCACACCACTGCACTCACGCCAACTGCAGTCTGTCACTCTACTTTACACCAATGCACTCTACACTACTGTACAGTACTCTGCATCACTTCACTCTTCACTACTGTACTCTACTCTGCATCACTGCACTGCCAATGCACTCTACGCCACACTGCTGTACTCAACGCCACTGCACTCTATGCACTCTACCACTGAACTCTATGTCAATGCACTCTACACCACTCTACTCTGCACTACTGAATTATGTGCTAATGCACTGTACCAAACAGAATAGGTATGCAGTTCCTGACAGGTAAGGGGAAAGCGGTTGGCTCAGTGTGAGAAAGTCCTCACTTAGTGGCCAGAGGAAAAGGGGATTCCTCCTTTCGGAATTAGGGCCCTCACACACACAGCCAGCTGGGTGTCATGCTTCATCATTGCGCATGCTCCTCCTCAGGTCGGCACTGCAATACCTGACGGGCACCCTATGAGGGGCTCTTTCAAGATAAAATAGCAGCATGGTACCAAATGAAGTAATGACCTTTGAGCAAGCCGTACTCAAAGACTTAGCCAGTGGCACTACACACACCCCTTTCCACAATCTGTCCTCAGCAGAACTGACGGCTGTCTGATCGCTAGCGGATGATCCTTGTATCACCATTAAACAAGCAGACAAGGGAGGGGCCTCAGTGATTATGTCTACCATTGACTACGACACCGAGTAGCACCGACAACTGAGCAACTACAGATACTACACTCCCATAGTTGTCAATCCCACATCACCCCTTTCCACAATCCTTTTAACAGTGGTCTTCTCCGCGGAGATCGAAGGGTGGATCAGTAAAAAGAAAATCGATTTTCTCACTACCAAGGACCGCAAGGTGCCCTATTTTTACATCTTGCCCAAAATTCATAAAGGTATATTGAAAGTGGGTAACCCAATAAACCCTTGCGAGCTTGGGCTGAGATATAGTATAGGCAAAATTGCTTACAAGGGAATTTTGTAACAGAGAATTTTTTTGAAAATTTACTGTGAAACAGGAGGTTGATCAATCTTAACTGAAAGAAACTTAGGACCAACTCTTGCGGTTCATTCATGCTCCAGCACAGCGATTCATTCAGCAAACGTGCTTGAACACGGCTGATTCAACACGACCGACCTATGGCACAGATTACTCAAGTGCCCACACACAGTCTACAGACGATTCTCAACTTGGCCTGCACCAGTTGCCACAGACTGCCTCTCTTATACGTGGAAGTTTGCTAAATAGACGATCCACGTTTATCGGATTCCATCCAGCACGCCCTAACTCAGACAACCAAGTCCTGATGACGATCCAAACTAAAGTGGATTGAAACGCCGTCGACCTAACAGCCTAAATAACAAGCGCACTCCTCCTTTGTGGCTCTACATTCAATTGAAAGAACCTCTGCCTACTGTGATATCACGTTGTCAAATGCGCCTTCGTGCCACTCACTGTAAATTATCTGCACCGTATTCACAGTGCGCCGACCACGCTGTTCACTTTCCACTTGCGTCGCCACCTTCACTTTGTACACTTTTATGCACCAAGTTTTATATGGTTGTCATCAATTCAATCTATGCAGTGCTGTTTCTAACTGTATAACATCCGACCATGAAACTAATGTTATAATATAAAGATGATTAACTATCTTTTGACATACCAACAAATATTCTCCTTCTATGATGAAGCATGACACTCAGGGCCCTAATTCTGAAAGAAGGAATCTCATTTTCCTCCCGCCACTAAGTGAGGACTTTCTCACACTGAGCCAACCGCTTTCCCCTTACCTGTCAGGAACTGCATACCTATTCTGTTTGATTTCATATGGGCATGTATGTTTGTCCACTAGAAAGCCCAGAGTCCCTCTATTTCTGTTGTAACCAATGCACTGTACGCAACTGTACCCTATGCCACTCTACTCTGCATCACTCCACTCCACTCTGCAGCACTTCACTCTATCTCACTGCAGTCTACGGCACCATACTCTACTCTCCACCACTCTATGGCATTCTAGATTACACCACTCTATACCACTGCACTCAATGCCACTCTACTCCATGCAACGCTGCCCTACACTCTGCACCACTGCACTCTAATATGCAACACTCTGATCTACGCCATTGTATTCTACTATGTTGCATTGTATGCCTCTGAATTCTATGCTGCTGCACTTTACACCACTATACTGTGCAACACTCTACACCAGTCCACTATATGCCACTCAACTGTATGCCACTCTACACAACTCCACTCTATGCCACTCCAATACATGACACTCAACTCCACTCTTCACCATTCCATTCTACAACACTCCACACCACTCTCCTCTACGTGCCTAATTTCTCGCCATGCTGAACAGCAGCCATGCTAGTGTACAGCATGGCTTAAGCACATTGGCAAAGCCAATAGCTCTTGCTTTTGCAAGTGCTTATTAAATGCTGCCTTAATCATTGGCTGCTGTATCCAGTGGATGTTTTCTAGATTTCCACAGTGACTCTTTGTGGAAAAATGTCTGCAAACAAGGGTTCTGATGTGTACAGCAAACATTAACAAATCATAACAATATTAATAATGAAAAAAGCAGAAGAAAAGTATTTTGGCCCATGAAAGAAAAGTAAATAAAAAGATGTGCCTGTAATTATAGAAAAATACAAAATTTATTAAGATTTAAAAGATCATATTAAGCTCAGATTTGTTGTCGGTATAACGGAAACATTGTGAAACATATACAAAACCAGACAAGTGGCAAACACATAGAGGTTACATAAACACAAGAGTTCTAAAAACCATGTAAGAACTCCTGTACACAAAACAATGTGTCCTCCTTAATTTGTGGCCACAGTAGCGTCGACGGCGTTTCGACCGTTGTCATAAATACATGGTCATCCTCAGGACAATGTGTTAACTGAGCTTTTGAATATCCAACCTATAATACACAAAACACTTTATTCACACATGGGCCAAATGTAGAGACTAACAAACTCACTAAAAGAAGAAGAATCGTGCTCAAAGAAGTTAAGAGAAAACAAGTAAATAGACTAACCCATTTCAAAAGTGACAATTATTCAGAGAATCCGAAAGTAGTGTCACCCAAAGAGAAGAAATGAAAGAAATTTCGCCACCAAAAAATAGAAAAATACTGCTTAAATCCACTCACTTCAGCGTTAATAATTCGCTTGTAAGTAAAAGCCAAGAAGTACTAGCAGCATACAGGTTCTGAAATATAACCAGGGGCTCAAATTACTGTCCCAAAATCAATATCTCACATCATGAGAAAAATGTAATACAGAAGCTACTTACAAAAATAGCCAACCGCTATAGACTCTGCTTCAAATTCGATTAATTGCCAGAGTATGTGTCAAGAACTGAATTCCCACATGGTATTTTAAAGAACTTGGATCGAAAATGGTAGCCACAAATCCATCAATGTAGTGGCACCCAAACTAAAACAGAGAAGGAGAAAATATGTATCAGATCCGGCTAATTATCGATCCCAGCTGGCATGTCAAGAGTTAGAAACGACATGGTTTAAACTGAGCTTACCAGATTTAACTTAAGTTCAGGCTCGGCAAGTTGGGGCAGCAATTCCGACTAACGGTCCGCGCGCAAAGCATCAATTATATGCTAATGCGCATGCGCGTTCAAAACGTCAAAGCGAGAAGGGGACTGTATTAAACCCTTGCTAAGGCGGCGCCATCTTAGAAAGCATAAAGTGCAATAGCGTTAATTCAAAAAACTAGCACCCATAATAGTAACCACAAATCCATCAATGTGGTGACACCCAAACTAAAACGGGGAAAGAGAAAATATAAATGAATTCGCCTAATTGTCGATCCCTACAGGCATGTCAAGAATTAAAAACGACATGATTTAAACAGAACTTACCGGATTTAATGTAAGTTCAGGCTCGGCAAGTTGGAGAAGCAATACCGGCTACCGGTCCGAGCGCAAAGCGTCAATTATATGCTAATGCGCATGCGCGTGCAAAACGTCAAAGCGAGAAGGGGACTGTCTTAAAACCCTCGCTAAGGCGGCGCCATCTTGGAATGCATAAAGAGCAATAGCGTTAATTCAAAAAACTAGCACCCATAATAGTAACCACAAATCCATCAATGTGGTGACACCCAAACTAAAACGGGGAAAGAGAAAATATAAATGAATTCGCCTAATTGTCGATCCCTACAGGCATGTCAAGAATTAAAAACGACATGATTTAAACAGAACTTACCGGATTTAATGTAAGTTCAGGCTCGGCAAGTTGGAGAAGCAATACCGGCTACCGGTCCGAGCGCAAAGCGTCAATTATATGCTAATGCGCATGCGCGTGCAAAACGTCAAAGCGAGAAGGGGACTGTCTTAAAACCCTCGCTAAGGCGGCGCCATCTTGGAATGCATAAAGAGCAATAGCATTATTTCAAAAAAACATTAGAAAAACACCCGAAAAGTGAAGGAAAACAAACTTTGTTATCAAAAAACAACATATAAAAATAAAACCTTATTTACAATGCTTGGCCCAACATTTGCAAATCACATTGTAATATTGTGGGACATGATCAAAAACAGTCACCCAAACCGAACATTTCATATACAATGCCCAAATTCCATGCATATGTTTAAAGTACTAAACAGTGTGTACAAAAATAACTCGTGGCTTGCCTTAAATTATATATGGCTAATCCCGAGGCCCCTCTGTACTCAGAGGAGTATATCTCCAGGATAAAAAACGGTCCTTCATTATTGGGACCCTCAATGGCCCAGCCTGTTGTTAGTGAAGCACAGGCTTTACTTGATGAATTAGAACAATGTCGTAAGAAACATGTACGGACCACCTTACATGCTCTTATGATGACTGAATATTAAAAAAAGGATGTCATACCAGTGGGCCTACAAGTACGGAATGTCCCCGTGATCTTTACCAATGATCCCAAATTCAGAAAAGGTTTTAGCCATATTGGAGTGACCTGTTCACGCCATTGGCTTGTTCACGGTATTGATACTGCCTTGGAACACAGCAAAAAAGAACTAGAAATTATTGCTGATTTGGAAAGACGGATTAATGAGGGTGACGTACTTAATGATGCTAAAACAGCATTAGAAAAAGTTAATAAAACTATTGCTGAATTTGAAAAATTTGAAAGAAATAAAAAAACTAATAAGATTCAAAAAGACATAGCGAATTTTAACCAACTAAAGGCTCACCCCTATTTACAAGATGAGTTTTATACTCACCCCCAGTCCCAACATAATGACAATTATTCCACCTGGGGCCGTTTCAAAAATAATAACGCTATAACCTTTTCTGAATCTTCTGCAAGTTCTGGTGATGAATCTGATTCTAATACGAATCCTCGCCCTGGAACTTTGACTGCTGGCTATAATCCTTCTTTTTTAGAACAACGAGGGAGGGGAGGGAGGGGTCGCACGAGATCCAGACCACCCCAACACCAACAACGATGGAATTTCCAGTCGGGAGAGAGGCAGACCCGCCGGAAATTCTACCAGTGGGGCCCTCCACAATGACCAATTTTTCATTATCTGTGATTACTAACGACATCCCTTCCAACGAATTGAATATTTCAAATGGGGAAGTGATCCCCATTTTCAATTTATCAAATCATTTGTTGTCACATGATGAAATTTCCCTTTTAAGCAAAGGGTTGAGTTTTGTACCCACTGTAAAATCTTCTCCCTTTGAAATCCAATTGGAACTATTACAATTTTTTAGAAAATTACGTCTCAAGGCTTACTTTCTGGGTAATACTAGTACGGATGCCTATAATCCATCTGGTCTGCGTCCCCCCTCGACCTTTAACCCACCATCCAGTAAAATGCCTGTGGAGTTGCTTGCATTCGAATCTATGGTCCTTAAGGAAGTGGTTGACTTGAATAAAGACTTTGAATACATACCATACAACATCTCCTTAACTGAACGAAAAGCCTTAACTACATTAAAACAAAACCAAGATTTGATTATCAAAAGTGCGGATAAAGGCGGGGGGATTGTGGTTCAATCTATTGACAAATATAAACTTGAGATCAAGCGACAGCTCAACAACGCTGATCACTATCAAGTTTTGCGCTCCAATCCATTATTGGAGATTCAAACGATGATACTCACGATTACCACTGAGGCTAAAAATGCCGGGTTCCTAAGTAACAAAGAATTTGTCTTTTTGAATTCTAAGAGCCCCAGGGTACCTGTTTTGTACACTCTCCCGAAGGTACACAAGGATTCTCTGAATCCTCCAGGCCGGCCCATAGTCTCTGGCTGTGGGTCGGTCTTAGAACCCTTATGCAAATACATTGATGTGTTCATTAAGGAATTTGCCCTCACTACCAGGAGTTATGTTCGAGATAGTGGTGACATTATCGGACAGTTGGAACAAATGACCTTTTGTCCTAATTCTGAATTGTTGGTGTGTTTGGATTTGGAATCCTTATACACTAATATTCCTCAACAACAGGGGATTGCAGTCATAAAAAAGATCTTGGATACCCGCCCAGCTCCAACAGCGGTTCCAACTGACTTTATTGTTGATTTATTGACTATTTCTTTGACAAAAAACTATTTTGAATTTGATGGAAAGTTTTATTTACAGATTAAAGGTACATCTTTGGGGGCATCTTATGCCCCCAATTTTGCCATTTTATTTGTTGATGATTTTGAACAAAACTTTATTTATGACTCCACTAAAAATCCTTTATTTTCTAGCGTTCGCCATTGGCGACGCTATATTGATGCATTTTCTTTATTTGGACTGGGACTGTTTCGACTTTGACTGAGTTTTTAATCTGGCTGAACTCGTGTTCACCTGATTTAAAATTTACCTCTCAATCAAGCAACAGTGATATTGCTTTTTTGGATTTGACAATTTTCCCCTATGCGGGTGGTTTGGTAACTAAATTATTTACGAAACCTACTGCCCGCAATACATTACTTCAATACTCCAGCAACCATCCGAGGAGTCTTAGAGATGGATTGCCCTTCGGGCAATTTTTACGTATACGTACAAATTGTTACTTTAGGGACGATTATTTCGTTGAAGCTGGGAAATTGGCCGAGAAACTGAGACAACGTGGTTATCCACGCAAATTAATAACGCGTTCCATGAAGAGGGCATGGTACAACCATCGTGAGCATTTACTGTGTCCTAAAACCAAGAAACCTATGACCAGAATCCCCTGTGTCACGACATTTGGTACCCAAAGCAATCAGATTTCGGCCATTATAAGAAAATATTGGCCTCTCATTGTTTCAACAGGTATTACCAATGATCAACCTCTATTTTCCTTTAAAAGAGGAAAAAATCTAAAGGATCATTTGGTGAGAGCAGCTTTACCACGTATTGAAGCACCAACTCTGACTTTAATGTGGGGCCTTGACAAGATTGTGGGTCATTATCAATGTGGCGGCTGCCTCATGTGTGACTCCTGTCTCAACACTAAACAATTCATTTATGCCAACATCTGCTATGACCTAAGAGAGTACTCCAATTGCAATACACAAAATGTTATATATGCAATTTGGTGTCCCTGCGGTTTGATTTATATTGGGCAGACAACGCAAAAAATTAAGATCCGTCTGGGCCAACATAAAAGCCGCATAAGATGCAAAACAGAGAATGCCCCCCTGGTTTCCCATTTCTTGGAAATGAATCATGCACCATCTGATTTGAAATGGCAAGTCATTGATGTGATACGCACACCCCCACGGGGTGGCAGCATTACTCACATCTTGAACAAAACTGAATGCCGCTGGATTCTTCGCTGTAATAGCATTAACCAGGGACTTAATACGATGGAGGAATGCCACTCCTTAACATTTGGTTAAGATTATTGGGTTTCCATACTACTGATAATAATGCACTGTTTTCTTCAATAATAAAAAATGTTTTATTCAGGTTATATTAATTGCGTGATTATATATAATATGCTTTAATATTGCTGTTTTATATTTTTTTATCTAGAATGTAATGCATTACCATTTGAATTAACCTATGATTCGCATGCATAAATTGCTTTTCCAGTCACAGTGAAATATGTTCACATTAGAATGTGGTACTCTTCAGTAATGTGTAAAAGCTGCCCCTGTACGATTTTGCTAACTGGAATATTTAAACAGGGTATTATTATTTTTGTACACACTGTTTAGTACTTTAAACATATGCATGGAATTTGGGCATTGTATATGAAATGTTCGGTTTGGGTGACTGTTTTTGATCATGTCCCACAATATTACAATGTGATTTGCAAATGTTGGGCCAAGCATTGTAAATAAGGTTTTATTTTTATATGTTGTTTTTTGATAACAAAGTTTGTTTTCCTTCACTTTTCGGGTGTTTTTCTAATGTTTTTTTGAAATAATGCTATTGCTCTTTATGCATTCCAAGATGGCGCCGCCTTAGCGAGGGTTTTAAGACAGTCCCCTTCTCGCTTTGACGTTTTGCACGCACATGCGCATTAGCATATAATTGACGCTTTGCGCTCGGACCGGTAGCCGGTATTGCTTCTCCAACTTGCCGAGCCTGAACTTACATTAAATCCGGTAAGTTCTGTTTAAATCATGTCGTTTTTAATTCTTGACATGCCTGTAGGGATCGACAATTAGGCGAATTCATTTATATTTTCTCTTTCCCCGTTTTAGTTTGGGTGTCACCACATTGATGGATTTGTGGTTACTATTATGGGTGCTAGTTTTTTGAATTAACGCTATTGCACTTTATGCTTTCTAAGATGGCGCCGCCTTAGCAAGGGTTTAATACAGTCCCCTTCTCGCTTTGACGTTTTGAACGCGCATGCGCATTAGCATATAATTGATGCTTTGCGCGCGGACCGTTAGTCGGAATTGCTGCCCCAACTTGCCGAGCCTGAACTTAAGTTAAATCTGGTAAGCTCCGTTTAAACCATGTCGTTTCTAACTCTTGACATGCCAGCTGGGATCGATAATTAGGCGGATCTGATACATATTTTCTCCTTCTCTGTTTTAGTTTGGGTGCCACTACATTGATGGATTTGTGGCTACCATTTTCGATCCAAGTTCTTTAAAATACCATGTGGGAATTCAGTTCTTGACACATACTCTGGCAATTAATCGAATTTGAAGCAGAGTCTATAGCGGTTGGCTATTTTTGTAAGTAGCTTCTGTATTACATTTTTCTCACGATGTGAGATATTGATTTTGGGACAGTAATTTGAGCTACTAGTTATATTTCAGAACCTGTATGCTGCTAGTACTTCTTGGCTTTGACTTACAAGCGAATTTATAACACTGAAGTGAGTGGATTTAAGGAGTATTTTTCTATTTTTTGGTGGCGTAATTTCTTTAATTTCTTCTCTTTGGGTGACACTACTTTCGGATTCTCTGAATAATTGTCACTTTTGAAATGGGTTAGTCTATTTACTTGTTTTCTCTTAACTTCTTTGAGCACGATTCTTCTTCTTTTAGTGAGTTTGTTAGTCTCTACATTTGGCCCATGTGTGAATAAAGTGTTTTGTGTATTATAGATTGGATATTCAAAAGCTCAGTTAACACATTGTCCTGAGGATGACCATGTATTTATGACAACGGTCGAAAAGCCGTCGACGCTACTGTGGCCACAAATTAAGGAGGACACATTGTTTTGTGTACAGGAGTGTAGGAGAGTAGGGTCTGCAATCCTATGATCACCCAGATTTTTGCTTTTTGCTGCACTGGTTTACGACTTTCCCTGGCTGTGGGCCTGCTAATCAGACCCACAGCCTAGCTGTTCTCTCTATCCAAATTGTACTCAGGTACTGAATTGGCACTGGGCCCTCTCCCAGTCCCTGTACCCAGGGCTGAGGTGCACCCAGAAGTCTCCCAGGGGCTGAAGCATGTATTATGCCACCCCTGGATTGACTAACTAAAACTGACACAACTGGCTGCACGACAGCTGGGGCAAGGTGGTGTACTCACCCTTTGCTTTAGATATAGTATGCCTATATCTAACCCTAAAATGGACACACAGATCTCCTATCAGTCACTCCTATGGCAGGCCTTAACAATCCTGAAGGCAGAGTGCGTGGAATCGTGTGAGATGGTGCTCTGGCATGAGCTGAGCCTGTCTGCGGCTTTCGGGATCTATCCCTTAGCCGTTTCCATGATATCGCATACCATATACTCTTAAGTGCATTATAATCCTCGCGGTTATGTGCCAACTCTGGTATCGCTTTATCAAAACATGTCGAGTAAGGTGTCATACGAATTGGAATACTAACCCCTCGCCAATTCTGGCGACGGGGTTAGCATTCCACCCTTCTAGAGGGACACGACATGCCTGTAACCTATAACCCGGTTAAAAGTCAGACAGAGCCTTAGCATCCACAAAATGGATGCTGCCACCGAGACACAAGTCTGCCCTCCTGCTGCTGGGAGTCCTCCCAGAGCAGGAGATAAGGACAAAGGGTTTCCTGCCAGGGGCGGTGCCAGCACCGTCCCAGACAGGGTTTTGTGTATTGTAGGTAGGCAGGGCTTTAGAGGAAGGTGACTGCACGTGGCACCCCGGTGCTCACTGTGCATAGGCTGGCTGAAACCAGTTCCAGGGTCACTCCAGACCCTGTGCTGGGGAAAAGCCCGCCAAGGAAGTGGGTGTAACCACCCCCCTCCTAGTCCCACCCATAGGGCAGGACTTAGTCGCGTGCCAGCCCCTTTTTACAGGATAAAGGTAGAGACTGGCCCCCTTCCAAATCAGATCATCTTTGAATCCTGAAACTACTTTCTGCGAAAGGAACTCAAGACTTCTTCCTAAGATTTCTCCCTTGTGACTAAGGAGTAGTCACCCTGCATCCGCAGGCACCATCTAAGAATACTGCGGTCTGCTGTAAGTCCTTCCTCCGGAATCCGACTGCCCAGCTCGACGAGAACCGGCTTCCCTGGCACCTCTGACCTCTACCCACCTCTACAGCCCAGCTGAGAACCGTGGGTGTGACGAGACCTCAAGGGACCGGCCATCTGCAAGACTGCACGACTTCTTTCCAGCAAGCCCGCCGAGTAATCTACTGGTGAGTGCTTTGGGGTCCGAGAAGCCCCGACTCTGAGCAGCTCCAGCTCCGAAGTGCAGCCCCCCAGCATCTCCACGATCTGCGTGGGGCCCTTCTGCTTTCCGCTGCTCACCGCGTTGTTTGGCTACTAGCCCGTTGGCTTGTGGCCTTCCTGACGACGCCCGACGACATTTCTGCTGCTGGTCTGGTTGCTCCAGACTGGCCCTTGCTCCCTTCCAGAAGAGGAGCACCCCGGACCCTCCTGGTCCACTCAAGACGCCATTTTGAGTCCACCGCGTGGGCTTGAATTAGCCAAGGCTTGTTGCCCAATCCTGGGTAACTTCGACGCCAACGACTTCATCCTTCGTGGGACAGCTCGCACCTCCATCCTGGTCGCCGACAAACGCCTCCTGGTCCGAGAGACTGCAGAGCCCAGCAGCGCCCACTCACCTGACTGCGGTGACTTCGCCCGGTGCCATCCTGGTGCCCACTTAATCACTGGCTAGTGATTCAAGAACTTGGTCCCCTCTGCTTTCAGGTTTCTTCTTCCTTGATCCAGGCTTGGATCCATCGAACTTTCCTTCACTGGTCGCCTGCCAACAACTTCTTCCTTCCAGGCTCCTGGTCCGGCAACGAGATCCCCGACGTCTTTTCAGACCTATGCAGCTGCAGCCCCTGGGCTAGGTAACTTCGGCACTCCGGTGTCCCAGCATAGCCTCACTATCCTAGGGTCAGGATCCACTGTCGTTTTCTTCCTACCAGGTCGGGTTCGCCCGTGAACACTAACTTTGCCTTTACTAGCCTCCATAGACTTTGTCCCGCATCCCGCGTGAGAGTGCACACTCTGCACCCGAGTCCCCTAGGCCTCCTAGTAGTAATCTAACGATTCCCTAGTCCAGTCCTAGCGATTCCAAAGCCTATTAGAACTGTTACTTACCTGCTAGTAATTCGCATTCCACTTTTAGCGTATATGGTTTTTCGTGCCCCTCGGGCATTTGTGTAACGTGCTAAACTTAAAAGTATTTTCGTAAGAGTTTTGTTGTGTGCTTAGCACCCTGTCCTCATAAAGAGTACAGGGTTGTTGTGATTCTAATAAATACATTGTTTATTTTCATAACACTTGTGTGGTGTCCTTTCACTGGGTGTTCAAGGGGTAAATGTGATGGTAAAACAGCTGGCTTAACACGCCCTCTAGAGTCTTAGCCTTAGACTGCTCGTATCCATGCTTCTAGGATAGCTGGTCTATAAGGTTGACTTACAACCAATCATCAATAAGGGTTGTTTGGACTGATATATAGTGATCACTAGAATAGTGAACACTGCACATCAGGCCAACTTCTCACATTGGTGGCAGCGGTGGGATTTGAGCTTGCTGTTGTTTTACCACACATGCCCTAAGAATATCTTGTGAAAGATCACATAAGTACTAAAGGTACATATAACTTAGCTTAGAATACTCTGAGTTCTACTGAACCAGCTGTTGTAGCTCCTAGGGCCTAGCACACCCTAAACTACAACTCTAGCAAGGGATCAGTAGGCAAACATATAGTGTAGGTAAGTGCACCACTTACACCTCACTAGAAAAGCATGTCGACTCAGGGGGACTCTACTGAGACTCCCCTGGTCAGTGTTGACCCTCCACAGGTCACTTCAAGATATGCAGCTCTCAATTTTCAGGAGATGAGGCAACTCTGTGTCTCCAGGAAACTGAAGCAGGGGTCTAACCCCACCCTTCCCTTTCTGATAGGTCTCTTAGAGACATATGATGCCAGAAAGCTCTCTCAGTTACATGAGAGCATGCCAGCCTTAGAGGGAACCTCTGGGGATCCAGACCTCCCCAACACTGATTCAGCAGTTGAGGAGGAGGATGAGGAGGTACTCTCTGGGGATGAGGTAGACAAGGGTCTTGAGGTAGTCAGAAGGCTAACTAGGACCAACTTAGACTTACTTGGGCTAGGATCTGGGGGCCCCCCAGTACTAACCCGAAGTGGGCCTAACCTTGGAGTTAGGAGAGATAGATCTCTTTCTAGGGACTCCAATAGATCTCTGCACTCTAATGCCTCTTCTCAGGGGAGAAGGAATCCTCCACAGAGGAGATTTACTTCCCCTCAGAGAAGGGAGCATGAGGCTAGGATGAGACAAGCTGAACTGAGGATTGAAAGGGAAGAAATTGCCCTGGCCAAAGAGAAGCTTGCCCTGGCAAGAGAGCAGCAGATGAGTGGGCTAGCTCCCACTGGTGGCAGCAATCTCCCAAGAGATAGAGAGAAGGGTTTAGATACTAAACACCTGACTAAAATAGTGCCCCCCTTTAAGCAAGGGGATGACATCCAGAAATGGATGGCTGCTCTGGAGAGGGCCTGCACTGTGCAGAACATTCCCCAGAGTCAGTGGGCAGCTATACTGTGGCTCTCCTTTGATGGTAAAGGTAGAGATAAGCTCCTCACTACAAGAGTGGAGGATGCTAACAATTACCAGGTCCTGAAGAATACACTGGTTGATGGGTTTGGTTTAACCACTGAGCAGTACAGGTTGCTGTTCAGAGACACCCAGAAAACTCAGTCTCAGGGCTGGTCTGATTTTGTGGATTGTGCCACTAAGGCTTTGGAGGGCTGGTTGCTGGGTAGCAAGGTTACAGATTACACAGGATTGTATAATCTAATGATGAGAGAACAAATTTTAAACAATTGTCAGAACCAGTTGCTGCACCAGCACCTTGTTGATTCAGATCTGACCTCTCCCCAAGAATTGGGAAAGAAGGCAGACAAATGGGTCAGGACAAGGATCAAGCAGAACCAGAACCAGAACCAGGGTGGTCAGAAGAAAGCAGACCAGAAGGGTAATGTTAAGAATGAGCAAAATGACCAGAAGTCTTCACCAGGTCCCCAACAAACCAAAGAGGGTGGGGGTCAGGCTTCCCAGAAGAAGAAGACTCAAGAAGGCCAGTCAAACAGGCAGACACCTTTGATTAATGGCAAAATGGCTCAGGCCTATAGGGACACTTGTGCCAGTGTCACCATGGTGACACCTAACTTTGTGGACCCTGGACAGATCATGCCAGGTACTGATTTCCTGGTGACCAATGCCAGCAATGTCACTACTAGTCATAGTGTGGCAATTGTAGCTTTCTCCTGGGGTGGAGTGAAGGGACAAAAGAAAGTTGTAGTCAGTTCAGACCTCCCAGTTGATTGTTTGTTGGGCAATGATTTGGAGTCATCACAATGGTCAGAAGTGGAGCAGAGGACTCACATGGAGATGTTAGGCTTGCCAGCACATGTGCTTGCTGTGACTAGGTCACAGGCCAGAAAATGCCCCACTGAACAGGTGCTGGATCCTGAAATTATGGACCAGACACCTCCCAAGAAGAAGAGCAGTAAGGGTAAGGCTTTGCCTTCCCCCTTGCCCCAGGTTGAGGATCAAGTCTCTGAGGAGGCTGATCTAGAAGAGCTGAGGGAAACTGAGCCTAAAGAGCTTGAACTTGATCAAGTTGAGTTTCTGGGCTCAGGGGGACCCTCCAGAGCAGACCTGGGGAAGGAACAGTTGAGCTGCCCTTCCCTTGAACCCCTCAGACAGCAGGCTGCTGCTGAGGCTGCAGGGAATGCCACAGGTGCCCACAGGGTATACTGGGAAGATGGACTCCTGTACTCTGAGTCAAGAGACCCCAAGCCTGGTGCAACCAGGAGGCTGGTCATCCCCTTGTCTCTGAGAGGTTTCCTTCTCACCTTGGCCCATGAGATTCCCCTTGCAGGTCATTTAGGTCAGACAAAGACTTGGGACAGGCTTGTCTCACACTTTCACTGGCCACATATGAATGAGAATACCAAGGAGTTTTGTCGCTCATGTGTCACTTGCCAAGCCAGTGGTAAGTCAGGTGGCACAACAAAGGCCCCCCTCATACCACTACCTGTGGTGGGGGTTCCCTTTGAAAGAGTGGGGATTGACATTGTTGGTCCAATGGAACCCCAGACAGCATCAGGACACAAGTTTATACTGGTGGTGGTGGACCATGCCACCAGGTATCCTGAGGCTATTCCCCTTAGGACCACTACAGCCCCTGTAGTGGCAAGAGCCCTAGTTGGAGTGTTCTCCAGAGTGGGTTTCCCTAAGGAGGTCGTTTCTGACAGAGGTACAAACTTCATGTCAGGATATCTGACTGCCATGTGGAAAGAGTGTGGTGTGAACTACAAGTTCACCACACCCTATCATCCACAATGCAATGGGCTTGTTGAGAGATTCAACAGGACCCTGAAAGGGATGATTCATGGACTACCTGAACCTCTTAGGAGAAGATGGGATGTCCTGATCCCCTGCCTCTTGTTTGCTTACAGAGAGGTCCCACAGAAGGGGGTTGGCTACAGCCCTTTTGAGCTTCTGTATGGGCATCCTGTAAGGGGACCCCTGTGTTTGGTGAAGGAAGGATGGGAGAGACCTCCCAAAAAGCCTGCAACCAACATAGTGGACTATGTACTTGGTCTCCGCTCCAGGATGGCTGAGTACATGGAAAAGGCATCTAAAAACCTTGAGGCCAGCCAGGAACTTCAAAAAGCTTGGCATGACCAAAAGGCTGTACTGACTGTGTACCAGCCAGGACAGAAGGTGTGGGTGCTGGAGCCAGTGGCCCCAGCAGCTCTGAAAGACAAATGGTCTGGGCCCCACACCATCATTGAGCAAAAGGGAGAGGTTACCTACTTGGTGGACCTTGGAACTCCCAGGAGCCCTCTCAGAGTGCTCCATGTTAACAGGCTCAAAGCATATGTTGACAGGAAGGACATGAGCTTGCTCATGGCCACAGATGAGGGACAGGAGGAAGAGAGTGACCCTCTCCCAGACCTGCTCACTCAGAATCCTGATGATGGGTCAGTTGATGGTGTTGTCTTTTGTGGCAGCCTCACTGAACATCAGCAACAGGATTGCAGGCAAGTTCTGCAATCCTTTCGACATATGTTCTCTCTGACACCCAGCCAAACTGATTGGTGTACCCATGATGTTGACACTGGAGACAGTCTGCCTGTCAAGAGTAAAATCTACAGACAGCCTGATCATGTTAGAGACTGCATAAAAACTGAAGTGCAGAAAATGTTGGAACTGGGAGTCATTGAGCCCTCAGATAGCCCTTGGGCTAGCCCAGTAGTTCTAGTGCCAAAGCCTCACACCCAGGGTGGTAAGAGAGAGATGAGGTTTTGCGTAGACTACAGAGGCCTCAATGCAGTCACTAAGACTGATGCCCACCCAATACCAAGGGCAGATGAGCTTATAGATAGATTGGCTTCTGCCAACTTCTTAAGCACATTTGATTTGACAGCTGGGTATTGGCAAATCAGGTTAGCTGAGGAAGCCAAACCTAAGACAGCATTTTCTACCCCTGGAGGGCATTATCAATTTGTGGTAATGCCCTTTGGACTGAAAAATGCACCTGCCACCTTCCAAAGGTTGGTGAATCAAGTCCTCACTGGGCTGGATGACTTCTGTGCAGCTTATCTTGACGATATTGCTGTCTTTAGCTCCACCTGGGAGGATCACCTGGTCCACCTGAGGAAAGTGTTAGAGGCCCTGCAAAAGGCAGGCCTCACTATCAAGGCCACCAAGTGCCAGATAGGGCAGTCACAGGTTGTATACCTGGGTCACCTTGTAGGTGGAGGCCAGGTTCAGCCACTGGAGAGTAAGATACAGGCCATCAAGGACTGGACTCCTCCAATCACCCAGACTCAGGTTCGAGCTTTCTTGGGCCTGACTGGGTACTATAGGAAGTTTGTCAGAAATTATGGGTCCATAGTGACCCCCCTTAATGACCTGACAAGCAAAAAGATGCCAAAGAAAGTTCAGTGGACAGCAAGCTGTCAGAAAGCATTCAATGACCTAAAGCAGGCCATGTGCACAGCACCTATCCTCAAGAGTCCAGATTACTCCAAGCCATTCATTGTCCAAACAGATGCTTCTGAGTTGGGTGTGGGAGCTGTTCTGTCTCAACTGAATTTTGATGGTAATGATCAGCCTATTGCTTTCATTAGTAGGAGGTTGACACCCAGAGAGAAAAATTGGTCAGCTATTGAGAGGGAGGCCTTTGCTGTGGTCTGGGCCCTGAAGAAGCTGAGGGCCTACTTGTTTGGCACTCACTTCACCATTCAGACAGACCATAAGCCCCTCTTGTGGCTAAATCAGATGAAGGGTGAAAACCCCAAACTGCTTAGGTGGTCCATTTCCCTACAGGGGATGGATTTTACAGTGGAGCATAGACCTGGGACTGATCACAGCAATGCTGATGGGCTCTCCAGGTATTTCCACTTAGAGCAAGAAGACTCACCTGGTCAAGGTTAGCTTATTGTCCCAAAGTTTGGGGGGGGGTCATGTAGGAGAGTAGGGTCTGCAATCCTATGATCACCCAGATTTTTGCTTTTTGCTGCACTGGTTTACGACTTTCCCTGGCTGTGGGCCTGCTAATCAGACCCACAGCCTAGCTGTTCTCTCTATCCAAATTGTACTCAGGTACTGAATTGGCACTGGGCCCTCTCCAAGTCCCTGTACCCAGGGCTGAGGTGCACCCAGAAGTCTCCCAGGGGCTGAAGCATGTATTATGCCACCCCTGGATTGACTAACTAAAACTGACACAACTGGCTGCACGACAGCTGGGGCAAGGTGGTGTACTCACCCTTTGCTTTAGATATAGTATGCCTATATCTAACCCTAAAATGGACACACAGATCTCCTATCAGTCACTCCTATGGCAGGCCTTAACAATCCTGAAGGCAGAGTGCGTGGAATCGTGTGAGATGGTGCTCTGGCATGAGCTGAGCCTGTCTGCGGCTTTCGGGATCTATCCCTTAGCCGTTTCCATGATATCGCATACCATATACTCTTAAGTGCATTATAATCCTCGCGGTTATGTGCCAACTCTGGTATCGCTTTATCAAAACATGTCGAGTAAGGTGTCATACGAATTGGAATACTAACCCCTCGCCAATTCTGGCGACGGGGTTAGCATTCCACCCTTCTAGAGGGACACGACATGCCTGTAACCTATAACCCGGTTAAAAGTCAGACAGAGCCTTAGCATCCACAAAATGGATGCTGCCACCGAGACACAAGTCTGCCCTCCTGCTGCTGGGAGTCCTCCCAGAGCAGGAGATAAGGACAAAGGGTTTCCTGCCAGGGGCGGTGCCAGCACCGTCCCAGACAGGGTTTTGTGTATTGTAGGTAGGCAGGGCTTTAGAGGAAGGTGACTGCACGTGGCACCCCGGTGCTCACTGTGCATAGGCTGGCTGAAACCAGTTCCAGGGTCACTCCAGACCCTGTGCTGGGGAAAAGCCCGCCAAGGAAGTGGGTGTAACCACCCCCCTCCTAGTCCCACCCATAGGGCAGGACTTAGTCGCGTGCCAGCCCCTTTTTACAGGATAAAGGTAGAGACTGGCCCCCTTTCAAATCAGATCATCTTTGAATCCTGAAACTACTTTCTGCGAAAGGAACTCAAGACTTCTTCCTAAGATTTCTCCCTTGTGACTAAGGAGTAGTCACCCTGCATCCGCAGGCACCATCTAAGAATACTGCGGTCTGCTGTAAGTCCTTCCTCCGGAATCCGACTGCCCAGCTCGACGAGAACCGGCTTCCCTGGCACCTCTGACCTCTACCCACCTCTACAGCCCAGCTGAGAACCGTGGGTGCGACGAGACCTCAAGGGACCGGCCATCTGCAAGACTGCACGACTTCTTTCCAGCAAGCCCGCCGAGTAATCTACTGGTGAGTGCTTTGGGGTCCGAGAAGCCCCGACTCTGAGCAGCTCCAGCTCCGAAGTGCAGCCCCCCAGCATCTCCACGATCTGCGTGGGGCCCTTCTGCTTTCCGCTGCTCACCGCGTTGTTTGGCTACTAGCCCGTTGGCTTGTGGCCTTCCTGACGACGCCCGACGACATTTCTGCTGCTGGTCTGGTTGCTCCAGACTGGCCCTTGCTCCCTTCCAGAAGAGGAGCACCCCGGACCCTCCTGGTCCACTCAAGACGCCATTTTGAGTCCACCGCGTGGGCTTGAATTAGCCAAGGCTTGTTGCCCAATCCTGGGTAACTTCGACGCCAACGACTTCATCCTTCGTGGGACAGCTCGCACCTCCATCCTGGTCGCCGACAAACGCCTCCTGGTCCGAGAGACTGCAGAGCCCAGCAGCGCCCACTCACCTGACTGCGGTGACTTCGCCCGGTGCCATCCTGGTGCCCACTTAATCACTGGCTAGTGATTCAAGAACTTGGTCCCCTCTGCTTTCAGGTTTCTTCTTCCTTGATCCAGGCTTGGATCCATCGAACTTTCCTTCACTGGTCGCCTGCCAACAACTTCTTCCTTCCAGGCTCCTGGTCCGGCAACGAGATCCCCGACGTCTTTTCAGACCTATGCAGCTGCAGCCCCTGGGCTAGGTAACTTCGGCACTCCGGTGTCCCAGCATAGCCTCACTATCCTAGGGTCAGGATCCACTGTCGTTTTCTTCCTACCAGGTCGGGTTCGCCCGTGAACACTAACTTTGCCTTTACTAGCCTCCATAGACTTTGTCCCGCATCCCGCGTGAGAGTGCACACTCTGCACCCGAGTCCCCTAGGCCTCCTAGTAGTAATCTAACGATTCCCTAGTCCAGTCCTAGCGATTCCAAAGCCTATTAGAACTGTTACTTACCTGCTAGTAATTCGCATTCCACTTTTAGCGTATATGGTTTTTCGTGCCCCTCGGGCATTTGTGTAACGTGCTAACTTAAAAGTATTTTCGTAAGAGTTTTGTTGTGTGCTTAGCACCCTGTCCTCATAAAGAGTACAGGGTTGTTGTGATTCTAATAAATACATTGTTTATTTTCATAACACTTGTGTGGTGTCCTTTCACTGGGTGTTCAAGGGGTAATGTGATGGTAAAACAGCTGGCTTAACACGCCCTCTAGAGTCTTAGCCTTAGACTGCTCGTATCCATGCTACTAGGATAGCTGGTCTATAAGGTTGACTTACAACCAATCATCAATAAGGGTTGTTTGGACTGATATATAGTGATCACTAGAATAGTGAACACTGCACATCAGGCCAACTTCTCACAAGGAGTTCTTACATGGTTTTTAGAACTCTTGTGTTTATGTGACCTCTATGTGTTTGCCACTTGTCTGGTTTTGTATATGTTTCACAATGTTTCCGTTATACCGACAACAAATCTGAGCTTTAAATGATCTTTTTAAATCTTAATAAATTTTGTATTTTTCTATAATTACACGCACATCTTTTTATTTACTTTTCTTTCATGGGCCAAAATACTTTTCTTCTGCTTTTTTCATTATTAATATTGTAATGATTTGTTAATGTTTGCTGTACACATCAGAACCCTTGTTTGCAGAAATTAATTCAGCCCCTGGTTCAGGTGGTTAGGGCTGCCCCTGTGGTGGTAAATATATCTTTGTGGAAAAAGGCCATGGCAGCTCCAGGATCAGTGAAAAAGAAGATTTGTCCTTTGGAATCCATTTTTAGTTTTGCAGGATACAATATTGCATAATCAGCCCCATCTACAGTTTCGTTTTAACTTTGGATGAAAGACTTGCATGCCTTATGAAAAGTGGCCATAAAGTCTGGTTAAAGTAAAATTGTTGAACCTTCAAAGTGTAAATCTCTATTTTCTCTGGCCAGGCTCAATTTAGTGTACCAGTCCCTATTATTGAGGAGATTTGTGATTCTAGGACGAGGAGATGCTACCACGGAAAGATGCGCCCTTGCCACAACAAATATAGAGAATGCTTTGACCTCTAATAAGAATTGCAACATTTTTTTTACGACCTTTAGTATGGGTCCCGTGTTTGTAGACTCTGACAGCCCCAGTATGCCGAGGTTACTCCTCCTTGATCTCATCTCCAAGTCTTTATTTTTAGAACATATAGTCGCAACCTCTTTGATGCATTTTTTCTGTTGATCATTATTGTCCTCCTCCACTTTGTTAATCTATCGCTCTATCATATCAATCCTCTCACCTTTTCCTTTATTCTGTCAAGGCGATCTGACAATGTGTCTATTTTTGTTTCAATATTTTGAAGACTCTTCTACATGTGTAGGAGTAGGACTTTGATGTCATCCTTGTCTGTCCCTTTTTAAACACTCTCTGGTTCTGTCAGAGTTCTCACTGCCATAGGAACCCTCATAGCCCGCCTGCCTTCAAAAAACAATTTTTACTGTTTTTGGTTCTGGTGGGATGGCACACCCAGGAACATGCGAAAATTGTCTCAGTGTGGAAAAGGCCGCTTTAATGAAACAGGTGCACAAGTTTTAAACCATAAACCTTGGCACTAAGCCATACATACTAACATGAAAGCCGGCCTCAATATACATATCAATAACTATCCATCATACTCCTCCCCTCCACTAAGTATCCCTTCCCAAACCAAAAGCCCAATCATAACTCTCCTCACTGAAACATCCCGCTTGCATCAATCGTGCATACACCACTGTTGCCTACTTGTTGCATTCAGAACTGCCCTCCATCCTCAACTGGGTCTCAACATGACCAACTTTTCTTACAATAGCTTTAAACTTGTTTAACCAACCCAAAGGACCTGTTCATTTCAAGCAATAAGCCCCTATACCTAGCTATGCGCAACACAAAAACATACAAAACCAACCATTAATCACTTCATACCAGGCTAAAAAAAAAGAAAACCCCAGAACGGGCACCCTCCAATTCTACCTAAAGAAACAATTCCCAACACCCTAAAAGACAGCCATTATTGTTGGAGGTTGGGAGACGGTAAAACAAACTGTTTCTGCCAAGCTGGTGTGTAACTTACCACAAAATGGCGACCTATGCTCACATGTCCCTAACCTTATACCCACAGGGGTAACCTTTGCACACACCGGCCAATCACTGTTCACACCTGTCCTCGGACCCTACCACCCACCTGAAGATCTCGGGGGGGGGGGGGTGGGGGGGGGGAGTCAGGACATTCCCCCTACCACCCCAAAGCCCTCATTGGACGGGATGGCGCATCCAAGAAAATGACAAGAGTGTTAGTGTGAAAAGGCTGCTTTAATGAAACAGATGAGCAAATCTTAAACCATAAACCTTGGCACTAAGCCATACAGTTTAACTTGAAAACCTAGCCTCACTATACATATTAATAACTATCCATCTTCCCTTCCTCCCCTAAGTAACCCTTCCCAAACCAAAAGCCCAATCACAACTCTCCTCACTCAAACATCCTGCATGCAATCATTGTGTATACACCACTGTCACCTTTTTGTTGCATTCAGAACTTTCCCCATCCCCCTGCATCATTTACTGGATCTCAACATGACCAAATGTTCTATTAATAACTTTAAACATGTTTAACCAACCACCTCCAGAACCCCACCCCAAGTTTTTCTGCCCCCACCCGACAGATGTATACCGCCATCCCCCAAAAATTAAATCGCCTCTTCTTTTATATCCATGTGCTCCAAAAAAAATGTGTTCAGACTTGAAAAATGTCTTCATCTCCTGGTTCCGCTTTCATCTTGCACTGTCAATGGCACCTGGATTTAAAGCCCCTCTCCTTGATCGTCGTGGCAAAACTCTGTCCATCAAATTGTGTTTAATGCTGTTCAACAACGCTAGTCCCTTCAATATAACAAAATCGTTCTCGCCCAAATGTAAAGGTAACACATCTGGACAGGGGAAATTGTTTGTCAACAAATTTAGCTTGGGCAACAGCTCATACAATCTCATATTACCCTTCACAAACCACTTTAGTTGCACTGCGGTATCGCGAAAACCAAGCTGCTTGCCACCTCTCCTGGTCTCCACATGACTAGCCATCCATTTTACGAAGGAGTGCACACATATTCTCTAATCAATATATCCTCTCCCTGTGCCTGCGATACAACTATAAAGGAAACGACAAAATTAATGCATATCCTGCAAAGCCCATCCCATACTCAAATATCTCTGGCAGCAATCTGAATTGCACCTGCCCACACTCCTGATGTCCGCTGCCATCCACCCACCTATGCTCAGCTTCCGTAGCCCTCCCACTTCCAAAAGATTGCATGCCAAACTCATGCGCTGGGTATCCCAACTTTTTTACAACCCTCCTCATGACCATCAGGATTTCCTGAGCTGAAAACAAGGCCCCATGCACATGCCAAAAAACCTCATTGATGCCTTTGCCTTGTCCCCGCAAAATCCTCCACAATGCCCATGGGCAAACCAAAGCTCTCAGATAAACGCATGTGCCCTGTCCCAACTGATCCGTCTTAGGTCTAGGAAGCCGAACTTGCACAGTCCTGTCACCCAGTCTCATGTTCTCCCATTGAATACCAACCCAGGCTTTTGACTCCACAACCTCTGTTACCCTGAAAGTCGTAAAAAACAGCCACACCATGATCACCACAAACCTCAAAGTCTCACGGCCATCCCTGCAAATTCACAGAAGTATCAAGATCACCTCTTTCAAAATACATAGCGTCACCGTCTGCCGGATCCTGTCTGCATTACCCTGCTCCCTCACCCAGTCTTCCAAAATGACCTTAATCATTTCCCCTGCCAATGGTTCATAGCCCCATAGCATCTTCCCATAGAACACTACCCCTGCTAACTTACTTTTGATTATACCTGCTGACAGACCCTTCTCAATGAGTGACATAATTAAGTTTATCACGTCAGCCCTTCTGGCCGCTACACCTTCTTCCAGACTCTGTTTAACAACCTGACTCCAGAAATTCCTCCCACGTGAGCCCATATTCCCGCTGAGTAGACTCTGACAGTGAACTGAAGATAAGCTGCTTCACCCGATCTTGCCCACTGACCACAAGTGCACCTGCATCACCATCTTACTCTCCTCCACTTATGGTGCACACCCACAGAACCTGTGCCACTGGAAACAAGAACGAGCATCAGCAATTCATTGTCCACTCCTGCAATGTGTTGGATTCTATAAGTCACATTTGAGTGCAGGCATTCCAAAAACAAAAACCTGCAGCACCCGCCACACTTGCGGATCTCTCGCTCACTGCTTGTTGACAATGTTCATCAGCGGCATATTGTCTACATTGAACATGGCCGACTTGTTTACATAATAGCTCCTCCACAGGTATATTGCCACTACCAGGGGGAAGAACTCCAGGAAAGCTATGTTCTGTCCACTTCCTTTCTCCCAGTCCTCTGCCCCCCCCTGCACACCATCAACCCTGCCAAAAAATGATAAACCCGTGCCCCTCATCCAAATCAGAGAAGAGCTCCAATGACCACTCCAGCTGCTCAACCAAACTGCCCACGGGATCACATTGAACTCACTCAAAAACAACCTCCACACTTTTAAATCCTCCTTCGCTTCTGCCTTCAGATGGACCCGATGATGTGGAAGGGATGTTCCTGCCAGAGCCATGCCCAAATGTCTACAGAACGTTCTTCCAGCACACACCGCTCTGCAGGTGAAATTAAGATGCCCCAAAAGCACCTGGACATCATTCACCTGTACTTCGGACTTTGCTAGCATCCTGTCCAACAAATCCACAAGCTTCTGCTTCTTATCCTCAGGCAGTCTGATCTCTATGTGCCTTGAATCCAGATCTATGCCTAGAAAAGTAATCACCTGAACTGGTCCTGCTGTCTTCTGTGCCAAAGGGAACACAACATCCTTCATCAGCTCTTGAAATACTAACAAAGCCCCCTGACATTCTGCTAATGCAGGGGAACGAACAAGGAAACAATTGTCCAGGTAACGTGTCATAACCTCCCTCCCCACAACTTGATCAAATAACATCTGCAGAAACGAGCTAAAAACTTCAATGAACAAGAAATAGAACAACCCATGGCAATGCTTTATTCACAAAGGCATATCCCACCAAGTGCATGTCGTAAAACTCAAAATCATCTAGATGCACAGGAAGTAAATGGAAATCAGACTGGCAATCACATTTTGCCATCTATGTACCTGGGCTGTACTTGTTGACCAGCGCTATGATCGTGTTCACATCAGCATAGTATGCTAAGTGTGGCTCAATGGTTAGAGCGGCAGACCCTGATGCAGAGGTCTAGCCCGGGACCAGGGTTCAATTCCCCGCCTCGGCGGGTCTTGGGCTCAAAATTCCACGGACCTGATAATTCTCGCCTCGGTGCCTATTCCAATCATGGAGTCCCACTCTGCAACTCTGGGCAATAGCTTGCTTAATCTCCACAACGGCCCCCACAACGCTAAGGATGCCTGGCTTCCACCTTGGGGGTGTCCAGGAGTGGACACCTCACAGGGAAAGCCAGGATGGGTTCCACAGCGGTATTCGTACAAGCGCCTTGAGACCCTTGCGGGTGAGTAGTGCGCTATACAAGTATCAGTTTACATTTACATTACATTTACATGCCTCTAGGATGAAATTGTTAACAGACTGGCACTCTGGCCAAGACACATGTTGAATTAATCTAAACTTACATGGCTCCCTCTAGGGCACCCTCAAATTTTCTAGCGGTCAGTCCTCAAATGGCCCTTCCAATTCGCCATTCTCATACCTCTTTCAAAAGCTTGCTCCAAATCATATATTCATGGCCCTTGACCGAATTCAAATTCTCTGCCCAATGCCGGGCCCTCGGCCTTCATAATAAAAATGAAAACCATGCTTAAAACCATACAGCTCCCTCTCCCTGTGCGTACCCAACTGCAGCAACCAACAATAAAGACGCTTTAGCTTAATTGATGTATGCACCTTTTCCCAATGGGTTCTGACCTCCTCTGCCTCTACCACAATACCTGCTCCTCTGCCACTGTCCCCTGCATTGCTCTGTTAACCAAAACTGCCTTCTTGAGGCCCACAATGGTAAGTACATGCTTCCCACCACACGTGGAGCATTCATGGCATTATTTGCAATATTCTCGCAAACATTTGACCAGCATGCTCCAGTGGCCCCTGCTTGTCCCCGTTCTGTTGCACCCACACCTGCCTGGGTGGGACGCCCCCAAAAGGGCTTGTAAATCGCTGGTCACCCACTCACTATGTAAGTGGAGGGAGCTGGCTTCTTCGGGCATCATTGGTTGTAGGAATAGCTCATTGTTCAGTTGTCCCCAAACCCCGTCTGCATCTTCAGCCAACCTTGCCCTGAACTCCTCATCATACCTCACCCAAGTCCAGCTGCCAAAAGTAATCTGAGCCTTCCTCATTACGTCAATGTACTTGAACAAAGAAACGAATTGATTGGGGAATTTCTTACAATACACGCTGAAATAAATTAGTAACGCTGATGTCCAATTCTCTATATTGACTGCACCTTAGACAAGCGGGACAGCTCATTTTCCTCCTCCTTGGAACCATCCTGTGCCCATATCTCCCTGTGCAACAGTTTTAAAATATCAATGTACTCCTTTTTCTAAATGCATTCCTAGGTTGCCAACAATAAATGAGCACCTAAGGATTTCATGATCCCCATATGTAGAAGTTTCTTACTCTTTATCTTCTTGCTTTCTTTTGTTGTTCTCACTGCCATTTTCCCCTGTCCCATTCCACCGACTCTTTACTGGCTTCCTGCACTTTCTCCCATCTCTGTGAATGCGGCATTTGTACCTATGCCCTGGTCTTGGACATACTTACCCTGTGACAATCTAAGCCACGTACACATTAGATCCTTTGTTTCCACCCCAATGGACTGCATTTCGACCCCATCTCTGCCTTTTCATGCCGCATCACAAGGCATCTTACCTGGCCTCAAGGTCGGGCCTGCATCCTGACACCGACCAAGCATCTGTTTGGCTGGACACCTCTCTGACAGATCCCAAAGCAGGCAATGCCTAAAAAAAAAAAAAATCCCCCTCCGGTTAATAGTGCTGCACCCCTGGCGCACATCAAGAGGCGCCATCCACCAAGCACTTTCCAGCAACTAATCTTCCACAATCTCCTCCCTTCAACTTCATCCTCATCATAGTCCAAAATCAAGTCCTCTTCGCATTCAGCGACTGCCATGCACCCCCCTCGTACCATGCCCTTCGCCATCACCCACACCATCACCTCCAAATTACACGTAATAAAGGTCCTGGTAAGAATCCTGTTCTCGCAAGGCAGACACAGTTCTCCAACCTTGCTGCTGATGTGCCAAGTCCATAGTTGTTCCAGAGTCGGCTGGGCTGGACATTCTGCCTACCCCCCTCCAAAAACCTCAATACTGTGCTCATTGCAGATGCCTTTCACCATCCATGTGTTGTGTGGGCTGCCCGTGGTCCACGAAGGGGACCCTCCTAAGAGGGCGGCCGCCTTAGTGCCACATGTTGGCACACAAGGCATCTGCTAGTGGTTCCCCCTTCTAGTTGCCAGAAGGGCCAGTGGGCCACATCACTTCCGGCAGTGATGGGAGAGGGCAGAAAGTATATATACTTTACCCCGCCCTCGGTGCGGCCTCTTTGTCTGCTGCCCGTCTCGCCGTTTGGACGTGTTCCTCCGGAGCTGCTTACTATCGCGGTGAGTGTGTACCCCCCCCTCCGAATCAAGGCAGCTAGGCCTGGGTTCTGCCGTGGCGGCAGCTCGCCATCGGGGGGGGGAGGACAGCTCATGGGGGCCAGGGCAGCGACACTTCTCCCCTGGTCGTGTCCAGCTCCGTGCTGACCGGGGAGGAAGGCGGAGCACCCCTTGGCTCGTCGCACTCCAGGACCTGGCCCGATTGGGGGGGGTTGGGCCCACGGGTCCGGCAAATGCTAATTTAAGGCTTTGGCCTGCGTGAGCACAATGCCTCGGGTGGTGAGCCAAGGGGGGAGGGGTGGGGAGCAGCGATCCCGTCTGCGCCTCCTTCCCCCTCTTTGTTACGATGTGTGTTGAATTGGGGGTAGGCCGCATCTGTAGCGTGGAGGGGCTGCTTCCACTGAGATGCACAGGTAAGCAAGTGGAACCTCTGGGGCGACCCACCTACATGTTGACCGCTGCCAACAGGAACCGTTCTGGTGGTCGCCCCACGTGGGCCTCACTCGCCCGGTCCGGGCTTGTTTTCGGTCAGTGCCCTTTAATAAGTGGCCGCCGTGGAGGTACTTTGCCTCTGATTTCCCGCTTGCCTGTCCGGTGCATACTTGCCCATACCCATACTCCGCTACCATGCTCCAACCTCTCCTGCTCGGCCTGGGGTCAGTCGCCTCGCTACGCTGCACTCTCTGCCCACCACCGTGCCATGGGTTGACTGTGCCCCCACCCGGGTGAGGGCTGGCAAGGACGTGATCAGTTTTTTAGTTGCGGGAGGGGGGGGGGGGGTCAGTGAGTCCTACGGCTCCCTCCCCATGGCTGTCCACTCTGCGGTGTCCATCATCAGGCCTTGGGCCGTGGGGGCCTGATGTGCTGTGGGTGGAGGCAGGAGCGTTCGGCGTGGTAAGAGGAAGGGGTAGCCTGCACCCGCACTCGGCCCAGATGCTGCACCATGTTACCGGAACACAATTAGGGTTGTCGGGGATTACGTGGAATTCGCCCGAGGCTCCCTCCACCACTTGGAGCTCAATTTTATCAGGGCCCGCAGGTGCGTTGCGTGCCTTGGTACGGTGGGGTGTCATTGAGGGCCAGCACGTTGGACTGGGGAGCACGCGCCTTGGAGCACCAGGGAGCAGCAGGTGCTACCCCGGCTCAATATCGTGTGTCGGTAGGGGGCATACACAGTACAGTGAGCCAAGCAGCAAGTGGTCAGGAGTTGGGCGCTAGGACGCCCGCAGCGCTCGCAGTTTCAGCGTTTGGTACAGCATTCGCCCAGCGAAAGGCGTTTTAGTACAAGGCAACTCACCGCTGCATGCATGCTCTTGGGAGGCATGCCCATTGTATATCTATTGACGTGGGAATGGGTTGATCGGGGAATTACCGGTGGGGATGTTAGGCCAAGGTCACCTGCTGCCCAGCTGGACAGTTGTTTGGGTGTGCGCTCCAGTAGGTGTAGGGGCCATAGTGGGGAGGTGACAACTGGGACTTGCACACGTACGACCAGAGCAGCACACCTTGAGCTCACCCGGACCCTCCTTCAGTCCGGTTGCTCCTCCACGCTCCTGTCTGCTATCACGCTGGTCATTCAGAAAGCAACTTAAAACGTGGATATTTGACAAGTAATCCTCCTCCCCTTCCTAAGCGCCTTGAGACCCTCTGGGTATGTAGTGCGCTATATAAATTACTTGACTGACTGACCCGGTCCTTATTTAAAGAGCTCCAATATAGGCCAGCTGGTTGGCAGATTTTGATGTGATTGTTTATGATGGAGCTTATAATAAGAATGAATAGGTGTAGTATATAAGGAACTACATCAGACTAGGAAAAAAATGTCACTGCACTTGTAATTTTCGCCCTTCCCCATCATTGACGGGGCGCAAGATAAGTAGTCCAGGAGGAACACCGACAGCTAAAGGTGTGCCTGGTTAATTTTAGCCATAGGCAGGCTAAGGTCTGATGTCCGTGCGAGTAACCTATATTGCCAAATGTTTAAATTATTGACGGTTCTCATTGTATTACAGGGACTCCATTGGGGGGAGCAGCATCTGAGGGGACTGGGTGAGCTGTCCCACGCTCCAAGGACTGTTAAGCGGTTTAAGGCTTGTGTGGGCAGATTCTGAGTGACAGTGGGAGACTGGAATGAGGTGGGGTCACCTTTGGAAGTCCGAGTACAAAAGTTTATCCTTTGGGCCAAGGATAGTGGAAAAACCCACTCGTGGATTTTGGGACATTTGTCTGCCATTAGTCACCACGCCAGGTCGAGAGGACAAAGCGACCCCACCAAATCCTTTTTTATCAAGGCGGCACTCAAGGGATGGGCTAGGAGTGAGCCGCGGTCCCCAGACAATAGGTCCCCCATCGACTTCACGATCCTGCCGGGGATGCTAGACTGCCTGCCCAGGGCCACCCGCTCAATTTGTGAAGCATCCCAATTTGCTGCTAGTTTTGCCCTGGCCTTTTTCGGGGCCTTTAGGATTGGGGAGCTAGTGGCTAGGTCTAAGCAGGACACTTCGGGTGGCATTGAACATCAAGGATGTTACAATTTTCAGGTCTTGCCTCAGGATAGTGGTGAGACTGTAAAAAACGGACCAGACATGGGACGGGAGAGTGGTCCTGTTATATAGGCTGGGCTTTGCAAGGTAATGTTCTCTGCTCCTGGTCTCTGCCCATCTGTCTCTACGCCCTGGGGTTGAAGGGTACCTCCTCATGCACGAAGGACCAGTCACCGGCTACGAAATTCCAAGTAGACCACATTATGCAGTCATGCTTACAATAGTCAGGCCACGCAGGGGTGGGCAAGAGGTTCTGTAGCCATTCTTTCAGGATCGGGGCGGCCACTACGGCTTTCTTGTCAGGGATGCCAGCTGAGCAGATAAAGCAAGTGGGGCGCTCAGAGTCTCAATGTTACAACAGATATATAAGGCCTTGATCAGGGGGGGAGTGTCTGGAGGATTCCAGAGGCCCGGTAATAGATAGGCAGCAATATGAACAATGGTGTACCACTGCTGGCCCCTGAGGCCGGTGGATTTTGCAGTGCTGTGGGTTTGATGTGCAATGTAGAGAAATAGTGTGTGTATTTAATGGCAATAAACTAAATTTTGCAAATACTACATTTCTTTATTCGTCAGGAACCAAGGTCTGGATGATTGCCATTCGGGCGTCGCTAGAGTGGCACATTGGGCTGAGAGCAGGAAGTGGCGACATGGCTTCTCCGCCACCGAGATAACGTGGCTAGGTTACCCGGGGATGCCCAGGAATGGTTTGCTGAGGAAGCTGCAGCAGAGACTCGGGGGAGGGGGGTATCGCTCCGTCTAAGGTGCTGATCATACACTTGGGAGGGAATGACCTGACTTTACTGGGGAGGAAGGCACAGCTGCAAGAAATGAGGAACACTATGTGTCAGTTGAGCAACCAGTTGGAGTCATGTGAACTGTGGTGGTCTGAAATAACACCACGCCTAGTTTGGCAAGGAGCCCGATCTGGGGATGCCATAGACACCTCTCGCAGGAGGGTGAACAGCGCCATGCGTAAATTCACAGAGCAAAGGGGAATTGGCTTTATCCGAAATGGGTTACTGCTTGCCAAGTCTGCTGGATGCTGGGATGTTGATGGGGTACACCTTTCGAGGGTAGGCATGGACTTGTTCTTGCTGGACCTTGGGGAGGCTTTGGAAGCAGTAGGATGTAAGTAGGAATGTCTGCCTTGGTGGGGGGCCCTGGTTGTGTCGGTGGCCACACCCAAAGCTGTGGAGGAGTTACAGGGTGATCCAGAGGCTGTAAGGTACAGAAGAGTACTCTATGCAGGTGCACAACAAGGGTGCAAAGCTAGGTGTACCCAGGGATGTCCTGATGTTGCCCCCTGGAAGAGCGACGGCTCCCCGTTAGTCCTATGGGCAGTTGTGGGCCTGAGCAACCGGGGGCTGCCTGGAACGGTAAACTCTCTTTGGGTGCGTGAGTAAGGGCGTGGTTTGGCGGTTAACCGCTCGGAGGGGTGCCCCCTCCCAAAAATTGGTAACCACCGATTGGCGACGGCCACAGTGTAATTTGGCTCATCAGGCGGGCAGGCGGCATAGGGGGGCTTGCCTGCCCTTGGATGGCCCGTAAGATAACCCATGTTGGCATATTTGTTATGCAAATAGACCTGCAGCAATTTTCTCCACAAACAAGGTGTTGTGTGGTTTATTTATGTATTTTGCTGTACCAGAATTGGGGACTGTTGCCAATATTGGCACTATGTCCACAGCCAGAGAAGGCTCAATTCCCATGCAAGTGGAGCTAGGATGACAAGACAAGTACTTAACTGCACTCCAGGCCAGTAGCAGGCTCAGGTCCAGAGAGTCCGTCACAAAGCAAGGCTGTCAAGCCCAATCCACATCAGCTGTGCTCTCTGTACCTTTCTGTTTTTACAAGTAGAGGCTCAGCGGGAAAGCATGCAGCGAGCCCCGCCAGACCCTCCAGCTGGCTCAAGGGAGAATGGAACAGTGGCGGCCGTCACTGATTGGAGGTGCGAGGGTGGGGGGGAGGACGCGGGAGGTAGGTGGTTGGGGGAGGGAGGGAAGAATGCGAGGGAAGCGGGAATAAAATATTTTTTATTAAAACTTACCTTCTCGCCGCTTCCTCGCCTTCGTAGTTCTCCCTTGCTCAGCCTTACTGGAAGCAGACCCTGGTCTGAGCGCCGTGTTTTGGTTGCTCCGATGCTAACTGGATGCCTGGGCATGTTCTCCGCATAGGCTGCTATGCAGCCTGTATGGAGAACGTGCAAAGTGCGTGACTGCTTGGCCGGCTCTCTCAGGCTGCCCAAAACAGTCCTTGCACCCTTTAGGAAGGTGCTACCACTCCTACCCTGCCCCCACCCCCTAACGCAAATCGGGCGGAAGTAGGAGAAAATAAAATTAGAATAACGCAAGTTATTATTATTTTTTTTTCCCTTTGTGTCACTGCAAAAAAGCAGTGGGGCGACGTTCCTCCGCCTTAGCGGAGGACTCGCCACTGGAATGGAAGGACACCACACGTCCTCCATGGCCCCACCTGTCATCATCAGCCGCCCACTTCTCAGCTGTCCAGTTCTGAGGCCCGGAGAATAGCTCCTAGAGGTAGGACAGCCCACCACAAGGGGAACTCTAGCACTTCCTCGTGAGTCAGAGCAGGCCACCACTCTCCTTCCGGGCCTCTAAATACAGACAGGAAACACCATGCTTTTTGTCTGTATTTATCTGTAAAAATGGAAAATTGGGAGCCCTATCTATAGACTACAAAAGACAGTCTTTATCCTTCGAACTTGTGTAGGCTGCTGCTGACATTTCTTTAAAATCCACTTATTTCTTGAAGCACAAATAATATTAAGAAAGATACTCTCTCCGCACAGAATGACACTAGTGAAATGCTTACATCTTAAAACCAGGAACACGGAAGCAGCTTTCTTTTTTAAACTTGAAATTTGTCTTGAAAATGCTAATTAGAACTGAAATGTGAGTGCCATGCTCTCAATAGTCCCATTGTTAGGGCTGCAAGACCCCATCATGGGCCTAATCGTTGCCTTAAGTGAGCACCAGGCAACCTGTCTGCTTTACTGGTGGTTCTGGTACAATCATTAGTATGCCATTATGCATGTCTCTCAGCTGCAGAGAGGGCACCTCTAATACTGAATTGTTGGTCCCATTTGAATTTACTAATGACAAGTTTTGTAACAGGTGATGACTAATTGATCGCCACAAGCAGAAACCCATAGGGGCATATTTATCAAAAAAATCACGCAGCGCAGCAAGCCACCTTGCTGCGCTGCGTGACAGGGGAAGGATAGGAATGTGCCGTATTTAACATTGTACAGCGCATTCCTGTCTTTTCCCTGTGCTGGCGCGCAAAGGTGCATAGCACCAACGCAGGCACCCTTGCATTATGGTGCAAGGGTGCCTGTGTTTGGAGAAGGATTGTTTTTGTGAAGGAAGGGACATTTTCCTGCACACAAAAAACACAATCCACTGAGGCTTGCTCCTCTTTCTATGTGTGCTGCAGAATGCAGCACTCACAGAAAGGAAATAATGAAGAGAAATAAAGACATTTCTCCTTGTTATGCCTCACCCAGGGAGATATAGCATTTTGACGCATTCCCAGGTCTACCACTAATGGTAAATCTGGGAAGGCACCAAAACCCATGCGTGAATGCATGGAACACCCACGCTTCACCCATGTGAAGCTTTCCTGGGGCAGAGGAACACAACACAGTGATTTGTGCTGTGTCGCGTTACTCTAGACTAGATTGATCAACCCAAGGAAGTCCACACAAGGTACCTTGCTTGGCTTGATAAATCTTACTTAGTAGTTGCGTCGACCGTGCGCCCCAACGCGTGGCACAAGGGTGACACAACTGCATGGTAAATATGCCCCATATTTTTGGGACTAGAATTATGATGAATAATTGGCAAAATAAGTCATACCCTCAAATCAGGGTAACTTGAAAGCAGCATGTCATGCACATAAGGCGTTGTACTATGTCTACTTCACAACTGGCCAAAATTGCATAAAAATGCACCAGTCCAGATTACAGTGACACATTGACAGCAAGTCAGAGGCTGTTGTGTGATGAGATTTCCTATGACGTAACTGCGTCAACAATCCTGTGATGTCACTTCAGATTATGTCATTGATGGGCCAAAGGGCATGTGATGTAACTTCCACTACCCCAGGCATTTTGATTAATTGAAGTCCATAACTGAGATGGGGAAACAGATTATTGAAGATGTCCAGTATGTGATCATGTGATCAAAACGTCAACCGGAGAACCTTAATGTATGAGACAGGAGAAGAGATAGGTATAGCTGAACGAGCGAACCGAATGCATATTCGAGCCTAAGGGTCAAATGTGTGCCTCTTGCTCGGCTGTGCAGCTCAGTTGAAAGACAAGCCTCAGCAGGACCGAAGACTTGCCCTCTATCCACTTTCATAATGCAGGTCAGTAAAAGTAACATTCAAGCAGCGTCCTGCATAACAGAGAAGAGCTGCTGTAACACAGTTTGCGCAGTGACACCACTTACCACTCACTTTATTAACAACACGCATTGGCATAGCCAATAGGTCTCGCCTGTGGGACATTATACGTGTTTAGCCATGCAACAGTTGATGTTGTTGCACCAAGGTTATTGTGCTGCATAATTAAATACTTATAAGGGCCAAAAGGCGAGACCTATTGGCTATGCCAATGCTGGTTATACAGCACCACTTGTCAATGAATTTAGATTCAGTTCAGCCCTGCTCCAGCTTACCATTTCTGTGCTTAGCTCCTCATCAAATTGTGGTAAATAAATAATACCTCTATTTTTGACTGGATATACAATAACAGATAGCTCAATAAATAAGAGTCAAGATTCGAGGTAGCTGGAGTTTGCAGGTTTAATACAGCATAAAGGACAGGAACAGGACAACCTGCACGGGAATAGGATGGCAGCGCTGCACGGGGCAGGGACAAAGGAATGGCAACTTTTAATAACAGTGCACAAGTATATATACTTAAACAAAATACATGGTATTCAATACAATAGGCGTAGCAGTGGGCAGGGCCTGTAGCAGTCGCGAAAGATAAGGCAGAAAGTAGGTGTAACAAGAGGCGTGAACAGGGCGTATACATAGACATGTGATGTAAACGTAACGGAATATGTCACAAATGGGGCGGAAACATGGAGGGGGCTACCGAAGGAGCCGGGACCTCTAACCTAGTGGTGCGCGCAAGCTGGCAATGACGTGTTACTAGGGAGAAGCTGGGGGCTATGACTTCTGAGCTAGAAGGAGAGACGAAAGTCTGGAGAGTCAGAGCGACATGTACCTAAACACTATCTAGTATCTGATGTTTAGAGAACATGTTGATAGAATCCAAAAGTTATCAGGGCAAAGGCTAACAGACACTAAGACTGGTGCATGCATTATTCTACATGTAGTGTGTGTTGAGGAATATTAAATGACCATAAATACAGTATTTCTCTTACATGGAGACGTAAAGGCTAGACGATGACTGAAACTATTGATGCGATTCAGTAGCTTAGGAATGCAGAGAAGGCGAGCTGGACTGATAACTAGAATCATAACATACTCTTGGCAGACTGGCAGGCAGAGCCAGGCCGAGCCGATCACTGTGAGGCAGGAAGTAAGTGAAGGGTCAGGGATACAGGTGGGGGCTGTATCGCTCCTCGGAGAGGGTTCAGGAGACAGGAGCTGAATCTGAGTCCGGGCCCTTTTGAGGCCTAGAAACGGGGATTTTTACAATGAAATAACGTGCACACTGAGAAACGTGGCAACGTAACTTTACATAGGCCTGATGCTCGTAGCTTTCACGAGAACTGGAAACTGGCATACTAGAGATGGACACAACTGTAATTGCGTCTTTAATCGCTCATGGGGAATACATATGCATATTAATCATGCACATACAACATAACATGGGGAACACGTAGGGACACAGAACATGGCAAAATTTACTTTTCCACATTCCCTCCTTGTCACTACGTTTCCCTCAGGAAACATCAATATTCATGATACCATCTATCATTTCATACAGTATCATTTGCTCGTCTCGAATTGTCTTGGAACGGGACTTAGGACTAGGACTTGGAATACAGGATGTAGCACAAATGCCGCAAGTCGCAGGGCCACATTGTAAACAGAGGCAGCAACTGAATATGATCGCTACTGCAATACCTAGAAATGACAATACTTTCCATCCCCAGGCAGAAATTATACTCCAAAACCAACCGGACCATGTCCAGGTGCCTGGATTCTGGTGTAACTGATGGGCAATTTTATGAAGTCTGGTTATAGCTGAATAAACAGACGGTGCGTTATTAGGAATGAAAATGCAGCAACTAGATCCGATGACTCTACATGCTCCTCCTCTATCGGCCAGTATGACGTCAAGAACGAGACGATTTTGGAGCACGACAAATCTCATAGCAGATTGCTCTTCGGTCAAGTTACCTAGAGCAGAGGCAGTCTCATTCACTACTGCTTCAAGGGTTCTTGTTAACCTACGGATTAACTTACTATTCTGGATAGGTCCTATAAAAAAGAAGAATCCTTTATTGAAATCTGTATACTGTTCTAGAGCAGTTTCAGTTTGATCGACAATCGGGGACTCGATCTCCCTTCTATGTCTAATGTGTACTAGATGTGTGTTTCTATGATAATCGGATGGGGCTAGGAAAACTGGTGGCAGTAGGAAGGCAATGTAACAGGTTCCATCCCAATCGAGGGGCAGACGAACATATGCGGTCTGACCACAAACAAAATAAGAATGACGTGAAGCTTTGAAAATAGATTTCCCACTGTCACTATACTTGACAATAGTAGTACAATCACTATGTCCTACATGTGCGGAACCATTATTTCGGACACATAATTCGCCTTTGACTGGTAGTACTGAAATAGCAGGTAAGTCTGGAGTAGGATCAGACTGAACATTCAGAACCATGAAATTCGAAGAATAATTACCCAAATTATAAACTTCATTTTCTAGATCTAACCCTGTTCTGTGGGGAAGACCTTGCTTGTCTGGAAAACATGTACTATTCAGAAGGGACATATCATTTGAAGATGACGTTAACGTGGACCAGGCTCCACATGAACCATTATGTGAAAACGGATAAGGAAAGAGTGCCAGAACTCCCTTAGGTGTCTGGAAAGGGGGGAGTCGACCACACACCCAACAATTAGTGGCATTGCTGGTCTGGTGTGAATAATGTAACATACGGATAAACGTGTTGTTGCGCATAGCAAGACGATAGGATAGTTCGTGAGGAGGCAGATCACTAAACGTATGCTCTACTGTAGCATTAGAATACTTATTTACATGAGAAATTGGAAAACATAAATGAAATGCATAACTTGTACAGGTAATCATTAAACTCAAAAACAATATAAAACTTAGAAAAACGATACATCGGATAGAGTTTTGACTAACTCTCTCACTATGGGGGTCTATTTCATACATGTCAGATACCTGTCTAACCGTTTCACCCAGGGGGACTTAGACAATTAAACTGGCTGACTTATTTTACTAGACCGGAGCTTACTTTTATACTCCTGCTGTGGAGTTTTCTCTAACAGGGAATCCTTTGAATCAGAGTCAATAGCGGGACAGTCCTTGATAATAGTATCTTGGCAGTCTTTAAAATCTTGACAATCCTTGGAAATGTTCTTGGAAACATTTTTTAGTCGGAGTCCGTGAAATTTCTTGACATGCGACAGGTGCACCCACCCCTTCCTGCCTTCCAACTTGACGGCAGTGCGGGTGGTCAAAAGGACTAACTTCGGCTCCTTCCAGCGAGGCTCCAGCGGACTTGAACGATCGAAATTCCGGACAAGCACTAGACTTCCTGGAACGATTTCATGCGGTTTCACCTCGGTATTGTCTGGAAATGCGGCGGCAACCTGTGAACGACAAGAGTGTAGGGCAGACATCAAGGAAGCTAGGTAATCTGTCAGCATATTACTGGAAACATCGGTAATACTTCGGGGTCTAGGTGTACCCCACATGTTCGGGGGGCGGCCGAATACGACCTCATAAGGGGACAGACCTGATCTGGAATGTGCGACCATGCGCATATAAAATAGGGCGACTGGCAGAGCTACTAGCCAGTCTACACCTTTCTCTTTGCATACTTTGGCGAAGCGGATTTTTAGGGTCTGGTTATGTCTCTCTACGAGACCGGCTGCTTCTGGATGGCGTACACAATGGAACTTCCACTGGTACCCTAACAAAAGGGAAACATGCTTCATGAGTTCAGATGAGAATGGCTGGCCGTTATCAGAATACACGACCCTAGGGAGTCCATAGCGGGGGAAGAATTCACGAACCAACTGCTTGGCAGTGGTCGCGGCTGTATAATCTGGGACTGGATATGCTTCTGTCCACCTGGACAAAGCGCATACAACTACAAGGACATACTTGAAACCTCGACATCGCTCCATCTGAATATAATCCATCTGGAGGACTTCAAAAGGGTGGTCAGGAGGCTGGAATCCACCTTGTTCCACCGGGACACTTTTACCTGGATTGAACTGGCAACATATCATACAGGTACGGACTTTCTGCTTGGCTGCAGCTCGTAAATGCTTGTTGGACCAAATGTTCTGGATACTGTCTATCATGGCTTTTTCTCCTAAGTGTGCTGGACTATGTGCGGTATTAATAATGACTTGAACCATAGAGTCGGGGAGAAACCATGTGGCTTTTCCCTTCGTCAACCATCCCTGATCTGTCTGGACCCCTCCTTGTTCGGACCATTTCTTGATTTCCTCTGGAGTAGCATGTGACTGGATATCTATGACATCTTGAGTAGGGTCCTTAACTGTCATACAAGTAGTCTGTTCTAGAGTGGATGTCGGTGTCTTGTTAACTGGTATGTCTGGTGTCTGTGCTGTAAGCTTGGCTGTTCGATCTGCTAGATCATTACCTTGGGAAATAATGTCAGTGACTTTCGTATGTGCTTTGCACTTCATGATAGCGATAGCTGTCGGTAAATGTATTGCATCTAACAGAGCTTGAATAAGGAACCCATGCTGAATCTTGGTTCCATGAGAAGTCATGAAACCTCTCTCCCGCCAGAGCACTCCAAAGTCGTGTACGACTCCGAATGCGTAGCGTGAATCTGTGTAGATATTAACTTTCAGGTTCTTGGCATGTATGCAGGCTTGTGTCAGAGCAACTAGCTCTGCTGCCTGAGCAGACAGGGTGTCAATACGGTGTGTTTCAATAACTTCAGTGTCAGTAGTCACTGCATACGCGGCTACTAGTTCTCCTGTACTTGTTCTCATACATGAACCATCCACATAAAGTGTCAGGTCTGGATCTGGTAATGGAATATCTGTCAGATCTTGTCTTGGCTTTGTCATAGTGTTAACTACTTCCACACAGTCATGTGTGGCAGGATCTGAGGAAACTGACGGTAACAGTGTAGCAGGATTTAGAACGTTGCAGCGTCTGATTTCTATGTGTGGCTGGAACAGTGTCAATTCATAACCTGTTAAACGTGCAATTGTCAAGTGCTGAGTCTGTGTTCGGTTTAAAAGAACTTCCACGGAGTGTGGAACTTGTACTGTCAAGGAATGTCCTAATACTATAGAATCACTTTGTCTGATAGCTAGTGCTGTGGCTGCAACTGACTTGAGGCACGCAGGCAGAGCCTGGGCTACTGGATCTAATGTGCTCGAAAAATAAGCACAGGGCTTGTATTGTCCTGCTTGATCTTGGGTGAGAACAGATAATGCTGTACCATCACGTTCTGTGACAAAAAGTGTAAAAGGCTTACTGTAGTTCGGTGTAGCTAGAACAGGTGCTTGGCATAAGGCTTTCTTTAATTCATTAAAAGCAAGTGTATGTTCAGATGTCCAAGGGAGGACAGTCGATACGGCTGCCTCCTGTGTCGTTAACTGTATCAGTGGCTTGGCTAGAAATGCATACTGAGGAATCCATTGTCTGCAGTAAGAAGTAAGGCCGATAAAAGCACGTACCTCCTTCTGGGTCTTGGGCTGAGGAAGACTCGCTATTAACTGGATACGGTCAGGTGTCAACTGCCTACCCCACTTGGACAGTAAGTGGCCTAAGTAGATCACTTGCTGGACACAGAATTGAAGCTTTGAAGGGGACACCTTGTGCCCCATCTCGGCTAGGAAGTACAGAACTGTAAGTGACGCTCGCTCGCAGTCACGTTCAGAACGGGCTATGATCAGTAGATCATCGACATATTGGAGCAGGGCAGTGTCAGTTGGCATGTGAATATTGTCTAGTTGTCTCTTAAGTGCTTGACTGTAAATACTAGGACTTTCTGTGAAACCTTGAGGAGCTCGTGTGAATTTATAGCTCCTTCCATTTAAACAAAAACCGAAAAGGTACTGGCTGTCTGGATGAATTGGAACACTGAAAAATGCATTTTTGAGGTCTATGACTGTGAAAAATGTAGCCTCAGAATCAATGGCTGTCAATAGAGATGAGATATCTGGAACAACTGGGTACTGGGGAATGATACATTTATTAAGTTCTCGAAGGTCAATCACTAATCGATATACTGGGGGTGCATTTGGATCAGTACGTTTCATGACTGGAATGATAGGAGAATTACATACATTGGAGTCAGTTTCTACAACTACTCCTTGAGCAATGAGCTCGTCAATAATTTTGGATAAGGCTGCTACAGCCTCAGGTGGCAATCTGTACTGTCTGATTCGTGGTAACACTACACCTTGCTTGAGAGTCACACGATGGGGTGTGATTTGCATAAAACCAACATCAGTTGGACCTTGCGCCCATAGATGCTGCGGAACATTAGACAATCTTGGATCAAAATCTCGTAAAACATAGTGACCCTTGAAGTCACGTAAAAACAAACGTATTCCCTCTGGGGAACAACAAATAACTGCACCTAATTCTTTCAATGTCTTAATGCCTAACAAATTTTCTGGACATGACTTTGTAAGTAATAGATCAGTAGTTCGGGACAATGGACCAACTTCTAGAGTAACTGGCTTTGATATCTCGTTTACAATAGGCTTTCCTGAAAATCCAAGGGAAACATTTCTAGAGCCTGAGAGCGGAGCCCCTGGAACCTCGTCATGACTAATAGTCGTCCTACTTGCCCCTGTATCAATCAAAAACTTTCTGTCTTTCCCTAATACTTGACTGTGAACATAGGGACCCTCTTGATCTACAGGAATCTCGATGAGAGGCAAGCCTACCTCCCTCTCTAGGCTGTTTCATGAATACGCTTGATACTCTGGATACTCTGTCTGTGCATACTGGTACATCTGCTGTGTAACATGCTGTGTTGCAGCGATAGGCTGCGGTGCTGTAACTGTCTGTTGTGCATTCTGTGGCTGAGAAGTCTGTGAAACCTGTTCTTGTCTAGGCGGACGTGGTCTTTCTTTAGTCTTACCAGTGGCTATATTGTGTTTCAGAACTGCACACTCGTTTATAAAATGACCTGGCTGTTTACAGTAATTGCATGTCCCTTTAACGGGAGCTGCAGGATGACTGGCTTGATTCGGACCCCTCTTCTGACTGTCTTGTGGAACAGATTGTGCAACTAGTACTTTCATTTTCGTGTCTTTCATACGTCTTCTCTCGTGTTCTTGCTCTTCCCTGATTCTATTCTGGTGATACTGGAGCATCTGTAACATTTGGGACGGAGTATTAGCTTGCCATGTACTTTCGACTTTCAAAACTCGATTCTTAACTTGTGGACTTGAATTCTCGACTAGTTTAGTAACAAAAAGATGAGGGTATGACTCGCTACTCGTCTTCAAACCACTGTTTATTATAAAACATTTCTCAAATCTAGAATAAAAATCACTAGTGTCTTCGTCTTGTTTCTGTTTACAGGCTGAGATTGCATCCCAGTCTTCCTTTTTAGTGGCTAATAATCTAGGCAAAACTTGTATCAATAATTCTGGTAGTTCTTTACATTTGTCTCCAAGACCGGTACCTGGTACTCGTATCTTATCTTCAGCTTCTAGAGCTGTCCAATCGATCTTTTTCTCTCCCACCTCCCAATCTTTTTCCTTGAGTTTTTCGTATATGCCCGCAGGCAACAGGACTTTTAACATTTTAATAATATCTGGATACGTGTATTCTCCCATACGGAGCATGTCTTTTAATTCTCGGTGGAACCCTGCTGGATCTTTGTCGTGACAGGGAATTAACTTCTTCATTTCTAAGAGTTCCATCTTTGTAACTGGGGTGTAAACAAATACTCGTTGCATTTCACCACCCGTTGTCCTAACTGGGTGTACTTCTCGTAACGGATTTTGTCTGTCTATGTAAAACGGTTTACTTTCTGGAGGTGAGACATGAACAAAATGTGGGTTCAGAAACGTTCTATATTTATGGCGCTGTTCTAGAATGACACTAATTAAATCGGTACCTAAACCTTTCCATCTATACTGGAGTAACTCGTTCAGAACATCATGTAACGGACCTGGATCGGAATGCTGACCCTCATACAGTGTAATGAGGTGCTGGATCATATACATACCCACCAGTCGCTGCTCGGCTGGGGGCAGTTTCAGAAACATTTGTGCCACTATTTCGTCTGGAAAAGTGGTAGAATCAGTAGTCCATCGAACTGCTGATCGGGCTAGTTCTTGTTCATGCATGGTACTACTTGTGCTTACCCTCGGCTATATTATCACTCCACCTTGTCAGAACTTTCATTTCGGTCGGATCTTTAGTCGGGGAATCTTGTTCCCGTATTAAACAATTGATCAGAAACTTTAATAACATGAACTGGATCTCAGCTTTCCTGAGAGACATGACTTCACCAATACTTTCTGGATCTTGTCCTGTACGAATGAAACGATACATTCTGTCTAGATCTTCTTTCATATTTGGTAGGGTGTCCAAATACTCGGTCACCCGTCTTACACGTAATGAATATATAACCATACTATCATCACCTGGGACCGGATCATAACGGCATTCGGTAAGAGCTCGTCTGATATCTGCAACAGACTGATGTTTGGGCGTGCGCTGTAACGCACGTTCATGTAACTCGACTGACGTTACACGTTTGTGTGGCGGCGGGGTACCAGGAGGACCTCCTCCCGCGGCCCCTAAGCTGGAATTGTCGACTGATACTCTTCGTGCTGGCAGAGTGACTGATGTGGCGGGAATTTGTACTACGGGCTGGACCGGGGGTACCGTAACAGGTGCTGTAACAGGTGCCCTGGTGACTGGAGGACCATGAATTACATTATTTACAGGAGCTGGTGGAACAGGATTTGCATATTCTGGGACTGTGTCGTCCAAATAGGACGAGAGAAAAATATCAGCTGCGGTCGGTTTGTGACGTAGCTTGGTCAGAACTAAAGGTGGCGGGAAATTACTGGATGCCTCCGGGGTTGCTTTTGGCAAGCCCTCGGCAAGAAGAGGATACATACCCTTAATAAGGGCATTCCTCTGTCTGTCTGACTGTTCGGTTTTAACTCGTTCACCTATTTCGATTAGTTCCCTTTCTTGGGCTCTTTCTGAGGATTCTCGACTTAATTCTGACTTTCTGATTTCTTTTTCGGTTCTTTTATGAGATTCTTTGCGCCATAACTCGATGGCATCTTTCTGTGACTGTCTGGCTTTCTTTTTCCACAATGCTTCTTCTACTCGCATGATGCACTCGGCATCCCATGTACCCGATACGGGCCATCTATATTTCTCTTCTAACTTTTTGGTGTACTCCACCCATAAATCTAGATACAATATGGCACTTATGCCATGCTTTTGATACATAAAATGACCTGGACTGTCCCTAGGCGGGACAGGAACTGCTTCTTCTAACAGACCTTTTCTAGTTTTTAACTGACGTAACTTGGAAAACAATGGCATGACTGGGCTGGAGTCTAGACACAATACAATACACAATGAACACGATAATTACTGAACAACACATTCATACCACGACATTGAAATACATGAATGACATTTAAGATAACAGTTCGGACAAAATACTACCTGGAATACTGAAAACAGAATACATGAATTTCTCGAGAACAGAACGGGCTAGAACAGAAACTAGATGCACTGCTAAAACAGTACGAAACTTACCGGTCTCATAAAGAGACACGTCAGGACCCGCATCCACCTAAGTGGACACTTCGTGTTGGATCTGTGTACCCAAACCCACGGACCAGAGACAATGCAATTGACCCTGTCTAGATACTACCCCAGCAACGGTACTCACCGGGCAGCAAGAACGGAAGGCCTCGGACTGGACTGGACTGCTACGACGACGGACGGACTTCGGACTTCTGTTACGGGTGGGCCTCTGGATACCTCGGACCTTGGACTCTCGGCTTAGGCTCTGGTCGGGACTCGCCGCGTTCCTCCACCGCCTCGTCTGGATGCTGGACCGCAACCTCCGTCTCCTCCGTGGGCCTGAGGGATACTTGAAGCAGAAATATCTGCACGTGCACGGTATGGTTCCGTCACGGCTGCAGAGGATCAGGGGGCTTGCGTGGCTTCACCGGCGCGTGGGGAAAGGGCAAGTCCCTATTCGGGCGCCATTATGTGGTAAATAAATAAATAATACCTCTATTTTTGACTGGATATACAATAACAGATAGCTCAATAAATAAGAGTCAAGATTCGAGGTAGCTGGAGTTTGCAGGTTTAATACAGCATAAAGGACAGGAACAGGACAACCTGCACGGGAATAGGATGGCAGCGCTGCACGGGGCAGGGACAAAGGAATGGCAACTTTTAATAACAGTGCACAAGTATATATACTTAAACAAAATACATGGTATTCAATACAATAGGCGTAGCAGTGGGCAGGGCCTGTAGCAGTCGCGAAAGATAAGGCAGAAAGTAGGTGTAACAAGAGGCGTGAACAGGGCGTATACATAGACATGTGATGTAAACGTAACGGAATATGTCACAAATGGGGCGGAAACATGGAGGGGGCTACCGAAGGAGCCGGGACCTCTAACCTAGTGGTGCGCGCAAGCTGGCAATGACGTGTTACTAGGGAGAAGCTGGGGGCTATGACTTCTGAGCTAGAAGGAGAGACGAAAGTCTGGAGAGTCAGAGCGACATGTACCTAAACACTATCTAGTATCTGATGTTTAGAGAACATGTTGATAGAATCCAAAAGTTATCAGGGCAAAGGCTAACAGACACTAAGACTGGTGCATGCATTATTCTACATGTAGTGTGTGTTGAGGAATATTAAATGACCATAAATACAGTATTTCTCTTACATGGAGACGTAAAGGCTAGACGATGACTGAAACTATTGATGCGATTCAGTAGCTTAGGAATGCAGAGAAGGAGAGCTGGACTGATAACTAGAATCATAACATACTCTTGGCAGACTGGCAGGCAGAGCCAGGCCGAGCCGAGCACTGTGAGGCAGGAAGTAAGTGAAGGGTCAGGGATACAGGTGGGGGCTGTATCGCTCCTCGGAGAGGGTTCAGGAGACAGGAGCTGAATCTGAGTCCGGGCCCTTTTGAGGCCTAGAAACGGGGATTTTTACAATGAAATAACGTGCACACTGAGAAACGTGGCAACGTAACTTTACATAGGCCTGATGCTCGTAGCTTTCACGAGAACTGGAAACTGGCATACTAGAGATGGACACAACTGTAATTGCGTCTTTAATCGCTCATGGGGAATACATATGCATATTAATCATGCACATACAACATAACATGGGGAACACGTAGGGACACAGAACATGGCAAAATTTACTTTTCCACAAAATAAAGTAAAATGACAACAGAGCGCAAGAACAGGGAGGGCATAAGCGGTACAAAGCAGTGACAGCAGCGCCTCGAGCGGAAGGCGCTGGTCAGGCGTGGACCAGGAGCTTTGCTGATTAGTATTACACCCACAGCTGTCACTTTATCCATCTACTATACATTTACAGTCACAACCCCTGGCTGGGGTACCGCGAGGGATGTTGATGATCCACACTAGGCAGGAAGTCGACTGCGAGGCAGCTGCAAAGCAAAGGAGGCCAGGCAGGTGCCTCATCTCAGAGAAGGAAAGACAATAAGGGATTTGGGGGAAACCAGAGCATACGAGGCGTGAATATTATGATACTTGTAGGGGGGCCTCCCCTCCCAAACAAACAATGGTATTAAGATTCCTCAAGGGTACCCCACAAAAATCGGAGATGCGAATACCGAGACAAGAGTTCGCATCTCACAGACCGCCAGGAGAAGAAACGCGGGGTGGGGAGTTAAAGTCCCTAAATCCGGACTCCGTAGAACCAGGACATATTGCACATGACTTCCCTTTCACTAGCTGTATGCTCTGACATATAGCGTGGGTTCATCACAGGGGGCGTACAGAATCCCTTATTACAGCCTCACAACAGCTGGACTCTACCGTGTGGGCGCTGCCGCAGCACTACCCTCAAGTGTTTGGAAAGAAAATATAGTGCCTTGCCTTGGAGTGCTTGTGCACCACTCTGTATCCACGGCAATCTCCCTTGCTTAGGTATTCCTAACTCAGAGCTCTCTCGCGGCCTGGGTGTTTCGGCGCTTTATAAAAACCCAAAAGAAAATCTGTAACTACTCCCTACATGTAAGACAGTGAGGCTACCGTCAAGGAACGCTTGATCCAGACCAGGGGTAAGGAAATAACCCAAAAACTCTCTATGGACCGCCACAGGTCACCTTACCATCTGCAATATACAGATGACCACTTTTGTGCAAAGAGAGCTATATTTCCAGACCCCCTCAAATAAGAACATAAACGTAAAGTCCAGTACAAAGTCCCTGCACTAGTACACGCTCAGAAGTGCCTAAATAAAACCACTGTTCAGTGTGTCCACAAAGCCGTAGCCCCGGGACTTGCCGGTCTGATTGTTGGTGATGACTAAGTCCTCCTTGATATCCCCGAACACCTCGAAGTACTTCCTGAGTGAGGATTCGGTAGTGTGGGAGGGGAAGCCGCCAACAAAGATCTTGGTCATGGTGGTATCCTTCTGCAGCGTGTGCATGGCGGCGGGGGGATTGTGCAATGGAAGGCGCTGGAGCAGCATGAGACAGGGAATGTGGGCACCCGTGGGCGGCAGCGCTGTGCGGGGGAAGAAGAAATCCGAACGGGCAGGGCAGAAAGTGGAAACAGCAAGCATGCGTGCCCTGCACCGCCGACCCAATGTCCGTGACGGCGGTGGGCGAGTGCAGGCCTGTAAAATAAACAAGTGGGAGGTGTGGGTGGAGTGCAGGGACTGGGGCAGGCAGGTTGGTCAGGAGGTCACTATATCCTGAAATATATCAAATCCTCACCAGTAAAATCCCCGTCCGTCAAAGTAACGGAGGTGTGGCAGTCACAGGGAGGGGAGGGGGGAGGGGGGGGCACCTCAAAGAAAAACATATGTTGGCACCTGAGAACTACGCTGACGATTCAAACACTTTTACGAATTAATTAAGTTACCCGCACATTACTTATTGACTGGCATGCAAAACTTTAAAATACCCATTAGCGCGGATTCAACCGGGGTGTAGCGGGTCTACTCATTAGTGCGGAATGCAGAAAATCAGGTCAGTGTGTTTGTAGCTGTTTAGATCACGTTTTATGCAAATCACCCGTTGGTTACATGCTGTTAAAGTAATGCACTACAAGAAAACGATCAAAGCATCATTGCACGTAGCACATAAAACCGGTTTAGGATAACCTGTAAAAAATAAAACAATATAAAAGAAAAACCAGCGGTACTACAAAGGCTGCCAGAGCGACCCTTGAAAGGACCCCAACTTGCAAATAAGTGAAACTAATTTTTCTTTTTTGGGACTGCCCATGGCTGAAATGGGGCCCGACCTTTATCGCGAGCTGTTATCTTCTGAAGAAATGTTAAAGATATGCGAGGGGCTCAAAGGGGCAGTGGCACGTTTCCCTTGCAGGAGCGAGCTTTAAACCATCTGTTTGCGAATTAATTACAAACAGATGGTTTGAAAGCTCGCTCCCGAAAGGAATTGCCAAACGTGCCCGCTTTGCTATTGAAAGCGTTGCAACGTGTGAACGTTTTTCGCCGAAAAAGTGAATCGATTGCGTCCCTATGCAGCGCACGCACGCTGCATAGGCGAGATCTAAAAATGGACAGGTTTGTAGAATCACATCACAGAATACATTATAAAACTTAACTTACATTATAAAACTTAACTTCAGTAATACACTCAGGGGCAGATTCATCAAGCAGTTGCATCGCCCTTGCGCTACCTAATGGGGCGCAAGGGCGATGCATCTACTAAGTAACATTTATCAAGCCACGCACGGCCACCTTGCGTGGCCTGATAAATCTAGAGTAACGCAGCACAAATCACTGCATTGCATTAGTCTGCCCAGGGAGGCGTTTTATCGGTGGAGCGTGGGTGTTCCCACACATCCACCCATGGATTTTGGTGCATTCCCATATTTACCATTACTGGTAGAGCTGAGAGTGCGTCAAAATGCTGCACCTCCCCAGGTGAGGCGTAACGAGGATAAATATCTGCAGTTCTCCTTGTTTTTTCCTCTTTCTATGTATGCTGTATTCTGCAGCACACATAGAAAGCGGGAAATGCCTCTGAGGACTGTTTTTGTGCAGGAAGGTGCCCCTTCCTGCACAAAAGCAATCATGCTTACAAAGCAGGCACCCTTGCAACATTGTGCAAGGGTGCCTACTTTGGCACTAGGCATCCAAAAGGGAGCCCCCGGTGCCTACTTTGGCACTAGGCATCCAAAAGGGAGCCCCCATAAAGATTAAAAAATAAAGATACTTACCTGTTCACGCCGCATGCTTCTCATTGTCCTCTGCCCTTCCTCGCTACTGGAAGATGAAAGCACCCAGGCTCCCCTAAGTCAATCATGATGCTGATGTCACCATGACAGCAGCGTTGTGATTGGTCTGAGCACCCTAGTTGGGTGCTTAGACGACAGCAAGCCATTGTTCTCCTCCAGGCTGTAATGCACAGCCTGTCCACCCAGGCTGTGCATTACAGCCCGATGGAGAACATGCTAAGTGCACATGACTGGCTGGCCCATGATGGCCGGCCATACCGTCACGCGCATTAAGGTGCATATACCACTCCTCCTCCTGCACTGTGACAAAAGCCCCGCCTCGCTCAACCTAGCTCGTAGAGAAAAAAAAAATGACGATAACATCATGTTATCATTTTATCAGGTCTCACCTGAGCCAGCGCATGCGCTGTACTGGTGAGACATTTAGTGAGTGGGCTTTAAAAAGCTGACCACAGATTTTTGTGTGGCATAGAGTGTGCGGTTACGCGCACAGTAATGCGCATTCCTCGCATCGCTCGATCAGCCGCCATCTGGCTTTCCTCTCGGCCTTTAGCCATCGCTCTCCCTCAGAGCTTCCTCTCTGCCCCCTCCCCTGCTGCTCTTTCACACCAGCCACCTCACATGCTCTTCTCTCTGCCCTCTGTCACAAGCTCACTCCTGTACCTTAATTTTCTTGCTGTCCCTCAGTGCCACCTCGTTTGCACTCTCCCACGTTGCTCTTCCACACCACCCACTCATGTGCCCTCCCTCGCCAGCCCCCTCTTGTGCGTTGATCTCCGTTGTCTCCCAAAGCCTCCTTGTTTGCCCCTTTCTTCTCTCACCAGCCTCCGCGTGCGTCTTCCTCTGCCCTCATGAGCTCTTCCTCACCTGCCTCCTCCTGTGCCCTCTACCCCCGCCCTCTCGCTCGAGCTGCTTGGAATGCCTCCTCTCCTTCCCCATGCTCTGTCACAAGCCTTTGCCCCTCAAGCAGTGTCGTCTCTACCAGCCTCCTCCTTTCCCCAGCGCTCACTCCCCCCTGCGCCTCACTAGCCTCACCATCCTCTCCCATGTTGCACTCTTTCCTCCCACTGCTCTCCCTCACTAGCCGCTCCTTTTCCATTTACCTCGTCCACTGGTTTTTTTCAGTAGCCTTTTCCCGGATCCCTCCTTTTGCACCAACCCAGACCTCCCTGTATCTCCCCCTCCCCAGCCGTCTTCTTTAACCTCCACCCGCCTCTTGTGTACTCTCCCCTTTGTGGCTCCACCTAGCAACCCTCCTGACCAGACCGTGTCGGTACCCATCTTTATCTCTCGCCTCAAACTGCTCTCCCTCACAAACTTCGTTAGGACCTCCTGCCCTCCACCTGCTCTCTCATGTGCCCCCCTCCCCCTTGCCTCCCTCATGTTCCCTGTGGTAGAACCATCTATTCGCTAACTCTGCCCACCTCAACACGCCCTCACCTTCACGCCCCTTCACTCTATAACCAGGTGTTCATTTTCATAGTTTTTTCAAGTAGTCTCTCCCCTGGTCTCCTCCACCAGACCCTGTGGCCCTCTTTACCCCTAGCCTCTTTGACACCTGTGGTGCCCTCCTCCACTCCATTTCTTCAGCCCCCAGCCTCTTTTTGACACTCATATTCAAGGGTGGATTCCGCCAAATATTTTCTGTCTCATTTTATTTTCATTCTTCCCCTTTTCTCTCCCTCCCATCTGTCTCCTTCACCAATTTAGCTCCCTCCTGATTTCTTTACATGCACCTGTCTTTTGTTATATCTGTCTCTTGTTATCTCTGTCTCTTTGTGTGACAAGTTGGCCTGGCATATGCTGTCCACTAGTCTAGTGGGCACCTTGCACCAGTCCAAACTACCCTATTGATGGTAGGTTTAAGACAACCTTTATAGAAAGCTATCCTAGTGGTAGCTGTGGAGAGCAGCCTTCAGGCTAAGTCTTGAAGGAATGTAAAGCAGCTTGTCTATAATCTCATGAGTGATCAAATGAAAGGAGAACCACACCAGGTATATATAAAATATATGTAATTATTCTAAACGCACCCCTCTAGTCTCTTTATGAAGCTAGAGGTAAAAGTACAATACAATTACTTAAATAGCACACAGTAAATTAGCACAGTATACGCTTTGCCATAGGGGCCTCACAAACCATATACTATAACAAGCATTTGCAATGCAATAGGTCTCGCATTAGGAAAGTTTGAGCTATTGGTATTGTAAATGACAATTTTTTTATTTATGTGTTGGTTTTGAAAATCGCGAAATTAATAGCTTTGTCATTTACAATGCCAATACTTCTAACTTTCGCAAATGTGACACCTATAGCATTTGTAATGCAATATGTGTTGCATTTACGTGACTTAGATGTATTGATATTACAAATAACAATTGCTTTTAATTTTTTTAAATAATTAATACTTAAATAAAAGTTTTTGTAATTTATAATGGCAATAGCTTAAACTTTTGTAAATAACTTTTGTGAAGATTATGTTCAGTGTATTTTATTGTGACGAAAATCCAAGAACAGAAGTGAAATATTAACATCTTTTTGTGACATTTGTAATAAAGCTTGAAACATTGAGAGAACATATTTGAACCAGTTCTTGAATGGTTGCACAGAATGATGCTGTGGTGGCGCTGAGTGATGTTGTGGTTGCGACGAGTGATGCTGTGGCGTTCAATGATGCTGTGGTAGCGCATAGTGATGTTGTAGTGCCCCTGAGTGAGGCTCTGGTGGTGCTGAGTGATGCTGTGGTGATGCGATAGATAGTGTAATTATGTGGCGTGCAACTATGTGGCACTGAGTGGTATTGTTTGGAGTGTATGTTGCATTGAGTGCATTGTAATTATGTAGTATATAATTATGTGGCACTGAGTGAGATTGTGTGGAGTGTGTGTTGCATTTAGTAGAGTGTAATTAAGTGGTGTGTAATTATGTGGCACTGAGTGGTTTTTGGAGTGTATGTTGCATTGAGTGCAGTGTAATTTTGTGGCACTGAGTGGTATTTGGAGTGTATGTTGCATTGAGGGCAGTGTAATTATGTGGCATGTAATTATGTGGCACTGAGTGGTATTTGGAGTGTATGTTGCATTGAGTGCAGTGTTAGTATGTGGAGTGTAACTGTGGCACTGAGTGGTATTTGGAGTGTATGTTGCATTGAGTGCAGTGTAATTATGTGGCACTGAGTGGTATTTGGAGTGTCTGTTGCGTTGAGTGCAGTGTAATTATGTGGCGTGTAATTATGTGACACTGAGTGGTATTTGGAGTGTATGTTGCATTGAGTGCAGTTTAATTATGTGGCGTGTAATTATGTGGCACTGAGTGGTATTTGGAGTGTATGTTGCGCTGAGCGCAGTGTAAATGTGTAGCATATAATTATGTGGCACTGAGTGGTATTTGGAGTGTATGTTGCATTGAGTGCAGTGTAATTATGTTGCACTGAGTGGTATTTGGAGTGTATGCTGCGTTGAGCGCAGTGTAAATATGTAGCATATAATTATGTGCATTGAGTGGTAGTATGAGGAGTGTAGGTTGTATTCAGTAGAGTGTAATTGTGTGGCGTGTAATTATGTGGCACTGAGTGGTATTTGGAGTGTATGTTGCATTGAGTGCAGTGTAATTATGTGGCGTGTAATTATGTGGCACTGAGTGGTTTTTGGAGGGTATGTTGCATTGAGTGCAGTGTAATTATGTGGCGTGTAATTATGTGTCACTGAATGGTATTTGGAGTGTATGTTGCGTTGAGCGCAGTGTAAATATGTAGCATATAATTATGCGGCACTGAGTGGTATTTGTAGTGTATGTTGCATTGAGTGCAGTGTAATTATGTGGCATGTAATTATGTGGCACTGAGTGGTATTTGTAGTGTATGTTGGGTTGAGCGCAGTGTAATTTTGTAGCATATAATTATGTGGCACTGAGTGGTATTATGAGGAGTGTATGTTGTATTCAGTAGAGTGTAATTGTGTGACGTGTAATTATGTGGCACTGAGTGGTATTGTTTGGAGTGTTTGTTGCATTGTAAATATGTAGCATATAATTATGTGGCACTGAGTGGTATTGTGTGGACTGTGTGTTGCATTCAGTAGAATGTAATTATGTGGCACTGAGTGGTATTTGGAGTGTATTTTGCATTGAGTGCAGTGTAATTATGTGGTGTGTAATTATGTGGCACTGAGTGGTATTTGGAGTGTATGTTGCATTGAGTGCAGTGTAATTATGTGGCGTGTAATTATGTGGCACTGAGTAGTATTTGGAGTGTATGTCACTTTGAGTGCAGTGTAATTATGTGGCGTGTAATTATGTGGCACTGAGTGTTATTTCGAGTGTATGTTGCATTGAGTGCAGTGTAATTATGTGGCGTTTAATTATGTGGCACTGAGTGGCATTTGGAGTGTATGTTGCATTGAGTGCAGTGTAATTATGTGGCACTGAGTGGTATTTGGAGTGTATGTTGCGTTGAGTGCAGTGTAATTATGTTGCGTGTAATTATGTGGCACTGAGTGGTATTTGGAGTGTATGTTGCATTGAGTGCAGTGTAATTATGTGGCGTGTAATTATGTGGCACTGAGTGGTATTTGGAGTGTATGTTGCATTGAGTGCAGTGTAATTATGTGGCACTGAGTGGTATTTGGAGTGTATGTTGCGCTGAGCGCAGTGTAAATATGTATCATAATTATGTGGCACTGAGTGGTATTTGGAGTGTATGTTGCGTTGAGCGCAGTGTAATTTTGTAGCATATAATTATGTTGCACTGAGTGGTAGTATGAGGAGTGTATGTTGTATTCAGTAGAGTGTAATTATGTGGCACTGAGTGGTATTTGGAGTGTATTTTGCATTGAGTGCAGTGTAATTATGTGACGTGTAATTATGTGGCACTGAGTGGTATTTGGAGTGTATGTTGCATTGAGTGCAGTGTAATTATGTAGCATATAATTATGTGGCACTGAGTGGTATTGTGTGGACTGTGTGTTGCATTCAGTAGAGTGTAATTATGTGACACTGAGTGGTATTTGGAGTGTATGTCGCATTGAGTGCAGTGTAATTATGTGGCGTGTAATTATGTGGCACTGAGTGGTATTTGGAGTGTATGTTGCATTAAGTGCTGTGTAATTATGTGGCGTGCACCTATGTGGCACTGAGTGTTATTTCGAGTGTATGTTGCATTGAGTGCAGTGTAATTATGTGGCGTTTAATTATGTGGCACTGAGTGGCATTTGGCGTGTATGTTGCATTGAGTGCAGTGTAATTATGTGGCGTGTAATTATGTGGCTCTGAGTGGTATTTGGAGTGTATATTGCGTTGACTGCAGTGTAAATATGTAGCATATAATTATGTGGAACTGAGTGGTATTGTCTGGAGTGTATGTTGTATTCAGTAGAGTGTAATTATGTGGCGTGTAATTATGTGGCCCTGAGTGGTATTGTTTGGAGTGTGTTGCATTCAGTAGAGTGTAATTATGTGGTATGTAATTATGTGGCACTGATTTGTATTTGGAGTGTATGTTGCATTGAGTGCAGTGTAATTATGTGGTGTGTAACTATGTGGCACTGAGTGGTATTTGGAGTGTATGTTGCATGGAGTGTAGTGTAATTATGTGGGACTGAGTGGTATTTGGAGTGTATGTTGCATTGAGTGCAGTGTAATTATGTGGCAATGAGTGGTATTTGGAGTGTATGCTGCATTGAGTGCAGTGTAATTGTGTGGCGTGTAATTATGTGGCATTGAGTGATATTTTGTGGAGTGTATGTTGTATTCAGTAGAGTGTAATTGTGTGTGAGGGTGCATAGTGTGTGAGGAAAGTGGGGACGGGAGAAGAGGGTGTGCACAAGAGGAGGAAGGCAAGTGGGAGACTCTAGACTCCTGTTTGAAGTCATGCCAGGTGCTAAGGAAGCACAAGACTTTCGTGCCGGTAAACTGAGGAGCGCGTGATTGGGGATGCGCGTATGTGGGGCATGGGGATGAAAGGAGGAAATCCCGTGGGTACGGTCTGTGTGCGTGGAAAGGACAAGGGTCTCATACCAGGGCAGGAAAGGACACACAGTGCAAGAGACAAACATGTTTGCACACCTAGACAGGAATAAGTGAGGGTGGGACACAGGGAATAGTCCCAGACTCGAGATAATGGCAAGCGAATAATGGCCTCTGCGTCGAGCGAGACAGGGTGAGAGAACAGCGGGCGATAAGTTCGAATTGTGCCTGTGCGCACATAACGTGAAATGCAAAGCCTCAAGGGCTGGATCACAAAATGTTATGCAAAAAAAGGTTATGCAAAATGGGGGGGCCTGTGTGCCGAGCGGGACAGGGTCGGGGGAGAGCGGGCGGAACTTCTGAGTTGTGCCTGTGCACACATAACATGAAGAGCAAAGCATCTGGGGTTGAGACACATAGTGCATGGAGAAACTGTCAAGCAGTGAAAGGCCTGTGCGCTGGGTGGGGTGGGGTGAGGGTCGGGGTCTCTGGGCAAGTGTGGGCGCTGAGGAGTTCAATGTTAACAAGCATTGGCCAATGTACACTTTAATGCCGACCCCAACAAACTATGCTGCACTCGCCTGATCACTTCTATAAGTGATCCCTTTGGTTCACGGCCATGAGGGATGTTAATTAGGGGAGAGGAGAAGTAAGTGAGGCCGAGCCCGCTGGGGGAAGCAACAGATGGCTTTGGTGTGGACGCGTTTCGCGCGCTGGATGGAAAGCGCGTGCAGCAGGGGGCAGAGCGGATCCCTTTGAAGTGACGGTTAGAGTTGCATCAGGAAAGCTAAACCAGCAGGCAGATGCGCGTTCACGATCACGATCACATGCACTTGTGGAAATCCGCTGGCTGGTTTAGCTTTCCTTGATGCAACCCTATAATTCTCGCTATTCATTCCTTACGGAATAGAATAGCGAGACCTAAAAAGTGGTATAAGAACCACGAGAGGGGTAGAAGTCAGGTCTAGGGCCTGTAGAACCGCTGGGACAACCAGGAACCACCCAAGGAAGGGACGCAGGAGACCCACGGGGGACGCGTGCAGTGTCTAAACACTGCCGCGAATCACCATAGACTTCTATGTAGAAAGTCGCAATTAGATTTTTAATGAATAAGGACACTTAGGAGTGGACTAGGAACAAATCCCTTGAGTACTGGACACTTTGAGAGTCAAGACCCAAGGGAGATTTCTTCCGTCTTCCAGTCGATGTGGAATGTCGAAGGTCCAAGATATATGTTGCAGAGTTTCGTCCAGGGTAATCTAAAGTCCTAGGGACTGGGTTCCTATACTTATACCAAGTTTAGGGGATGGACTAACTCTAAGGTCCCACCTATGAGAGGACCTGGGAGGGGGTGGTTACACCCCTTCGTCCAGTTTCGCGCCAGAGCTGGGACTGGGTGCCCCAGCAACCAGTTTGAACTGGGAAATGCACGGGGACATGTTGTGTGCCCCAGGCACTGTCTGAAAAGAATTCAGTGAATGCTCCCACCCTGAATGCTCCCACCCTGCCCCAATACACTAAAGCCTGTCTGGGGAGGTGTTTACACCTCCCTGAACAGGAAACCTATTGTCCAGGCCTCCCCTGACGGAGTTTCTTCCAGCGGCAGGAGGTCAGACTGTGGCAGCAGCATCAATTTTTTTAATGCTGGGGCTCTGTTTTACTATTACCTGGAAAGTAAGTGTGTACATGTCTTCTCCCTCTAGAAGGGTGGATACATGTCTTCTCCCTCTAGAAGGGTGGAATGCTACTCCAGCCACTAGAACTGGGGGGGGGGATGGTATTCCAAAGTGTTTGACACCAAACACGACATGTTTTGATGTAGCCATTCCAAAGTTGACATTAACCGCGAGGTTAGAAGGCACTTAAGAGTATATGGTATGGCTGTATCACAGAACAGCTATAAGGAAGGGATTCTGGAAGCTGCAGAGGGGCTCAGTTCATGCTAGGGCACCCTCTCACAAAAAGCCAAGCACTCTGCCTTCAGGATTGTCAAGGCCTTTCATAGTAGTGACTTATAGGTTTATATGTGTCTGTTTTAAAAGGTAGATCTAGGTATACTATATCTAAGTAAGGGGTGCAAGCACCTCCTTTCCCAGGTTGCAGTAGCAGACCTGTGGTGTCATTTTGGAAGGCTTCCCAGGGATGGCGTAATACATGCTTCAGCCCCTGGTAGGCCTCTGGGGAACCTATGCCCTTGGTACCTAAGGTACCTTAAACTAGGGACTCACAAGGGTAACCCAGTAACCAATTTAGAATGTACCTAATGTACATGCAATCAGTTTAGAGAGGAAGCAGCTAGGCTGGGGTCCTGGTTAACAGGGCCCCAGTCAGACTAAAGGCGATAAATCAGTGAAACACAGCAAAAAGTGGAGGTAACCATAGTAAGCAGATCCTACTCTCCTACACTTTGCTCCTCTCAATGTTCTTCTCTCCTCGATTTTTACCATTCCTCCCCTCTTTCAATAATGTCTCCATTGTCTCTTAACTCACTCCTCCCGACCCCTTACTGTCCCCACTTCCTTCATCTCCTGTTGTATCTTCCCCTCTCACTCCTCCACATTTTGTACCATTCCCTCCTAAATCTTTGCCTTTATTTGCGTGTATCCTTGAGTCCCCCCACCCACACTCTTTTGCCTCCTCACTCAGCTTCTCGGCTCTTTTCTATATCTCTGTACCCTCCTCTATACCCCCTCTCTTCTTTAGCTTCTGTGGCTCTCCCTTCACCATCCATTCTATTACCACCTACTCTGTGTTCATCCCACTTTATTTCTTTCTCACCTGTATGCCCCGCTCTACACCAACACCCTTTTTACCCTCCATCATACTCACCCTTTTTTACAGCCTATACCTGTTCGGTTTCCTATAGTCGCACTCCCTCCTTTGCCTGCATTCTCTCTCCTCCTTCTCCATCAGTTTCACATCCGTATTCTCTCACTTCCATCTCTTTCTCCGTTTGATTTCCCTTTACATCTTCAATTAATGCCCCATATGCCTTCCCCTCACCCTCACTCCTGCCCACTCATGTTAACTCGGTCTTTACTTCCACCCACAAATTCCTACCTCTGCCCTGCCTTTCCTCTCTTGACCCTTCTCGGCTTCCCTACAACCCCCTAAGGTCTCTCTCACCCCCACAGCCATAGATTCTTTCATCGCCCAGTTCATAACCCTTTACTTCACCGAAACTGCTCCGCACTACCCGTTTATCCCTCACCCTGAAAATGTATTCTAACCCTTTTCCATATCTTCCCTCCCACACCCCCTTTCTCTGCCCTTCCATACTCATTTGTCTCTGACACCAAACTTCTTTGAGTTCTATCTTGCCTCCACAGCCCTCAGTGGGTCCTCATCTCACTTCCACGCCCCTCATACCACTGGCGTAACGAAAACTGAGGGGGCCTTCCTGCACAGTACGTAGAGGGGTCCCCTCGGGGCTCAAACATGAGCTCTCTGGCCAGAGTGCAGTGCCGAGGGGGCCCCTTGGAGCTTGAGGCCCCCTGCACCGCGTGGGCTGCGGGGGCCTGTGTTACGCCCCTGCCTCATACTCTACTTCCCTCGTGCATTCATGCCCTCCTTTTACTACCCGCCCCATCCTCACCGTGTTACTTCGCCTCCCTCATTCCTCGTCTCCTCCTTTACTTCCTCACCACATCCTTCGTAGCCACGCCCATTCCTTCCTTCACTCACCTTCCCTCCTTTACTCTTCATTCCTTGTTCCTTCCACTGCGTTCGCACAACGAGCATGACAATGCTTATACAAAAAAAACATACGTGGACAAGGATGTATCAGTTTGCTAATGTCCACATTTATGGAATAAATGTATCCCACAATTTACAGCGTAAGCTACACTTGTTTTCTCACGACTATTGTCCCACTTCAATCGGTGTGAAGATAGTAAAATATTTAAATAGTATTTGCAGCCACAGGAGTGGAAAGTAGGTGAAAAATGAGCAAAACCTGTTTAAAATATAAAACTTTTAACAAGCATTGGCATAGCCAATAGGTCTCGCCTTTGGAACCTTATAAGTGTTTAGCCATGCAACACTTGATGTTGTTGCACCAAGGATATTGTGCTGGATAACTTCAGCACAATATCCTTGGTGCAACAACATCAACTGTTGCATGGCTAAACACTTATAAGGTACAAGGTTTAGCCATGCAACAGCTGATGTTGTTGCACCAAGGATATTGTGCTGCAAAACTAAATACTTATAATGTCCCAAAAGGGCGAGCTATTGGCTATGCCAATGCTTGTTTGTCTTTTGTTGCACTGCTCAGAAGCAGTGGGGCGACGCTCCTCTGCCTTAGAGAAGGAGCCGCCGCTGCCAAACTCTCCTTGCCGCCAAAAAACTACTGCTTTTTCAAATCCTACAACCTGTCTTGCCACGGCAAAAACACTCTTGCACTTAACCACTTTCAACTCCACACATCCGGGGGTTGCCTGCAACGCTCCGCCCCCCAGTAGGGGGAGGGCGTGAGTAAGGAGTGGACTGGAGGTCCGCCTGGGGGAGGGGGTTAGCCCTTCCCCCAAAACTGACAACGCCCCGCGGTTAACACCACAGGGGTTTTATGGCTCATCAGGTGGGCAGGTCACGAGAGGCGGCCTGACCCTGGATCGCCCGTAAGATAACCCAACATGTTGGCATAATGTTTATGCAAATAAAGCTGCAACAACTTTCTCCAACAAAACATTGTGTGGTGTCTGTTATTATGGGAAATTGTTGTGAGCGGTTTGGGGTATGGGCCGATGTTGGCACTATGCCAGACTGCCCTGGGCCACCGAAGGGGGCCTCCTAAGAGGGCGGCCACCCTTAGTGCCACAGGATGGCACAGGCCCCAAAGAGCGGTCTAGTGTTTGGAACCAGGAGGGTCTCCAATGATGTCACTTCCGGCGGGGGAGGGGCGGAGCCGAAGGTATATGGCCTGGGGTTGCGGGCCAGGCGCCCTCTTTCGATCCAACGCTAGAAGGTACAGAAGGGTACCCTCTACAGGAGCACAGTAAGGGTGCGAGAGCCAAATATCCCCAGGGAGATCCTCGGTGGGATCCTGGAGGAGTGACGGCGCCCCGTTAGTCCTTCGGGTGGTTGTGGACCTGAGCAACCGGGGGTTGCCTGCAACGCTCTGCCCCCCAGTAGGGGGAGGGGCGTGAGTAAGGGGTGGACTGGAGGTCCGCAGGGGGGAGGGGGTTAGCCTTTCCCCCAAATCTGACAACGCCCCCGCGGATAACACCACACGGGGTTTATGGCTCATCAGGTGGGCAGGTCGCGAGAGGCGGCCTGACCCTGGATCGCCCGTAAGATAACCCAACATGTTGGCATAATGTTTATGCAAATAAAGCTGCAACAACTTTCTCCAACAAAACATTGTGTGGTGTCTGTTATTATGGGAAATTGTTGTGAGCGGTTTGGAGTATGGGCCGATGTTGGTACTATGCCAGGCTGTCCTGGGCCACCGAAGGGGGCCACCTAAGAGGGCGGCCACCCTTAGTGCCACAGGATGGCACAGACCCCCAAAGAGCGGTCTAGTGTTTGGGACCCGGAGGGTCTCCAATGATGTCACTTCCGGCGGGGGAGGGGCGGAGCCGAAGGTATATGGCCTGGGGTCACGGGCCGGGCACCCTCTTTGACCCCTGATCGGCCGCGTGGACAGACCCTCTCCCCCTTGACCCGAACGAGCGGTGCTGCCCGGACGCTGTTTTCCCTCCCTACCGCTAACCCGGCTGTCGGGCAGCAGGGGGTTTATGGCTCATCAGGTGGGCAGGTCGCGAGAGACGGCCTGACCATGGATCGCCCGTACGATAACCCAACATGTTGGCATAATGTTTATGCAAATAAAGTTGCAACAACTTTCTCCAACAAAACATTGTGTGGTGTCTGTTATTATGGGAAATTGTTGTGAGCGGTTTGGGGTATGGGCCGATTTTGGCACTATGCCAGACTGCCCCGGGCCACCGAAGGGGGCCTCCTAAGAGGACGGCCACCCTTAGTGCCACAGGATGGCACAGGCCCCCAAAGAGCGGTCTAGTGTTTGGAACCCGAGGGTCTCCAATGATGTCACTTCCGGCGGGGGAGGGGCGGAGCCGAAGGTATATGGCCTGGGGTCGCGGGTCAGGCGCCCTCTTTCGATTCAACGCGGGAAGGTACAGAAGTGTACCCTCTACAGGAGCACAGTACGGGTGTGTGAGAAGTTGGCCTGATGTGCAGTGCTCACTATTCTAGTGATCACTATATATCAGTCCAAACAACCCTTATTGATGATTGGTTGTAAGTCAACCTTATAGACCAGCTATCCTAGTAGCATGGATACGAGCAGTCTAAGGCTAAGACTCTAGAGGGCGTGTTAAGCCAGCTGTTTTACCATCACATTACCCCTTGAACACCCAGTGAAAGGACACCACACAAGTGTTATGAAAATAAACAGTGTATTTATTAGAATCACAACAACCCTGTACTCTTTATGAGGACAGGGTGCTAGGCACACAACAAAAACTCTTACGAAAATACTTAAGTTAGCACGTTATACACAAATGCCCGAGGGGCACGAAAAACCATATACTTTAAAAGTGGAATGCGAATTACTAGCAGGTAAGTAACAGTTCTAATAGGCTTTGGAATCGCTAGGACTGGACTAGGGAATCGTTAGATTACTACTAGGAGACCCAGGGGACTCGGGTGCAGAGTGTGCACTCTCACGCGGGATGCGGGACAAAGTCTATGGAGGCTAGTAAAGGCAAAGTTAGTGTTCACGGGCGAACCCGACCTGGTAGGAAGAAAACGACAGTGGATCCTGACCCTAGGATAGTGAGGCTATGCTGGGACACCGAAGTGCCGAAGTTACCTAGCCCAGGGGCTGCAGCTGCATAGGTCTGAAAAGACGTCGGGGATCTCGTTGCCGGACCAGGAGCCTGGAAGGAAGAAGTTGCTGGCAGGCGACCAGTGAAGAAAAGTTCGATGGATCCAAGCCTGGATCAAGGAAGAAGAAAACCTGAAAGCAGAGGGGACCAAGTTCTTGAATCACTAGCCAGTGATTAAGTGGGCACCAGGATGGCACCGGGCGAAGTCACCGCAGTCAGGTGAGTGGGCACTGCTGGGCTCTGCAGTCTCTCGGACCAGGAGGCGTTGTCGGCGACCAGGATGGAGGTGCGAGCTGTCCCACGAAGGTTCTTGCTGTCGACGTCGCTGGACCCAGGATTGGGCAACAAGTCTTGGCAAATGCAAGGCCCACGCGGTGGACCTAAAATGGCGTCTTGGGCGGACCAGGAGGGTCCAGGGTACTTCTCCGATGGAGGGAAGCAAGGGCCAGTCTGGAGCAACCAGACCAGCAGCAGAAATGTCGTCGGGCGTCGTCAGGAAGGCCACAAGCCAGCGGGCTAGTAGCCAAACAACGCGGTGAGCAGTAAAAAGCAGAAGGGCCCCACGCAGATCGTGGAGATGCTGGGGGGCTGCTCTTCGGTGCTGGAGCTGCTCAGGGTGGGGGCTTCTCGGACCCCAAAGCACTCACCAGGAATTCACTCGGCGGGCTTGCTGGAAAGAAGTCGTGCAGTCTTGAAGATGGCCGGTCCCTCGAGGTCTCGTCACACCCACGAATCTCAGCGTGACTGATGATGCAGGTAGAGGTCAGAGGTGCCAGGGAAGCCGGTTCTCGTCGAGCTGGGCAGTCGGATTCCGGAGGAAGGACTTGCAGCAGACCGCAGTGTTCTTAGATGGTGCCTGCGGATGCAGGGTGACTACTCCTTAGTCACAAGGGAGAAATCTTAGGAAGAAGTCTTGAGTTCCTTTCGCAGAAAGTAGTTTCAGGATTCAAAGATGATCTGATCTGGAAGGGGGCCAGTTCCTACCTTTATCCTGTAAAAGGGGGCTGGCACGCGACTAGGTCCTGCCCTATGGGTGGGACCAGGAGGGGGGTGGTTACACCCACTTCCTTGGCGGGCTTTCCCCAGGCCAGGGGCTGGAGTGCCCCTGGAACTGGTTTCAGCCGGCCTATGCACAGTGAGCACCGGGGTGCCACTTGCAGTCACCTTCCTCTAAAGCCCTGCCTACCTACAATACACAAAACCCTGTCTGGGACGGTGCTGGCACCGCCCCTGGCAGGAAACCCTTTGTCCTTATCTCCTGCTCTGGGAGGACTCCCAGCAGCAGGAGGGCAGACTTGTGTCTCGGTGGCAGCATCCATTTTGTGGATGCTAAGGCTCTGTCTGACTTTAACCGGGGTTAGGGGTTACATACATGTCGTGTCCCTCTAGAAGGGTGGAATGCTAACCCCGTCGCCAGAATTGGCGAGGGGTTAGTATTCCAATTCGTATGACACCTTACTCGACATGTTTTGATAAAGCGATACCAGAGTTGGCACATAACCGCGAGGATTATAATGCACTTAAGAGTATATGGTATGCGATATCATGGAAACGGCTAAGGGATGGGTCCCGAAAGCCGCAGACAGGCTCAGCTCATGCCAGAGCACCATCTCACACGATTCCAAGCACTCTGCCTTCAGGATTGTTAAGGCCTGCCATAGGAGTGACTGATAGGAGATCTGTGTGTCCATTTTAGGGTTAGATATAGGTATACTATATCTAAAGCAAAGGGTGATTACACCACCTTGCCCCAGCTGTCAAGCAGCCAGTTGTGTCAGATTTGGATGGCCAGCCAGGGGTGGCATAATACATGCTGCAGCCCCTGGTAGGCCCTGGGTACACCTATGCCCTGGGTACCTAAGGTACACTGTACAGGGACTGATAAGGTGACTCAGTATCCAATTTAGATATGTACCTAAGGTACATGGAATCCATTTTACAGAGAGAGCAGTAGGCCTGGGGCCCTGAATAGCAGGGTCCCAGGTCAACTAAGTCAGAAAACCAGCAAAACACCAGGCAAAAAAGTTGGGGGCAACCATAGTCAGGGTTCTACCTTCCTACAGGGTGCGAGAGCCAATTATCCCCAGGGAGATCCTCGGTGGGATCCTAGAGGAGTGACGGCGCCCCATTAGTCCTTCGGGTGGTTGTGGACCTGAGCAACCAGGGGTTGCCTGCAACGCTCTGCCCCCCAGTAGGGGGAGGGGCGTGAGTAAGGGGTGGACTGGAGGTCCGCCGGGGAGAGGGGGTTAGCCTTTCCCCCAAAACTGACAAAGCCCCCGCGGTTAACAGCACAGGGGGTTTATGGCTCATCAGGTGGGCAGGTCGCGAGATGGGGCCTGACCCTGGATCGCCCGTAAAATAACCCAACATGTTGGCATAATGTTTATGCAAATAAAGCTGCAACAACTTTCTCCAACAAAACATTGTGTGGTGTCTGTTATTATGGGAAATTGTTGTGAGCGGTTTGGGGTATGGGCCGATGTTGGCACTATAACCACTTTCAACTCCACACAACCCATACCACTATACAGACAACATCCTCAGCTTTCCCTGCCAGCCTTTTGGTAATGGATCCTTGCTGTGCCTGATCTCCTGAATTCATGCCCTTATATGCCCTTCACCTTCTGACCTGCTCCTCCCTTCCTCAGCCTGTCTATCCCCCCCTCCCTGTAGCCTGTGCCACTTGCCTGAATTCACCCGTGGATGCTGGCTATCACCTTACTCCCCCTGCATCCCTACATTGAGAGTAAAGGATGACATGTGCTTTTTTCAAGTAACACAGACCTTGGGATTATAATTCCATGCAAAACAAGCTAGTGAAAATATGTTTAACATCCATGATCAAACTTTTCTTGGCTTGGCTGGTGTGTTTGAGCCAAGCCCGCCTTGTTGCTCGCCTCTGGCTCGCCCTATGGATTTGGCAGTGGCGGCCGGCATTACTTGGGGGTTGGCGCGGGAGGGTGGGTGGGAGAGTTCACAGGGGGTCACACATGGGGATTGTGATTGGTCTGAGCGTCCTGGTTCAACACTCAGCCAGGGGCTGGAGGGTTGGGCATGTTCTCCATGCAGGCTGTAATGCAGCCTGCATGGAGCACAGGGAAAGTGCGCATGACTTCTCGGGCCGACCAAACAGTCATGTGCACTTAGGAGTGGGAGAACCACTCCTCCCTTGCCCAGCACAAACATAACATGATAATAACTTCAAGTTATTATCATTGTATGTTTCATCTTTACACTGCTTAAAAGCAGTGGGGTGACGCTCAGAGCCGCCACTGGAATTTGGTGCATTGTACGTACCAGTGCCAGATTAAAAACTGTGGAGGCCCTTAGGCAGACGAAATGTCACCCCCCCCCCCTCCATCCCTCCCCTCATACATTATCTCGTAATACCAATGCACCAGATTGTTTTGATAAACTGACAGCTGCCATAAGATGAGCTTTTGAGAGACAAACTGTTGTGTGAACCTTATGTCTCTGGTTTATGTACTTTAAGTTGTATTTTGATCCGTTGTCGCGGGCCCCTTAAAGGATGTGGGGCCCACAGGCCGGTGCCTACTTTGCCTATTTGGTAATCCGAAACTGCATTGTCCACCTTCAGTTAAAGGGGAGCAAGAGAACGGGACAGACATAGAGAGAAATCGAGAATGAGGGAGAAAGGAGAGTGAGGATTCGGAAGAGACGTATAGGGAAAGTCCATCTGCTCCACACGAACCAGTCATTTTGGCAGCGGTTAAAGTAGTCGTTTGATGACTCACGGCCAAACGGTTTCGTTTTACTTTCGGAATTCAGGAGGGGGAGAGAACTAGTCAGACAGGAAGGACGGAGGGGGAGCACTGAGGGGGCGTAGAGAATTAAAGAGTATCATGTTGGTGTGTAGCAGCGAGAGCCAAGAGAGGCCCGAGACATAGAGGAAAGAAGAGAGGGGGTGGGGGGTGGGAGGGGGGTTGGGGGACAAGAAAAAAACAGAAGGAATGAGAGAAAGAGCGAGAGAAAAAGGATAGAGTGAGAGAGGGAGTAGAAATGAGTCACAGGAGGGCAGAGGGAAGGACACGAGAAAGCGCAAGAGAGAGGTGTGAGAGAAAGACAGAGGAAGGAAGAGGAACGTGAGAAAGTAAGTGTGAAGTGAGAGAAAGGAGGAGAGGAAGTGAGAGGGGAGCAAGGGAAGGAGCTGGGGGAAATACATAAGTGGAAAGAAAGGGAGAAAAAAACAGAAAGTTAAAGGTGTGGGTAAATGGAAAAAGAGATCAAATAAAACTGACTGCTAGAAAACAGACTCATTGCTAACGAGAGCAGACAGAGAGTAGACAAGGGAAGAGAAACAGAACAGTGGGAGAAAGAGGTGGTTGAGAGTGAACGAAGGAGAGAGAGAGAGAGAGGTAGAAAAAGTGACAGTTAAGGGCAAGAGTGAGGTAATGGACAGAGAGAACATGAGATAATTGAGGCGAGAAAGAGCGAGAGGGCTTGAGAAAGGAGGAGAGGGGAAAAAGATTGTAACTAAAAGAGACAAAAGGATAAAGGAAGGGTAAGAGACAAAAAGAGATCCTAAAATAATGAGACAGGGAGAAAAGATAAAGATACTGACTGATAAAGAATTGTAAGAGAGAGAAAATGTGTGCGTAAAAGAGAGATGTGGTTTGGAGAGAGATATCGTGAGATAGGTTGAGAGAATGAAAACAATACAAACAGAGAGAAAAAGGGAGAGGCAGACAAAAAGAGACGATGTAGAAGAGAGATACCTTCAAGTAATGGCTTCAAAGTTAGTCCTGAAGCCAAGAAAATAAGGTGGGAAATGTACGAATTGGCATTGTGGTACCCTTGAGAAGTATCCATCCAGATGCCCTGTGCGCAGCAAATCACAGGTCTGTAAAGTACCACAAATGGAAAAATATGCGAATCAGAAAACGAGCCCTCGCTCGCTTCTGCCAGAGATGAGAAACCAACTATACAATTACGAAGAAGAAAAAATACCGGCATGGATTAAAAAAATATATTGGGCAACTCATTTTATTCAGTACGTGCAATTATCTTTGCAGCAGCGTGGAAATCCATGCACTGGTTTCCTTCAAAGAACAAAGTAGGCTTCAAACCACTGAAGGAAGTTGCCCGATTCGGGCCACCCCGGTCACCACTGACCACCTCTCAGCCTTCCATGCTAATTTAAGAGTCCGAGAAACAGTGGAGAATATACACCAATAATTATTTATTGTATACGCTCAGAGCGGGGCCCCGTCTGCACAGTCCCGAGAGGGTGCTACAGAGGGAACTAAGGAGGTCATTATGATGGCGGAAGGACCGCCAGACCGCCATCACTGAGCATTTTACCCACCGCCAAATATGGATGGCAGTGGGTATTGCGGCAGACGCAAAGTCCGTTCGCCACTTTTCCACCGGAGGCAATCGCACTGATTGCCTGGCGAATGGTAAGGGGCCACTAATATGGAGGAGGTGCCTAGCAGGCACAGTCCCCCATATTAGGATGTGTCCTGGAAGAGGCCTTTCCATGGTCGCGGTGCCGCCTTGGAAAGGCTGGCAGGTATTGGGTTTGGGGGCTGTTGCGGGCCTCCTCCTGGTGGGTGGAGGGTGTATGTGCACTGGGGAGGGTACCCATGGTACCCCCCTACATTTCCATGGACAAGGTGGCAGGCACCGCGTGGTGCCTGCCACGTTGTGCATGTAAATGCACATCGTGGAATTTTGGCATTGCGAATGGTGCTGCAGCCAGCAGCACCGTCCGCAATGATCAGGGCCCTGGATGCGCCCGCCATAGTGGCGGGCACATCCTAATACACTCTGCAGGACCACCGCCTTAACTGCAGCCGGTCCCTGAACCACAACGATGGCGGGCAGACTGATGTCCGCCCGCCATCGTAATGAGCCCCTTAGGAACAGTGAGAATAAAGATACATTATATGCATTGCATGGTCAACCCATGACATGCCCTCAGTGGAATTTTCCAAACAGATGTGGTTGAACAGCGTAAAGACAAAAAAAATGTTTCTACTCTTGTATCTTGTACGGCTAAGAACACTTTCAAGGCCGTTCCACCCCGGGCTGCAATCAATCTGCCAGACGGCTGGGAGTGGGCCTTTGCTGAGGGAAACCTATGCGCTGGCACAATCAATTCTTCGTTACAGAAATTAAACTTAGCAAGGGGCATTTCTTTGAATTTAACAGGATTGGTTTCAAACATTATATTAGAAATGCCGTAGCGAATGCTAACTTATACATGACGTTAAAGAGCATCAGCAAGCATGATCTAACAATCAGCAAGCATGATCTAACAAACCCTCCTTTTAGCATGAGCTAATGATATTTTCTATTTAAAAAGTCGATATGACTAGCACATATTCTGCGGGTGATATGACATCAGCATTAGTTAATACAATATCATAAGTAAACATAATCAAGGTGGAGCTGTGGGAACTATTTACAGGAGATGTCTAATAGTGAGACAGCACGGAATGAGGTGCCTTCAAATATTCCCTCATCTATAAACATAAGATCATCAATATCATTTTGTAACATCATAGCAGCATTTGTGGCAGAAGCAGATATTATCTGTTTGGGTGTTAAAACAGTGGCACAATAAGAACAACAAAACGGGAATCATTGAATGAGAATACAACAGAGTACTAATACAGGTACAAAATAAACAATGTCCTTTAGGATCCAACCCCAATTGCCTAGGAAAGACCAACTCCAATTTCCACTTTCCATGCCTTTGATATTATCAATGATATCCCTAATGTGCTGTGTTATGCTCTTATCCAAATTCTCTATACCCATAACACACTGGTCGCCAATTATTGTGCAAACACCGCCGCTCTTGGCCAACATACAATTCACTGCATATCTAGTCTGTTCCGAGCACACCTGCATACTTTCTAACTAAGTAGAAATATCTACCAAGGCTGCCACTGTAGAGTTGGATAGAATCTGCAAATTACATCCAAAATACTCTCTAGCTTTCTCACCCCTGGCCATAGCAGTGCCACCGAAGGTGAATATGGAGGACAGGATGTATCCAAATGCTATTCCGTTACTATAGCTGTTCACTTCCAACTCTGTAACCCCTTAACAATTTGTTTTTGTTAGTGTCCTTTTAACCCATCACATTTTAGGTCGAACACTTTTACATGGCACACCTAAAAGCAGTACCATTCCGAGAGCCACATCATCGGTACCATTGTAGACAATTGAATAAGTCCCATTGGACAGAAAGAAAAACCTGGGTGAGCATATATTGGCCGTTCATAATTCACCGCATCATATCTGGAATTCATTCCAGAAGTACTTGGATCTTATTTATCTACTAGGGAAACAGTGTTTTTAAACAGAATCGGCCCTGAACAATTAATGTACAAGGACGTATCTGTAAAGTTCACTATGGGGCAACAGGCAGCATAATAACCAGCCTCACAGGGTACCATGAGTTCTTCATAATGCCAACCCACGAGAGTTATATTCTGTTCTTCCACATAAAAATGATCACAAAAAGGGGGCGTGGCCAGCAGCATGACCGAGTAAGACCAGCTTTGGCTGAGCTCTGGCTGAAAGCTTCATCCGCCATCGATTTCGGTGCCCTGCAGACCCGGAGACCACTACTACTGCTCGAAGTTATGCCCCGCTGTTGCCTGCAGTTGAAATTGGGGGGCATAGTTCTCTAGTTGAGCCCTGAGGGCTGAAAATCGGGTTCGCCCGGACGAGCTGGGAGACTCCAAGATGGCCCCGCTCAGAAGCTGAAGCACCGAGGCACTGCCTCGAGGCCCGAGACCTGGGACTGCGGGGCCGCGGAGAACCGGGGCTGACTCAGTGTGCTGTGCCCCTTCTGAACAACGTCTGGAGCGCCCAGGAAGGATTGATACCCCTGGAGATGGGGCCGGGGCTGAAAGGACGCAGCGAACCCTAATGAGGAGCCCCTCCCCCACCAGTACTGAAGGCTGCTGCAATGGCCTGGAAAGGAGCCGCAGAGACGGGCCTGTAGGTGGAGAGGCTGTGGAAGCCTCTGATCGGTGAATGAGCCTTCGTGCGGTGAGTGTGGGTCTGCTCTCTAGCGGAGCTGAGAGAAGCGATTTGGAGCCGCTGCAGGGAGGTAGAGTACGAGCGGGAGGACCCCCAGGAGTGCGGGACCGCATAGAGGGGGACCTGACCTGAGGCGACGGGAGGCAGCACCATAACACTGGGTCACCGATCTAGTGCAGTGCAGCTCGGCGGTGGGATGCCGCAACGGATGGACCCTTCCCACCCCTAGCGTCCATGAATCTGCCCCGGTATCGGTGAGGGAGCTACAAGATGGCGCCGCGACGAAGATGAGGTATGGGGAGGAAGAAGCGGGTGCCTGGACTGCGGGTGCCTGGACTGTAGCTACACTTTGACGGAGTGAGCATCACCCCCCTCACGAGCATAACACGCAGTGGTCTGTGTGAGGGGTTGCCACTGAAGGGGCGGCAGCGACGGATAGGACGCCGGGGGAGGCCGCGACAGATAGGACGTCGGGGCCTGCGACCAGGCCCCCCCGTTTTACCCCCATATCAAAGACAACATATCAGTGATAACACCGCTACTATTGAACACTGGGTCAGGCCTGATGATGCAGGCAGAACGGGGCCCCCCAATGAGTGGAACAGCCTGCATATACTGAGGACAGCTCCACTGCCCGCTTGAAAGGGCAGCAGTGATCTTGACATCAGGTGGGGACATCCTTGGGAGGCTGCCCGTTCGCGGGCATCGCACGTACTACCGGCCGAGGGTGACTTTGACTACAGGACACGGGGAAGTGGAGGCTAACCAAAACCTGAACCTGAGGGACCTCAACATGGGAAGGAACAGGGAACCGAAACCACCTCGACAGGGCAAAATGGACCATCGCCCCCCCCCCCCCTATCCCGGGAGGAGCGCCCGGGCGCCCGCTCGGATACGGATACCCTCCTCCAGGCAATCCAGGACGGTGTAGAAGGCCAGATTGGCGCAGTGGGAACGGAGGCAGCACTCTTATGCCAGGACCTCAGGAACCTAGCTGGAAGGGTCACCGAAGCGGAGACACGGCTGGGCGAGACGGAAGACTCAGTACACGACCTTCAGAAAGGTATGAAGGAACTCAAATCCTCTCATAAGGACCTGCTGTGGAGGGTGGACAATGCAGAAAACAGGGCTCGACGCAACAATCTCTGCTTTTTGGACTTTAGAGAGGGAATTGAAGGGACAAACATGCCGGAATTTCTATACACCTGGCTGCGGAACACCTTTCCGACTGACAAGTTCTCCTCTCGTTTTGTCATAGAAAGAGCCCACCGGGCACTGCTGGCCCGACCACCTGTAGTGGCACAACCTAGGCCTGTGATAGCGCGCTTTCTGAACTTCCTAGACAGGGGCATGATACTTAGGGAGGCCAGGAAGCCAGGGGAAATACGACATGAAAATACCTGCATAATGATCTTCCCGGACTACAGTAGGGAAGTACAAAAACAAAGACGGACTTTTAATTCCGTAAAAGCTAAATTGAGAGTACGCAAGATACAATACATGTTGCTTTCCCCCGCAAAGCTGAAGGTCCTATTTCTAGGCGGATCCCACTTCTACCAGACGGCAGAGGAGGCTTGGCAATGGCTGGATATCTCTGACTTCATATTTTCTGGACTTTGCCTGGGACAGCCGCAGGAGTTTGAACTTGCCCCGTACGTTGGGCAAGGGAGGGCGACAGACCTCTGCCTGCCCTAAAGTCCACTCCCCGACATATTGCCGGGCATGTGTAGATGAGGGAGGGGGAGGTGGGGTGGGAGTGGAGGGTGGGGACGGGCTGTACTTGTTTTTTGGTTGGGACGGTTTTGGTTTATGTTTTGTTTCAGGTTTGATTGGCACACTGTCGCAGGACCGCACTGGTAGGCGCACATACCATCCTCCCCCGCTAGGGATGAACTCGAAACATGCCACTCCATGGCCTCCATGACTGCTCATAGAACCCCCGAGGGTGGATTGGTGACTGGCCCATACAAGGTTCTCACGTGGAAAATAAATGGACTAGGGGACAAAATTAAGAGAGGACTGGTGACGGCACATATTAAATGGTTACACCCTGATATAGTCCTCCTCCAGGAGACCCACCTTAAAGAAACGAAGTGTGGGTTTCTGGCAAGAGGAGCTTACAAAGTATTGGCACCTGGGGGATACACGGCGGGCTCCCGGGGGGTACCTATTTTGATTAAAAAATCCCCTCCCTTTACGGTGACCTGGACTTGGACGGACCCCCAGGGGACTTACGTAGGGGTGTCAGGAACATGGGGGCGACAGAGGGTAACAATAGCCTCGATCTACGCTCACCCGAAACTCCAAGCCAGGACCCTCTCCGGATTGGCAGATGTCCTTTTGGACACACCGGACACGTTACACATCATAGGTGGTGACTTCAATGACGTTATATCCACCCCCATGGATCGATCAGGGACCCGCGATGACAGCCCCCCCGACTACGCCCATGACCAGGGTTATGACTACTCTAGGCCTGACAGACGTGTGGCGACGGCTGCACCCGCATACCAGAATCTATTCATATTACTCAGGGGCCCATAAGGTACATTCCAGACTGGACTATGTCTTCCTCCCCCGACATGCACTTGGGTCAGAGTATATGGCAAGGGGTATTGCGGACCATTCGCCCCTTTTGTTTTGGCTGGGTGGGAAGCCTCGAGCCAGTGGGGGAGATTGGAGAATAACACCATGGGATTTGCAGAATAGTGAGATAATGCAGGGCCTTAGGGCTGACATGAAAGTGTACTTTGCAGAAAATGTGGGCTCAGTGCAGTCGGGAGTTATCGTGTGGGAGGCATACAAGACAGTGCTTCGAGGTAGGGCTCAAAACCGGATATCCTGGGGGAAACGGAAAGCGCAAGAGGAACTTTATACCCTGGAAACCCAAATACTAGACCTAGAACGGCGGTATCTGTCGGGAAGGGACCCGCAGGTGCTTCGGCGCCTGACTGATATCCAACAGCAGTATAAAGCCTTAGCAACGGACAAAGCCAAAGCACATGCACTTTCGACCCTACACAGGTTATATGACGTTGGGGACAAGTCCGGAAAGCTATTGGCATGGCTAAGCCGTAAGGAAAGGGACGCCAGATGGATCAAAGGTGTGGTTGATGGTCAGGGACAGTTACAGAGGGGGGATGCCCAGCTCGTCCAGACGTTTGCTTCCTATTTTCGGCAATTCTATAAAGCCAGGGAATTGGGTGAGTCTGAAGAAATCATGGCCTACATGTCTACTATTCAAACCTCGATCTTAACGGACGAGGACAAGGAGACCCTTGAAACTGACATATCGGCCACTGAAATCAGAGAGGCAATAGCCAGACTCCGGCCAGGGAAGTTCCCCGGTCCAAATGGACTCCCAGCAGAATTCTTTCAAAAAGGTGTTGATCTGTTGACGCCCCACCTCCTGGCGCTCTTTAAAGACGCAGCCCAAGAGGGTATCCTCCCATCTGACTTGTGGATGTCGACGATCGTACCTATATATAAACAGGGCAGGCACCCTGTGGACTATGTGTCTTATAGACCAATCTCCCTCCTGAATGTGGAAACTAAGCTCTTGGCGACGGTCTTGCCCCTCCACCTGCGCCAGGTGATTTCAGGCCTGGTTCACCAGGACCAGACGGGATTCCTGCTAGACAGGGCGACTAGGCAAAATTTCTGACGGACACATAACTGGCTTATGGAGGGGAAGAGGCGGGAGGATCCACATATTATCCTTTCTCTTGACGCTGAAATAGCATTCCACGCTGTACACTGGCCCTTTTTGGAGGCAGCTCTGGTCAAGTTCAGCGTCGGCCCCAACTTTAGGAAATGGGTGGGACTTCTATATGCAGACCCCAGAGCCCGAGTTAAGGTGAACAGGATCCTATTTGAAGACTTTCCTACTAGGAGGGGGACCCGGCAGGGATGCCCCCTGTCTCCACTACTATTTGCCCTCACTATTGAAGTAGTGGCCTGTGAGGTCCGGCAGACAGACGAGATACGGGGATTTCATATATCACAGGCCGACATGCAGGAAAAAACAATTTCGCTGTACGCGGATGATATTCTGTTATATGTGGCTCAGCCGGCCACTACAGTCCCTGCACTGTTCAAGCTCCTGGGTAGGTAAGGCTCCTTCTCGGTGTACACGATAAACTGGCATAAATCGATCCTGTATAGCCCACGTCAGGAGGAAGAGTGGCCCCTCTGCCTGGTGCCCTCCAGGTCACCCAGACGGGGTTCACATACCTGGGGATCTACCTGACTACAGGCAGACACCTCTCCTATCAAACAAACACCCAACGAGTGATTAGGAATTTTGAAGATGATGCCCTTAGATGGAAGACCTTCCCCCTCACGATATTAGGCTGGGCCGCAATGTTTAAGATGATCACGTTGCCCCGCTTCCTGTATGCCCTACAGAATGAATACATCCCCCTCCCCAGACAGACATTCAAGGTGATAAATGCTGAACTGCGCTCTCTGCTGTGGTTAGGGAAACAAATGAGAATAGCCCTAGACACGCTCCAGAGAAATCAGTACAATGGAGGGATTTCCCTACCAGATGTGGAGGCATATTATTGGGCTGAACACTTGGCGCCAATAAATGAATGGCTCCACGCGTCTGCGGATCACCCGACGTATAGGCTGGAAAGAGACACCATGGCACGCTGCACCAGTTTACACTATTTGTATGGGGGGGCCGGAAAGAGGCGGTTACTCCCGGCCACGCAGATAACTATAGAGGTCTGGGATAGGGCGACTAAGATGATGGGGTGGTCACATAAACTGACCAAACAGACACCGATATGGACCTGCACATGGTTAAAGGAGCTCCACAAACTCGCGGGTTTTAGAGGATGGGTTGATATCGGGATCTCCACGTTGAGGGACCTGGTGGCAAAGGGAGAGCTTAAACCCCATGGGACCCTGGCGGCGGAGTATGGACTACGCCCCGCACAGTTCCTCAAATATGCGCAACTGCGCTATGCCTGGAGGGCTGAGGCGACGCTCAACTCTTCATTGCCAGAATATGCCCTGTTGGAGGGTCGTCTGCTGCAAGAACAGATACCCAATAAACTATCTCTGACATATAAGACCATGAATAATAACACCCCGGATAGATTAGGGAAACTAAGAACAACATGGGAACAGGACTTGGGCGAGATGGACACAATAGACTGGGAGACATCCCTGATGCACCATAGAGTAGTTGCGATTAAATCACGACTACAACTCATTCAATATAAGATACTACACAGGTTATATTACGACAGGGTCAGGCTGCATCGCATGGGTCGAGCCAGTGACTCCTGTTGTCTCCGATGTGGACACCCAAAGGGGGCCTTCTATCATATTATCTGGGACTGCCCCATTATCCACACTTATTGGACACAAATATTTGTAGAGCTGAGAAAGGTGTTAGAGGCAACGCTCTCAGTGGACCCAAAATTTGTTTTACTAGGGATAACTACTGATGTGGATTTGAGCTGCCCACACCTGATCTTTGCGATGCTGGCCCTGGTGGTGGTGAAAAGAGACATAGCGCGAGCGTGGGGAGCACCATCGACTCCCCAAGTGGGGGAATGGAGGAGGGGGATGGATATGTACATGGCGGCCGAAAGGGTCACCTACAAAGCTAGAGGTTGTCCCTGGAAATTACGCAGAGTATGGGGAAATTGGAGAAGGTACCATGGTCTTGATGTGGGTCTGAGACCAGATTGACGCACTGAGAGTCCTACTGATTGAGGCTATGTTTAAAGTTGCCGGAAGGCGGGCCATGGGACCGAGACCTATGGAGAGTCATGGAGGGATAAAAGAGTGTTGCAGAATTATGTATTGTAGGAGGAGGCTGGATCATGTTGAATTGATGCTCATGATGTTGTCACTGCGGATGGTGGGTGAGGTGACGGGGGGCGCCTGAGTGTGTGGATAATTAACTGTGACTTGCCAGCTGTGTTTCTGTTGGTTAAAATTGCAAATAAAAATATTAAAAATAAATAAATAAATAAAATCATCACAAAAAGTGTTATCACAGCCAGGGTAACCCTCACCCTGTGGTTTTGGTTGGTACAGACATTGTCCGGGGTAACCAGATCCTAACATTCCCTTTACCTCCACAACTATGGTGGCCGAGTTATGTGTAGTTAACAAGTGACATTGGGTATGCAGTCCAAAGGCTAGTGACAGATCGGATAGGATAGCAGGTGGTCTCCTTCCCAAATAATCTTTTATGAGTATTCACAAACACATTATTCGTGACAGCCCTCCTGTTGCGTCTCATGGGAAGGTGTTCAGTTATGTGGAGTGTGGGTACACTATGTATGTCCCACTTACTATTACTACCAACATTACCAGAGCAATGACACACGCAATCTTGCTTTGCATAGACCAACTCACACTGCGTTGTCTAGGGGCAATTGGCTGATCCTCGTCGTTAATTTGCCTACCAAAAGGATACAGAATGAAGAAGCATAAAAATGATAGGAATATAAGTGTTCCCAGTGTCCGTCAGAGCCTCACTGGCACAGGCTCCTATTGTCCATCAGTTGGCGCTCTTGACTAATGTTCAAACAACAAGAGCAAAACAGATGCAACTCTTTCATTTATTCCATTCCTTTGTTGATACTGCTAGTCAGTACTTTCCTACCTTGTGCAGTCCATCCCAAGTCTTTCTTTTCCTTGGACTCGGTGGTCCTCAGCCGAACCAGGCACTGTGTGATCACCAAATAGAGGCTCCGGACTAGCTCATATTTCTGGAGGAGTAACCTCGTTCAAAACATCATCGTTCTCCTTGTCTGTTTGGGTCCAAATCAACTTTGCATCACTGAAAGGCACGAATCTGGGCACCTGCTTGTAGTATTTCCTTTCAAAGAAGAGGTCAGTAGAAGAATTAGGTTGAAGGTTTATTCCATAAGAAAGAGCACATCCAAGTACTTCAGTGGCATATAACAGAATGAACACAGTGGTACATAACAGAATCATAACAGTGTCTTGTAGAATATAGAGCACCGGTTAAAGGGATACAAGCATGTAAGAGCGAGACACTTAAAGGGATACTACAGGATACTACATATCCTCCCTTTTTCTAAAATAACAAAATCCCACTATCCTCCTTTTTCTAAAACAACAAAAACAAAACAAAAAAAAATCCAATAGTTTGTATAACTAGTGCAATTACCTATAAATAACAAATTCTTTTAATTACAAAGGTTGCTACACAAATTTCCAAAAAGAAGATTTATGAGCAACAGATACATCTTGAGTAACAAGTACACCTTAATCTACTAGCAAATTGACAAGTCTAAACCCATGCTACACATCATGGTACAATTTGTTTTTCTTCTTAGATAAAAATAAATTATGTTTAATCTAATTCGAATCATAAAAACAAATTACTTTTATGTTCATCCACCCAGGATTAGCTTTAGATAGCTGAATTTTACATCTCATGAGAGAAAATAGAGTTTTACCTACAGATGAATGTGGCGTCATTCTATATGCCCATAACATTTTCATCATTACACTCTCCCATGAAAGTTTGGTAATATTTTATCACCCCTAATAAGAAAATGGTCGGATACAGAAAATTCATCTCAAACCTCCCCTAAAACCTTTACATTTATCATCCTTGTTTTTTTTTTTAAATCAACCCAACCAGATACTACTTTAAACTTAACACTTCTAAATATGTTATCTTCAGAATCAGCTTTAAGCTATTGGTCCAAAGTAATGCAAGTAAAAACATTGTCAACAGAGATTATATTCGCAACTGAAAAATTATTCATGAATTTCTGTTGGCTTGAACAAAAAAAAAAATTTGGAACATTACGAATCACACCATCTTTCAACGTTAAACAATGAGAAAATCCTTTGAATTTACCAATCTTACCTGAAAACACATTCGGAACTTTCTTAGGACCCATATTTGGTGTCTTTACTTACTTCAATAAATAGGACTTGGCTATATGGATCAAGTATGATATGTAAAGATATCTGATCCCTCCACCCTAAAACAGAAGGACCCGCAAAAGCAAAATACAATTTACAAAATGCAACCTTAAAATTAAAAAATTAAAGAACGAAACCCTAACATATTAATTTGTTCCTAGTGTAACTTCCAGGTAGAACGTCTGAAACGTTTTTTTTTTTGACAATGCACAAGGGCTAGCTTTTAACATCCTCGTCAACAACCATCACCATATTGCATTGAAACCTTTCAGGAACAGAAGATGAAGAAGTATTGACGTCAGACTCATATTCAGAAGAATCAGTATCATTAATACAGGCTACTTTAAATGACTGTGAAGAACTTCTATTGCAGACTTTAGCATAATGCCCTACAACCCCACAATTGGAACATTTGACAGATCTAGTGGGACATTTCTCAAAACCTGCATTGTGGTTCTTATCTCCACAACGATAACAAGCAAAAGAAAAATAATCGTTCCTATTATACGTTTTCCTGGTGAAAGATCTTTTCTGAAAATTCTTATTGGATTGAAAATTCTTATCACCCTTCTTTTCTGAAATTTTGTTAACTGTAGGAGTAGAAGTAGTAGTTCCAGACTGATCAGCTAAAGCCTTAGAGCTTCTATCAGACAGTTCAGCTTTTTTCAACAAAGTTATCACATCCTTTAGACTAGACTCTCCTTCAATCCATAGACTATCCTGGATACTCTTATTCCTAGAGCATACAACAACTTGATCACAAATAAGTTCATTGTGTAGTACTCCAAATTTGCAATGCATGGCTAGGAATTTTAACTGTGAAACGTACTCAACAGACTCATTTTCCAATTGTTTTCTTTTAAAGAATGTACGTCTAGTAACACCAATACAAACAGTAGGTGAATAATGCTCAGTTAAATCAGAAATTGCATTTTTTAAGATATCAGTATCACCAGTTCTCTCCGGTTTCTGCATTTGAGTATAAACTCTCAAGCCTTCCGGACCCAAGCTATGTAAAAGCATACGCATTTTGCGTTCAGGAGACAAGGATCCGACATTATCCTCCAAAGTGGCAATGTAATTGAGAAAGTATTCTTTCCATTCAGACCATGTTATGACTGGTTCACCAGGTGATGTTAAAAACTCTTTAGGTGTGCTAATGTTTATGTTGATACATGAAGAAGATGTAGACGTGGATCTATTAGAAGAATTACTAGTAGAAGCAGGAGTAGTGTTGCTCATATTGCCAGTGAAGAAAAAAAAATTATAAAATCAAATGAAGAAAGAATAACAGAAAAATTAAAATAAAATGGAATAAACTTACAATGCTGCTTCAAATTCTTAAGAACGCTGTAAAAACCATGAAATTGACGAAAAGAAACTTGAAGAAGAACAAAGTACTGATGTGCTCGTATTTAGAAATTCAATTCAGTATTGAAATCAGATGAAGAATCCAAAATGGAGGTACGTGGGGTCACGCAGCGTGACCTTTGTTTATCCAATGAGATATGTTTCCCATAACGCGTCTGCATCAAGCGTTAAGACACCGATGGTTGCTGATTATTATGGGTGTTGCTAGGAGACGATGCAATGACGAATGACGAAGCACGCTCAAACGCAATTGACGCAGCGCGACCTCCGACGTGCGCTACTTCTTCAGCACGCAAGGCCGCTAAGCAACGAAACGCAGAGCGCTTGTGAAGAACACAACATACGTTGCTAGGCGTTGAAGCGTTGAGGAGCTCGAGGGTGCGCGCAACAATAACAAAGACATTTTGAAGGTACACAAAGCGTTTTGCAGGTACACAAAGCCTTTCTAAGATGCACAAAGTCTTTAAAAAAAATGTTTTGAGTGAATGTCGAAGAAATAAATATAAATGGAAGGCAGTCTGTTTATTTCTTTAGGTAAGAAACGTAATCCATCGATGTACTCACGGTTTTAAGCAGCCATTGAATGTAGAAGAAGGATGATTGAACCTTTCCAGAATAATAAGAAGTAATTAGAATAGAATGTAGGTTTAAACTTCTTAAATTCAAAAAGCAGATAAAAAAAATCCAAGGTTCAGTGTCAATAAAAAAAATGATGAAGGAAGAGTAATGTGTTGGCAGCAATTGTAGTTCAAACCATAAAAATGTTCATGAAGAAGAAGAAACCACGAATGGTAAACGAAGAAATCCACTGAGGGCTGAAATCATAAATCCAGGAAGAAGAAAAATATAGTAAAAAAAAAAATCCAAAAGGTTGGTTCTTTTAAAATATCCCAAACGTCGCCAATTTAATGTAGTATTTCCTTTCAAAGAAGAGGTCAGTAGAAGAATTAAGTTGAAGGTTTATTCCATAAGAAAGAGCACATCCACGTACTTCAGTGGCATATAACAGAATGAACACAGTGGTACATAACAGAATCATAACAGTGTCTTGTAGAATATAGAGCACCGGTTAAAGGGATACAAGCATGTAAGAGCGAGACACTTAAAGGGATACTACAGGATACTACACTGCTCACATTCAACATCTCTTATTCCCTCCTTGATCCACTGGTCATAAGGCAACAGAAGAGGTATTCTTTTGCAATGGGTCGCATAGACCTAATTCGTTCGACCAGCAACCTTCACAGCCGTCTGTGTAGCTAGAGGACTTGCTCAGGACCTTTCCATCTGGGCTCCACAATGTTCTTCCTCTGAAAATTACAAATGAGAATTAAATCACCAGGCTGGATACTGTGGCTGGGACACTCTGGCTTAGAAGGTAAGGAGTATTGTATCTGTTGGTGAATAGAACGCAAACTTTCCGTCAATTGCCCAAGGTAATCAAGCAATACAAGAGATTCAATATCAGAAAATCTTTTCAGCCACAGGACTCCCCAGAGGCCGAAAACAACCTCATAAGGGCCAAGCCTGTTCTAGAATGTGCTGTAGTTCTACTGGACAAACGGGCCAAAGGAAGAGCATCTGGCTATTGCAACCCTGTTGTCTCCTGAATCCTTGCCAATTTCAATTTCAGTGTCCCATTATACTTCTCGACCAAACCCGCTGACTGCGGGTGATTGGTGGCATGGAATTTCTGTTTAATATGCAAGCCTTCACATATTAACTTAGTCACTTTCCCATTAAAATGAGCGCCATTGTCAATCCAAATAACTCGAGGCATTCCAAAACGTGGGAAAAACTCTTTAATAAGTACCTTTGCTGTCGTAGTAGCCGTATTGTGCTTATTAGGGTAAGCATCCATCCATTTACTGAATGCACATATGACCACTAAAACATACTTGAGATTGTTACGATGTTCTAGCTCAATGAAATCCATTTGAAGGCCTTCAAAGGGAATGTAGGTGGTGCAAAGTTACAGTATGGTGTGGGTCTACCTTTCCCAGAATTGTCAAACAAATCATACAGTTATTCACCAAGTGTGCAGCCGTTTTAGAAATATTATCATTACACCAAACGGGGGCCAATAATTTACAAATACCTTTTGCACTTATATGAGCTGGGCCATGAGCCATAGTAACCAGAGGGCTGTACATATGCATCAGGTAACATCCATTTCTGTTTTCCAGACAAATCAACCAACATCCTTCTTCATCTAAACGTGCTGTACTGTCTTGCCTCACACCTAATTCGTCTAACGTGGCCTCACTTTGTATCTCCTTCACACACTCAACTGTGTTTTCAAACATAGTGTTCTCTGAACCCATCTAGCTGGGCCTGAAGCAAACATTCTCTTCATCTTACTCTGAGCCGTCTCTTTGTCTGTCTGTTCAGCAAATGCATTCCCTTTCCCTACATCATCTGTCACCTTCTTTTGGGCACTATACTTGACAATAGCCATACTCTTAGGAAGTGCTATTGCAGACAGTAATCATAGTATCAGAGTTCCATGTTGTATCTTAGTACCATGTGAGGTAAGAAAGCCTCTCTCTGCCCACAGTCGCCCAAAATTGTGCGCGACCCCAAATGCATACTGACCATCCGTGTAAATATTGACAACTAATCCTTCGCTCATTTCACAGGCTCATATAAGGGCAACAAGTTCTGCTGCCTGGGCAGATTGATAGGGGACTTGTGATGTCTCTACGACTGTGCACAATCTAGTGATAGCATACCCTGCAGTGGTGGTGCCATCTGGTAATTTAAAACAAGAGCCATCGACATATAGTTCTCCTTGGGGATCAGATAAGGGAACATCAGTCAGGTCCACCCATCCTTTCGTCTCTTCCTCTGTTCGGAAAATCATGTTTGTCAATTAGATCATTCTTGGAAGGGAGGGGTAGTAACGTGACTGGATTCAGAGTGGTCCATCTTTTAATCATAATATGTTTGGCAAACAATGTAAATTCGTAGCCAGTAAGACGTGCACTGGTGAGGTGCTGTGTCCTTGTTTTATTCAAAAGTTTGTCCACAACATGGGGTACCATAACTGTGAGGTCAGTATCAAGTACGAGTCCAGCCGATTGTCTGATAGAAGTGGCCACAACCGCGACCGCATGCAGACAGCTCGGGGGGGCTCTTGCAACAGGATCAAGCAAAGCAGAGAAATAAGCACACGGTCTCTGTCTAGCACCAAAATTTCGAGTCAAGACATAAAGAGCACAACCAGCCATCCCATGGACGTATAGCACAAAAGGCTTGTTATAGTTAGGCGTGCCTAGTACTGGAGCAGAGCAAAGCACATTTTTTAATTCTTCAAAAGATTGCTGACAATCTGACGTCAAAGGTAAAGGCTCATGGAATTATGTTTTTGTTAATACAAGCAGAGGTTTAATAACTAGGGATCCACTTTCGACAGTAGAAAGTGATTTCTATAAAAGCACGTACGTCCTTTTGAGTCTGTGGACAGGGCATTTTATTAATGGTACTGATGCGTTCTGGCGATAACCTCCAACCCTCCTTCGATAGAAGGTGACCCAAATAGGTGACTTCCTGTCGACGGTACTGAAATTTCGAAAGAGGAACTTTGGGACCATGGTGTGACAAGTGCAACAATAATTTTACTGTACTATCTTTGCAACGTTGTTCAGTATCCGAAGCAATTAACAAATTGTCGACATACTGTACCAGTGCAATAGCTGGAGGAAATGTGAGTGACTCCAACTGACCTTTCATTGCTTGACTATAAATGCTAGGACTTTCAGTATAGCCTTGAGGAGCTCCACAGAATCTGAAACTTTTCCCAGCCAGCGAAAACCTAAACAAATACCTTCTGTCTGGATGTAGGGAAATGCTAAAGAATGCATTTTTTAAATCAATGACGGAGAAAAATGTAGCAGTGGATGCAATAATCGTTAAAAGTGTGTTTTCAGGGACCACTGGAAATTACTGGACCACTATTTTATTGGGCTTCCACAAATCAATCACAAAACGATATACATCACCAGCACTGTTGGAAGAGTCTAGAGGTGCCTTTTTAGGACTGAAAGAATAGGACTATTGCATATGTTAACAGTGGTCTCCTCGACAACCCCCTTTCGTATGAGGTCCTGAACAATAATAAGGAAAGCTTGTTCTCCTGCCCTTGGTATTTTATACTGGGGAAAGCGTGGTAGTATGGTATTGTCCTTTACTTGTATAGAAACTGGGGGTATGTGCAATGAGCCTACATCAGTGTCACCGGTGGCCAATAATGTGGGTGGTACTAGATCAAATTCAGGTGGAAGGGGAGCATATTTGGATAGGCATTGACTAGTACACACGTCGGGACCCATGGTAATATAAACACCATCTGGCGAACAATATATGGTAGCGTGCAACTCCTTTAGTAAGTCCAAGCCCATTACATTTTCATCACAGTTAGATATTAAAAGAAATGGGGAATCCACAGTAAAAGAGCCAACAGTAAGAGCAAGAGGGCGCGAGGTGGGGCTTACAACTGGTACTCCTGAAAAACCCACCAAAACATTATTATGGCCAGACAGGGCTGCCCCAGGGACCAGGTGTCGGAAAATAGAGCTCTTTGTGGCACCTGTATTCACCAAGGAGTCCTTAGTAGATCCTTGTAGATCCGCTTTGACATAAGGGCCACGCTGGTCTACAAGCATGTTAACTGGTCCCTCACCCTGTCCCGGCTATCCTAGCTGAAAGACACCACTGTCACGTCATCAACACCATAATCGTCGTCGTAGTACTGTCCTTCCCTGGTGTCGTCAAAATAATTGTTAGAACGGCCTGCAGAAGTAGTAGTGTGTTGCTGCTTATTGGTCCCACGCCCCCTGTTTCCAGAACCCCTTCCTCTAGTGGACGAAGCATTTAGCAAAATTACAGGGCACTGGCTATGCCAGTGGCCGTCTTCTTTACAGTAAGCACACTGGTTCTGACCCAAAGGTGTCATGGGTGGCTGTCTAGTGCGTGAAAGTTGTTGTTGGGGTCCCCGTCCTCTAGTGTTACCGCGATACGCCTGTTGCAGTAATACCTTTGTCTTCAGATCCTTATTTCTTTTATTAGTCTTGTCCTTCTCTTCTTTATCCCTATACTCGTAATAATGGGCCATATTTAGAATCACGGAAGGGGAAGAAGTAGACCCGGTGCTTTCAGATGCTTGAAGTCTAGACATTATTTTGGGAAGAAGATTAGTGCCAAACCTATCAACAAATAAACAGACTCCCCCCCCCTCTGTAGACACATCCTGCCCACCAAAAACATCTCTTAAAACCGGGTGAAAAAAATCAGAAACACTTGCGTCTTTCTTTTGCCAGCAGGCAGCCAGTCTGTCCCAACTAACTTTCTTGGGAGGAATGAGTGTTTGATGTATGTAACTATGTGACCGGGTAAGGCAAGCAACTCCGCATCTGTTTTGTCTCCTGGCTTTCTATCTCTGTCCCAACCCTTAATCGCATCTCACGTTCCGCCCAACTCCGCAATATGGTCTTGCGTATGGACCTGTCGCCAAATATCTACTGGGACGAGTAGGTCAAAAAACATTTCAATATCCACAAGAGTCATCACACTAGAAGAGACAGCTTCTGTCAATTCTTTATAATAAGCAGAAGGATATTTCCTAGGATCGGGCCGTGTAGCCTTCAGGGCCAGAACGTCACTTCTTTTCCATGAAGTTTAAACCCATTGTTCCTGAAAGTGGGCTGCTACAGCCGGTCTAGTAATCACCCCATGCTGATGCGTCACTGCAGGTATTTCCAGATGGTAAATGGGGTGAACTTCTCGCATTGCGAACTGAGTTATTTGAGTGGGACTCTTAGCATATAGTCTGCCTCTATAAGTAATTAGAGTTTAAATGTTCCTGAACACTTGGGCCGGCTCAATGTTAATTATATAAACGTCTCACACTAATATCAAATTGTACTTCCGTTTCGACGTGTGTGTGCCAGAGGTCAATTAGTGTGGCGGACATATGTATAAGGACAAGTTGCTATAAAAAAGGTTAGAAGTCTCGCACTACTTGCCATATGTCCTCGAGACTATAAATGGGGTTGCAAGCCCACCGTATTGACTGTTCCGCTATTACTTTCTTCTCTCCTCCCCCACGCCAGATCGAATTAAGGGACCCAACCGTTCCCTGAATCCCATCAAATCACTTTCTTCCGGACCACGCACCGGCATGTCAGGAACTAGAGTTGAAGAAGAATGAGTGGAATTGTCGCAGTAATATGTTGCAATGGAAAGGAAGGAGTAGGAGGTACGCCAACTGGGGCCGTTGGTGCAGCAACTCCAGAGACTGATGCACCTGGTGTGGGCTGTTGTTGCTGTTGGTGAACAATGGGATATACCCGTTCTGGGGCATATGGTGGTGGGGGTCGGGTATCCAACAAAGTCACCATCTTCCTGAGCAATATAGGACTTATCAATGTGCAATCGAAATCTTCTGTCTTCCCGTTCTATTCCTGTCTCCTGCTTGTCTTTATCGTAAGCTACAGCCTTTTGTGTAAAGGTCTGCATATTTCTTTTTCTGACATCTTTCTCCATTTTTAATGGCCTCTGTTTGGCCTCCTTCTGCCAAATACAAAGGTAGTCAAACATAGACTGTCGGCTGCATCTTTTAAACAACTGTTCCTCAAGAAACTTTATCTTCTGTTCATCAAAAGAGCCTGTCAAAGGCCACTGCAACTCCTCATTGTCCCTCGTATATTTGTGCCATGAAGCACTAAACATAACAGGGCCAAGTCCATGTTTTACATACATATCAAAATTAGGACTACCCTCAGGAGGTGCAGGCTGGGGTTCTTGCAACCGTGCATCTTTAGAACAACAACAACAGCTCAAACTCTGAATTTTACTAAAACCAGGCATTGCAAAGAAAAGAGAAACAAAGTCCTTATTTTACCTGGCAAAGTATTTGCAAACGCTTTTCACTAAAACAAACCTAATGCTGAAACAAAACCCATTTACGGTGGTACCACATAAACTGAAACAGACTCACCTGGTATCAGGCGCACCGATAGACCAACTCTCCACTGTCAACTCTTCGGACCAGTCTGCTCACAGGTTCGCCGTTCATGACTCCAGTCAAGATGACCACTTGGCGAGGCACCTTCAGGTGGGACAGAGGCAGCAGCTGCGAGAAATGTATCTCTGCATGCAGGGATCCCTGAGCCATCAGTCCGACCTGATGATGTCCTCTTCCTCCCCTCCGTCTGTGGAAAATGGATGGGTCATACCCCGAAGGAGTCCCCATTTGGGCGCCAACTGAAGGAAGTGACCCGATTCGGGTCACCAATGACCAACTCTCAGCGTTCCATGATAAATGAAAAGTCAGAGAAACAGTGGAGAATGTACACCAATAACCAATTATTGTATACGCTCAGAGCGGGCCCCCTCTAGAAAGACCCGAGAGAGTGCTACAGAGGGAACCTAAGGAACAGTAAGCATAAAGATACATTATATGCATTGCATGGTCAACCCATAACCGCCCACAGTGGAATTTTCCAAACAGATGTGGATGAACAACGTAAATACAAAAAAAAGGTTTCTACTCTTGTATCTTGTACAGCTCAGAACACTTCAAGGCCGTTCCACCCTAGGCTGCGATCAAACAGCCAGACAGGTAGGAGAGGGCCTTTGCCGAGAGAAAGCTATGCGCTGTTATGGACAATTCTTTGTTACAGAAATGAAACTTAGCAAGAGGCATTTTTCGAAATTGACAGGATTGGTTTTGAACATTATATTAGAAATGGCAGAGTCAAAGAATATGGCGTACCGAATGCTAATTTATACATGACCTTAAAGAGCCTCAGCGAGCATAATCTTACAGCACTGTGCCTCACCCACAAGACAGACCTGTCCTGGCACCACCAAGGCAAGATTGTGCCACGCCAATCAGATGATGGGAATTTGCCCTACTGTACCTTGAGCTCATCTGTACAGTGTGGTATAAGCAGAGCGTGGGAAGATCCCTGCACACCCTAGCCTCCCACCTCGGTGCCACCTAAGACCAGACCACATGAAACCCAACTGTTCCCCTTGGGCTACAGACTTCAAAAACTCCTAGTCAAGGACTTCTGTCCCAGCCCATAGATTCCAATGGCCTCCGAACTGGCCCATGGACTCCACTGACCTTTGACCCAAGCAGTGGTTTTCAATGACCTGCCCAGGCTCCAAGATGTCAGTGGTCCCTGACCTGGCTTCTGGACTCCAATGACTCTAGGACCTGTAACGTGGCCCATGGGCTCCTACTGCCTCTACCTGGCCCTACTTATGACTCTTAATGATTTCTTGCCTAGCTCATTCGACTCCAACATTTCACTTCCAGGCCAAGGACACCAATAACCCCTGTCCGTGTCTATGTACACAAATGCCTCCAACCCGCTTGTGAACTCCAAGGACCTTACACCTGGTCATAGATTCCAATAACCTTCACCCCAGCCCGTGGATTTCAATGACCTTTGACCCAGCCCACAGCTTCTTTTTTTATTAGGCAAATACACTGTGTGATTACAATCCCATCGCTCCGACATCTCTTGTATACTACGTTTCAATTATTAGACCTATTAGTTGGACCTGTTGCAAACGTTTTAGGATTAAAAAGTCCCTCTGTGTCTTATAAAATTTTTACTTACATTTATCTGTTTCTTAAACGTATAGACATCGAGTACCTCTTGTATCCAATTTACGTCTGGGCTAGGAGAGTCTTTCCATTGTATGGCTAGATATAAATTTTGCTATTAATATGGCTAAAAATACAAACCAATTTAACCCTGAATGTACATGCCAACATGTTTAATTGGGTGTCATATTGAAGTATTCGGTTGTTCCCTGGCGCGATTCATTCAATAAACAGATCCCAATAAGATCTAATCGGAGTGCAAGAAGCAAACATATGTGCATGATCTACACCTTATTCTTTCCACCTATCACAGATAACAGATGCCTCTATTTTCCATCAATTTACTTTTTCTGGCATGATATAGAAGTCAAATACATAATCATAGTGATGTAATCTTAATTTGGTTATAGTTGTAGCCTTCAAGTTCATCTGAAGCAATTACTTAATTTGTGTTTTCAGTAGTTAACCATCTGGTCGACTTACCTGCCCAGTGGCCATCCTCTTTGTTTGATTTCCATAAACACTTCATAAAGCATTCTGATTGAAGGAAGTGGTGGATTCATTAGTTTCGAGCCTATTTTAGGAAGTGTATCCGATCAGGTTTGGTGTTAGCATCATTAAAGCGTGTTCTTATCTGTAGGTATTTAAAGAACTCCATATGTTTGACATTTAATTTATTTATTATTTCATTAAAGCTTTTTAATACCCTGTCTTAATATAATTGGCATATAATTGGTATAGAAATTTTAGCTCGGTACCTGCCCATGTTGAGGTAGCACTTATTCTAGCAGCAAAAATAACTTTGAATTGACCGTGCTTGGAATGTCAATAAGGATTAGTAAAGTGAAATAAATACTATTATGGTGCTATTAAAATATAAATATGCAAAAATATAGGCAAAATGATATATCTTGTACTAATTGAGCCATTCTTCTAGCTATAGTTACTCGGTATTAAAACAAGATATTAGGAAGGCTCCAGACTCTTATGTCAATGATAGCTGCAGATAGTAAATGAAGGCTGCAGATATCATTGCCCATCTTGGTCGCTTATGGCCCCAAATAAATGCTGAAATATTTGTGTCTAACCAGTAAAAAAGAGTTTAGGTAGGTGCACAGGCAAGGCATGGAACAAAAATAATAGTTTAGGAAGTATGATCATCTGGTTTACAAGCTCTCTTAAAGTAAAAGGGAGTGGCTCCAATTTATTAAGAATACAAGTAATTTCCACCTCTAGAGGGGACTAATTAGTGCTTCTTATAGAATTATAGGTTGTTGAGAGTCATATCCCCATGTATTTTAATTTTTACCTTGATAAGGAGTTGTTACTAAGGAGGTGTAAACTGATAATATTTGAGTTTATATCCAGAAACTTTTGCAAATAAATTTGCAATAATCTCGATATTGGGAATGGCTGAATAGGGATCAGTTCTAACAGCTGACTCATTGTCTGCATATGCCATAACTTTTAATAGAATGATTACCACAAATAACTGGTAGGATACACTTCTAATTAATTACCTGTAAAAGGAAAGACTCCATATACAATGCATAAAGATTTGGAGACATCCCATACGGGTTCGCCTGGACCTTCCCTTTTCTTCATATCAGTCACCCCTATGGTAGGCCCAAGGGCAGGGTGCATTATAAGTATAAGGTAGGACAAGCCCTGATGTGTGTGGCATGTCCTAATAGTGAATTACAGTCATTTTCATTTTGCACTATTGCAAGGCTACCTGTTCTCCATAGGCCAGAATGGGCTGTTAGAGTTATTTCATTTTATAATCCTAACTGTCTCAGAGAACATGGTAGAAATTCGAGTTTAATATGCCTAAACTCAGAATAATAAAATACATATTTTAGTGAAGATGGTTTTAATATTCTGTGTTTGGAAATACCACTTTTAGAAAGTAGGTATTTGCTTGTCTAACCATTTAAACCTGCCTCTGCTAGGTTGTGTATTCCTATGTCTGGTTCTGTGAGTGACAGGGCTGGGGAATTCCAGGAGACAGGCTGAGTCACCCAGTGGTGAATAGAGAGATTTGCATGTAGATGGGAGGGAGGAGTTGCACTTGAACCTTGAATAGGGCTGTGCCTGCCTTCCTCAATGCTGGCTCCATCTCCTGGGGAACGGCTGATGTCTCTGCCCTGCACACTGAAAGAAGAGGAGTCCTGTAAACAAAGTGCTCCAGGACTGTACTTGCCTTCCACAATGCTGGCTCCACCTCCTGTGAGGCGTCTGATGTGCCTGCCCTGCACTGTGAAAGGAAAGGAGAAGTCTGGTAAACAGAGTGCTTCAGAACTGGTTTGCACTGGCAAAGCCCCTCTCCCCTCAGAGAACAAAGGATTTTGGGTTATAAATATTGGGACCCTGATCCCATGAAATTAGATCACTTTTCACTACAAGAAGAAACCTTTACTGAGGAGAGGAACCTGAAGAAACTGAGGAGAGACTATTTCCAAGCTGAAGTGCTGCTTGGGGGATTGGCCTCCAGTGGTTGCCTTACTGCCAAAGGAAGGAGAAAGGAATGTTGTGTACTTTGCTTTCAACTTGTGAAGGATCTCCAAGAGCTTGGAAAAGAGCTTGCCTGCTGCTGAAGTCTCAGGGACAACAGACTTCACCCCCCAGCTCCCCAGAGTTCTTTGGAAGTGCCTGCTGCTGTTTTGGGCCTTCTGAGGAACTGCGTGTCGCAAGGAGCTGGAACGCGATTCAACGAGAAGAAGCGTTTCGCCGTCGCTGTGCCTGCCGTCGCAACTCTGAAGGAGGGTGACTCCGCTGGAACTGTCGCACTGCTCCACATCGGAGAGAAGCTTGCCGCAACGAAGAGGAAGCGTGTCGCCGTCGCTTCTGCTGCTGCCGTCGCAACTCCGGAGGAGGGTGTCACCGCTGTAGTTGTCGCACTGCACCGCATCAGGAGAAGAATCTCACAACTAGGTCGGAGCGTGTCGCCGTCTCTGTGCCTGCCTTCGCAACTCCGAAGAAGGGTGTCGCCGCTGGAACTGTCGCATTGCACCGCATCGACTAAGAGCAGCTCACATCCCTGAGAAGCACGCCGCCGTCGGAGCTGCTGCCGTCGCATCTTGGATGTTGCCGCTGTAGTTGTCACATCGAGCGGAAGCTTCACGCATCGAGGGAGAAGAGCGTCGCCACTGGAGCTGTTGTCGTCGCATCGTAAGGGTGTCGCTGCTACAGTCCACGCATCAGACCAAGAACTTCTCGCATCCCCGAGAAGCGTGCCACATCTGGAAGATCTTCAGGTCTTTATTTCTTTGTATCTGAACTTTGCCGCAATTCCCATTGCTGCGACATTGCTTGTCGTGGAAGCGCAACGCAACCTAAGGTACATTGACGCAAAGTGTCGCATCTAAGAACTGAATTGAACTAAGCTTAAATCTACCATCTTAAAGTAATCATACTGTGTATTTTTGTCGTTTATGGTCTTGTGGTAACTCTATATAAAGACTACTTATTTTGGATATAAAACTTGTGTGGTGTCCCTTTGTAGTGTTGTCACTGGGTTACTGTATGTGGTCACAACTGCTTAACTTACAACGCCTCTGAAGTAAAGCCCTTCTGCTTGTGCCAAGCTACCAAGGGGGTGAGCAGGGGTTATTTTAGGAGTGTAATCTCCTTATCCTCACTAGAGGAGAGGGTCCCTATTTGTCACACGTACCTACCTGTGCCAACTTGAGACCCCCAAATCTAACAGTATTGGAGTCCATATCACAGGAGTCAAGAATCTTGGAGAGTGGATATAAATAGATGTTGAAAAGTATTGGGCATAGACCTGAGCACTGCAAGGCACCGGATGCGTTGCGAGGTGACCTAGATACTATAGGAGCCAGATTGACTTGGTAGGGGAGATTGGTTAGGAAAGAGGAGAACCAGGTGAGTACAGATTTCTGATGGGTGTCCTAACTTTAAGTCATTTGAGAAGGATATGGGAGACAGAGGTGTTGAATGCTGACAACAAATCAAGGATTATTAAGGCACACGGAGATCTACTGTCCATGCAGCTGAGAAGCACTTCTCTGTTATTTTGTAGTGTGATTTCAGTAACCACTGTGGGGTCTGAAACTTGAATGAAAGTCACTGAAGAGACCATTTACATCAAGGTGAGATGAAAGATGGTGGGAGATTACAGATTTAATCACCTTGGCAACACAGGTTCGACTTGATATGGGTCTGTAAGTTTGCAAAATTCTTCTGGTCATTTTGAGAATGAATAAGAGGATTGTATGTTTGGGAGACTGGGGAATAGATCCACTGGTGAAGGAAGAGTTGATTAATTCGGCGAATGGGAGACCCAAACTGACAATGTTGGCATTGCAGATGTCACAGGTAGGGAAGGATTTCTTGAAGGGCTGTAGTTAAAAAAAAATCCAAAGTATATTATACACTTCCTCCTCTGAGGATGATGTAAATTCTTAGAATCTGGGAGGAGTATGTATCGGAGGGTTTTCAGATCACTGGACTGTAGTGGAGAAGTCATTTCTCATTGCAGAGATTTTATTAGTAAAATAGGATAATAAATCATTGTAAGTTTCAGGAAGGTGATGAATCATCGGCCCAAGTATTCAGGTCACCAGCAAAAGAGGTACGATTGGCTATGAATAGAATATGTTGGACAAGATCAAGTAGGTCAGAGGGAGAAGTTGGGAAGCATTTTTTGGTGTAGAGCAAATTGCTGCAATTGTTATCAATGAGGTTGAGCTAGTGGCCACTCTACACAGCAGGTGCTCAAACAGGTCAAAGGAGAGACTGCTTTTTTTTTTACAGAGATTAGGTTACGGTGCATCAAGCCTACGACCACCACCCCCATCCCATGACTTTCATCCAGCTCTTGCTTAAAACTCTATAGTTAAGGGAGATTATATTGTTTATGTCAGGCTGAGACACTCCAGTTAACTGTGACTCTGTTATGGGCTCCAAAGACTTCTTATTCCATGCCCCTTCTAATGCCCCCTCTAATATAGCTCTAATTCCAGCCATACGTCTTCCCCGTTCACCCTCAGGAGACTCAAAGGAGACATTTCATATTGGATTTAAATTAAGATTTGCATATAATCTTGATATTCAGATGTTGCATTACTTTTGTGCCTGTTGGACCTGGCCTTTTTTGCAGCACTATCCCCAAACTTTTTGCCTTCCGCTCCCTATTTTTCTGACCTTCTTTGTGTTGGTGTTAGGGCTCTGGGCACTCTACCACTGCTAATCAGTTCTAAAGTGCATGTGTTCTCTCCATTAAACATGGTATGGTTGGTTTACACCTGTTTGGCATATTTGATTTACTGGTAAGTCCCTTTTAAAGTGGTATCCCATATACAAAGAGCCTGTAAATTAAATGCTATTAGTGGACCTGCAGCACTGCTTGTGCCACCCAAAGATGTAGTGTTTCAAACCTGTCTCAGGCCTGCCGCTACAGGGCCTGCATGAGCATTTTACTGCCACTTTGCCTTGGCTTTTAAAACTACTTGCCTTAAACTTCCCTTTTGTTACACATAGATAGCCACTAAGATAGGCCGAAGGAAGCACTATGGGCAGGGTGCTGTGTAAGAAAAAGGTAGGACAAAGAGCCTGTTTGGTTTCTCACTACTGTGAGGCATACTCCTCTTATAAGCTAGTAATGGAAATTCCCTTACATACTTTTAAGTGGTAATTCCTGATCAGAAAGGAATGGCATTGCCATGCAGTGACCTGATGAGGTCTCCCCACTACCCTCTGGAAGGGAGGTGGGTGCCCCCTCCTCCACCCGTGGGGGCCGTACCTGGGGGTACCGGTTCCTTGATTGTGCATGACGGGGTAAGTCATCGGCGGAGGCCCCCGATTCGGAACTTGTTGCCTTAGGTAAACTGTAACATACCATAATACATCTAGTAGGCAGACAAGTGCTCCTATACACTGCTCGGGTTGCCTACTAACCTGCTAAAGTATATTAGAAGTGCAGGTGTGCTGCACCCTATATTTATGATGTTATTTTGTGATCCATGTATTTAAGGTGACATATGGTGATTTATGTGTTTCCCCCTAACCAAACTGTTGCAATTCATGCACTGATGTTATGATGTATGTTTTAATTCTTGCAATGTCCAGAATAGTGCGAACTATCTTAGTATTGCATAATATGCACATTATTTATGATTCATGTCATTCTGGTCTTGTAATTATGTATAAAATATCATATCTATTTTACATAATCCTTTGTGGAGTATCTCTTTGTAGTTTATTTATTGTGTTTCTGTGTGAGGATGTGCACAAATGCTTTACACATTGCCTCTGATGGTAAGCCTGACTGCACTGCACCAAGGTACAGACGGCGAGCACAGGTTACCTTTGGTGTGTAACTTGGGGAGAAGAGTTGGCCTAACGGCTAGGGCAATCGACCTTGTATCTGGTGAACCGGGTTAGAGTCTCAGCTATGATGCTAAACATCCTGTGATTCTGGGCAAATCACTTAATCTTCCCGTGCCTAACAACAATGAATGTGTCCTCATATAATGCAACTGTTGCTATGTAAAGTGCTCTGATACCAGATACCGGGTTAAGTTCGCGCTATATAAAACTCCGTAAAAAAATATAAATTAAAAACGTACTTGCCCGGACTAGAGTGAAGGGTTCTGCCTGGCTTAGGTGCATACCCTAGCCAACCAGAAACCCCATTTCTAACAGTCTGCAGATGCTATTATGTGTTAATACTTTATTATAATTAGTTGTGCTAGCAGTGCTTACTTTACGAGAGAAAGAATGCAGGTGCCCAAAGTTCTGCTCAGAAGCTAAGGCTGGTGCAATCAAATATTGGCGTGCCAAATACCAAGGCTGATCGTCTTAAATCTACCTTGTAACTCCTTAATCCACTAGCACACACTCCCTGCCCCTTTATCTTACTCCTGCAGGTCCATGTTTTCCCCTTTGTGGTGTTTTGCCTGTCTTTCTCTTCCTTCGTCTTTCTGCTTCTGTCTTTTCCCTTCGGTTGCTCTCTGTAAATATATGATGCGGAAAAATAAGTGCAGGTGCCCCACCTGTCAACCACCAGCTTAAATTAAGCATTTTGTATTACTATGATTATTTGATTATTATTATATAACTACTATTACTACAAACAAAAGTTAATGTGATGCACTCGTAGCATGCACATGTCAGTATGCCAATGGCGCCTGCATAATTCAGTAGGCGTGCTCATTCGTGATGACATATGCGCCCCCACGTTTCACTACACATGTCTGCTCCTACTGAATGACACAGGCACCATTTTGTTTAGGTACCAATCCAAGACAGTGGGTGCCACTAAAAACAAGTGGAACAGCCAGGCCACAAATGGGAGCTGCTGGGCCCGCCCAAAATTGTAAAAAAAAAATGTTACAATCTTTTTAAAAGGACCGTTAGGGTTGGGCGAACAACAGATGAGTTAATGGGGGAAGGAACAGGGAGTGGGCATGGGGATTAAATAAACATCAAAATTAAATAAAAGTGGGGAGAAAAGGGATAAAGGAGGGGAAAGCAGCACATGGTAGCAACACAGAGCATGGAGGGAGAAAGCAACAAAGAGCAAAGGGGGCAGATATTTGGTGGGGGAGAAGTACACAAGAGAGAGAGAGGGAAAACACATGAACTCTCATGGAGTTCTTGGCAAAAAAGAAAAAAAAAGTAGTTCATATAAAGTGAGCAGTGGAAGAATACAAGTTAGACAATCGAGAAAATGGTAATTAGGTATGGCTCCAAGGAAGGGAAAAACTCAATCAGAGAGCAAGTCATTAATTAAGAAGAGAGCAAATGAGATGACATTAAAGCCAACTAACGGTAAGCAATGGACAGCCTCTAAACCCGATGTACATTTTTGGCATGCTCCACAAGAGGCTTTCACCTTTCACCTTTAAACGGTTGAAAGATGTCTGGTAGGCAAGACCTAAAAATAGAAAAGTCATTCTGGCCACCCACCCACACAGATGAGACTCTACAAAGTTCTTTCATTCAGGATTGAACTCGTTTTAGTTTTACTCACTAACCTACATGAACCACTTCTTTTTTTTTTTTTTTGAGTGAGACAAAGAAAACAATTTTCTCTTCCCCACGCTGTTTATCCCCTGCTCCGCTCCCCCCCCCCCCCTCCCGGCCCACATGTATTCATATCTTATTCCAGTCCCAAGGTGGTGCATTCATCTCTTATGCTAAACAGTATATCGATACTTCTAGTTTCAAGTTTCTATAGTATAGCAGCATAGATAATAAACAGTTCCAATTAGGGCAAATCCCCACAAGTACTTATTACACAGTGCAAGGTGCATAATAAAGCAGCATAAGTAACACAAGTGGCAGTTTGGGCAAATCTCCACAAGTACTTGTTATAAAGTGCAAGGTGCATTGTAAACAATGATGCTGAAGTGCCAGGTACCTAAGATATAATAATTGTCAGGCCTTTACAATATAGTCCTATTTTTTTAAAATACATAGTCACTTGATGACTAGTAAATTCGACACGGTCAAGAATGTGTGCTTCATTCAAAGTGCTTAGTGCATATATCAGGGAGAGTACCCATTATTCAATCCAATCTGAAACGGGCTTCCATATTTCAATTCCCTTTCCCTTTTTTCTTGCCCTGCTTCCCTTGCAAATAGCTTTTTCAAAATTAGATATAGCCATTAGCCGCGCCACCCAGTGATGAATTGAAAGGGGAATCGGGTCTAGCCAGGACAATGCTATACACAACCTCTACACCGCCATTGCTATAACTAATATATTGCCCCTCCTTCTCTTTCATTAAACTGGTTATTCCCAGCAAAATTGCTGGAGCATCCAGCTCGACCTGTAGCTGTAATTTTTCCTGTAAAAACCCCTTTATGTCTTTAATCAGGGGTCAAGCTTGTCACAGGTCGCAAACATATGGATTATGTCTGTCTTTTGGAGGGAACAGCGCAGGCAGTAAGCTCCCTTTCCATCGCTCCATTTCACTATTCTGTTTGGAGTATAATAAAGCCCAAAGCATGTCTTATGAAATTGGACTTGGAGATTGGCCGGTATTAAAATTGTCTGGGTGCTTAGAAATATCTTTTGTAAGGTGGTCCTCGAAATCTCTAGTTTTTCTTGCCATTTATTGGAACATATTTCCATATCATCTTTGGAACGCTCGTTTAGAAGCTTATAGATTCACTTCTCCCGAGCTGAGCCACCTTGCCCAATTTTTTTCTTTTAGAAAGTCCCTAATCTGCAGATATTTAAAGAAATCCCTATGTGTAAGGCGGACCCTCCTGAGAATAAAAACAACCTTGCTGCTTAATACCCAAATCATACCAGGTCTTGAAAGGTATATCTTTATAAATATCTGGTAGATTTCTATTCTGCCATAATGGAGTATAATAATTGAGCCTTCCTATTCCAGTTAGGCGCTGTATTGCCCCCCAGATTTTAAAATCTGTAAGTAGTGTCTTGAATCAAACTCTTTTGTAATACCCATAGTTTAGCTGATGCCAAAGGCATCCCCATTGGGCACAGCCAATCACCTGTTCTCGTGGAGTGGGAGATTTACGTTACGTTAGACTATTGTTGAAACTCAAAAGAGTACTAAAGTGCGTAAGTGAGGTGGCCCACCAGTATAGCTTCAAATTAGGGAGGGCGAAGCCTCCGCTCTCCCTAGGCAGCGATAAAAGTGTAAAAGCTCTTCATGGTTGGGAATAAAACCAAATAAATTGTGCAAAAATATTTTCAAACATTTTAAACCAAAAATGTGTAAAAACAAGTGGTATTGCTCTAAAAAACTATAACAATTTTGGAAAATAAATCATTTTGATTATGTTGGTTCTGCCAATAAGAGCTAAGGGTAGGTGGTCCAATTTTGTAACGCTTTCTTGGTTTCCTCCGCGCAGCGCAGTGTCCCAAATTATCCTTAACCCCCTCATCCAGATCTGAATTGATTTTAACCCCCAAATAATTGGCTTTTTTAACCACCGACTATCTTTAAACGTAGTGAATTCATTAACAACTATTTGGGTTTTCTCCTGGTTTAGGGCATAGTCTGAGAGTAAGCCATATTTTCGTGCCACCTCTTCTATTGCTCCCATAGCCTGTTCTGTGTGAGGAATTAAAATGGCTATGTCATCCGCATAGCCCAAAACTTTACTCTCATGATTGTATCTCACTATTGGGGGAATGTTTTGGGCTGCAGCAAGTTGCTTAAGAAAGGGGTCTATATACAGGGCAAATAGGAGAGGTGAACAGGGGCACCCCTGCCAAGTCAACCTCGTGATTTTCAATGGTTGGGTAATTGGAGAAGTGTGGCTCACTGGTTAGAGGCGGCAGACCCGTAAGCAGAGAACGGCCCGGGACCAGGGTTCGATTCCCGACGCGGCAGGGTCGTGGACCAGGGTCAGCGGACTTGATAATTCTCGCCTCGGTGCCTACTCTAGTCAGAAACCACACTTGGCAACTCTGGGCATCAGCTTGCCTCATCTTCACAACGGCCCCCTCAGACCGCCGGGGATGCTTGGTCGCACCTTAGAGATACCCATCAGGGACCATCTCTCAAGGTGAGCCAGGACGGGTTCCCCAGCGGTCGAAGCGTGGAGATACTCCTCCGGGAGTCGATTCCTAGCGCTATATAAACCTGCAATAAATAATAATAATTTCACTATTTATGAATACACTAGCTTCTGGGTCTTTATACAGGACTTGTACTGCTCTTATAAACCTGTCCCCAACCCCTTTCTTTTGCATTGTCACCCATAAAAAAGGCCAGGAAACCCTATCAAAAGCCTTTTTGGCATCTAAAAAAAGTGGCCGCCATAGGGTCTCCTGACACTTCATTTACATTGAATAGGGTGATGACTCTTTGAATGTGCTCATTAGTTCCCTTACCGGATATAAAAGCATGCTGTCCCTCAAACACCATTTTACCAATGACCTGCGAAAGTCGTGTAGCCATTACTTTGGAGTAGATCTTGACATCTCCATTAATTAAATTTATAGGGCCGTAAGAGCCCAGCTCCTGCACAGGTTTGTCTTTTTTGGGGAAGCCTATAATTTTTGCCAGCGCCCAGGTTCTTGGTGGTGCCACCCCTTCTGGTGAAACACGGATGTCAACATTTTTTTAAGGTCCTCCTTCAAGATTTTGTAGAATTCTGTGGGGATTCGGTGGGCCCTGTCGCTTTCCCCCAGGAAGATTTGACATTGCCTCTTCAATTTATATTCACACTATTGGGTACTCTAACGCCTTCTTCTCAACTTGCGTCAGAACCTCCATCCCGTAAGCATCTGAATATTGGCTCATTTGATCTATCACATCCCCTCCCCCTCTCCCCACATCCTCCATATAAAGTGATTGGTAAAATCTGAGAAATGCTGAAGACGGCTGCAATGCCAGAAACCGGTCCTCGGAAGCTTGCTTCCGGTCCAGGGAAGGCATGTCTTGGCAGTTCGGGCTGGACTGTTCCCATGAGGCACAGGGTCAGACTGATTTGCATAGGGCCATGTCTGAACTGGGGTGGCAGAGTGGGCTAAAGAACGGTGATGGATTAAACCCAGATCAGTTGACTGGGGGTGAGAGTTTGTATTGTCAACGCTCCGTCCATCACCTCCTTTGGTTTTGCTTTGTTCGCCATAAGTTGGCAGGGTATGCTCAGACGTGAGTCCCTTGCTCACTTTGCCACCGGATTCAAGCAAGCCGGGCTGAAGACGGCTGCAATGCAGGAACCGGTCCTCGGAAGCTTGCTTCCGGTCCAAGGAAGGCATGGCTTGGCAGTTTGGGCTGGACTGTTCCCATGAGGCTCAGGGTCAGACTGATTTGCATAGGGCCATGTCTGAACTGGTGTGTCAGAGTGGGCTAAAGAACGGTGATGGATTAAACCCAGATCAGTTGACTGGGGGTGAGTGCTTGTATTGTCAATGCTCCGGCCATCACCTCCTTTGGTTTTGCTTTGTTCGCCATAAGTTGGCAGGGTATGCTCAGACGTGAGTCCCTTGCTCACTTTGCCACTGGATTCAAGCAAGCCGGGCTGAAGACGGCTGCAATGCCAGAAACCAGTCTTCGGAAGCTTGTTTCCGGTCCAGGGAAGGCATGGTTTGGCATTTCGGGCTGGACTGTTCCCATGAGGCACAGGGTCAGACTGATTTGCATAGGGCCATGTCTGAACTGGGGTGGCAGAGTGGGCTAAAGAACGGTGATGGATTAAACCCAGATCAGTTGACTGGGGGTGAGAGTTTGTATTGTCAACGCTCCGTCCATCACCTCCTTTGGTTTTGCTTTGTTCGCCATAAGTTGGCAGGGTATGCTCAGACGTGAGTCCCTTGCTCACTTTGCCACCGGATTCAAGCAAGCCGGGCTGAAGACGGCTGCAATGCAGGAACCGGTCCTCGGAAGCTTGCTTCCGGTCCAAGGAAGGCATGGCTTGGCAGTTTGGGCTGGACTGTTCCCATGAGGCTCAGGGTCAGACTGATTTGCATAGGGCCATGTCTGAACTGGTGTGTCAGAGTGGGCTAAAGAACGGTGATGGATTAAACCCAGATCAGTTGACTGGGGGTGAGTGCTTGTATTGTCAATGCTCCGGCCATCACCTCCTTTGGTTTTGCTTTGTTCGCCATAAGTTGGCAGGGTATGCTCAGACGTGAGTCCCTTGCTCACTTTGCCACTGGATTCAAGCAAGCCGGGCTGAAGACGGCTGCAATGCCAGAAACCAGTCTTCGGAAGCTTGTTTCCGGTCCAGGGAAGGCATGGTTTGGCATTTCGGGCTGGACTGTTCCCATGAGGCACAGGGTCAGACTGATTTGCATAGGGCCATGTCTGAACTGGGGTGGCAGAGTGGGCTAAAGAACGGTGATGGATTAAACCCAGATCAGTTGACTGGGGGTGAGAGTTTGTATTGTCAACGCTCCGTCCATCACCTCCTTTGGTTTTGCTTTGTTCGCCATAAGTTGGCAGGGTATGCTCAGACGTGAGTCCCTTGCTCACTTTGCCACCGGATTCAAGCAAGCCGGGCTGAAGACGGCTGCAATGCAGGAACCGGTCCTCGGAAGCTTGCTTCCGGTCCAAGGAAGGCATGGCTTGGCAGTTTGGGCTGGACTGTTCCCATGAGGCTCAGGGTCAGACTGATTTGCATAGGGCCATGTCTGAACTGGTGTGTCAGAGTGGGCTAAAGAACGGTGATGGATTAAACCCAGATCAGTTGACTGGGGGTGAGTGCTTGTATTGTCAATGCTCCGGCCATCACCTCCTTTGGTTTTGCTTTGTTCGCCATAAGTTGGCAGGGTATGCTCAGACGTGAGTCCCTTGCTCACTTTGCCACTGGATTCAAGCAAGCCGGGCTGAAGACGGCTGCAATGCCAGAAACCGGTCCTCGGAAGCTTGCTTCCGGTCCAGGGAAGGCATGGCTTGGCAGTTCGGGCTGGACTGTTCCCATGAGGCACAGGGTCAGACTGATTTGCATAGGGCCATGTCTGCACTGGGGTGGCAGAGTGGGCTAAAGAACGGTGATGGATTAAACCCAGAACAGTTTACTGGGGTGAGTGCTTGTATTGTCAACGCTCCGTCCATCACCTCCTTTGGTTTCCTTTGTACGCCATAAGTTGGCAGGGTATGCTCAGACGTGAGTCCCTTGCTCACTTTGCCACTGGATTCAAGCACGCCGGGCTGAAGACGGCTGCAATGCCAGAAACCGGTCCTCGGAAGCTTGTTTCCGGTCCAGGGAAGGAATGGCTTGGCAGTTCTGGCTGGACTGTTCCCATGAGGCACAGGGTCAGACTGATTTGCATAGGGCCATGTCTGAACTGGGGTGGCAGAGTGGGCTAAAGAACGGTGATGGATTAAACCCAGATCAGTTGACTAGGGGGGAGTGCTTGTATTGTCAACGCTCCGTCCATCACCTCCTTTGGTTTTACTTTCTTCGCCATAAGTTGGCAGGGTATGCTCAGACGTGAGTCCCTTGCTCACTTTGCCACTGGATTCAAGCAAGCCGGGCTGAAGACGGCTGCAATGCCAGAAACCGGTCTTCGGAAGCTTGTTTCCAGTCCAGGGAAGGCATGGTTTGGCATTTCGGGCTGGACTGTTCCCATGAGGCACAGGGTCAGACTGATTTGCATAGGGCCATGTCTGAACTGGGGTGGCAGAGTGGGCTAAAGAACGGTGATGGATTAAACCCAGATCAGTTGACTGGGGTGAGTGCTTGTATTGTCAACGCTCCGTCCATCACCCTCTTTGGTTTTGCTTTGTTCGCCATAAGTTGGCAGGGTATGCTCAGACGTGAGTCCCTTGCTCACTTTGCCACTGGATTCAAGCAAGCCGGGCTGAAGACGGCTGCAATGCAGGAAACCGGTCCTCGGAAGCTTGCTTCCAGTCCAGGGAAGGCATGGCTTGGCAGTTCGGGCTGGACTGTTCCCATGAGGCACAGGGTCAGACTGATTTGCATAGGGCCATGTCTGAACTGGGGTGGCAGAGTGGGCTAAAGAACGGTGATGGATTAAACCCAGATCAGTTGACTGGGGGTGAGTGCCTGTATTGTCAACGCTCCGTCCATCACCTCCCGCATTTGCGAGAGATTAAGCTATTGGCATTGTAAATGACAATGCCATTTATTTAACTGTTTTCAAAACCAACACACAAATAAAAATGTTGTCATTTACAATGCCAATAGCTCTAACTTTTGCAAAGGCGAGACTGTTGCATTGTAAATGCTTGTGTATTTTGTTTCCTCTCAAGGAGTAGTTCCCCAGGACTTGTACCCTTCCACTTTTCCCATTATAGCATCTGTTTAGGGACTACTTTTCTCTTTCTCTAGGAGCATTTCACATTAGGGCTAGATATTTCCAGTCGCTTCGAGGTCTGTTTCTGTAAACAACGCTGTAAATCATGTCTTATCTCGTTACATTTTCTGTGCATTCAAAGACAGAGGTCAGATTTTAGAGGCTGTGTTCAGAGGGCGCCTGTTTCCTCTGGCCCTTTCAAACACCTGAGCTGGCCCTGCCACCCTGTTAACTGCTGTGTGCACTGCCTTCCGGGAGATGCAGTTCCTTGTGTGTTTTGCTGCACCAGTGCTGAGCAGATGCTCCGAGCTCTGTTTCTGCGGCTGCCCGAGGCCACCCGGTGGCCATCAGGAGGGCGGGCCCTTAGACCCAGATGGCTTCCCCCGCCCCTTGCCTGTGGTCACCCACTCCTCCCCCGGGCAGGTGGAGCCCAGCAGGAGGGTGGGCAGGACTGTGACGCACGTCCGGGGCGGCATGCAAGGCGAAGGGGTATATATCTCCCCCTCGCCATTTTAGTTGCCTCTTTTTCCCGCTCCGGACGTCGGGTGTCGTGTATCGGGACACTCTTTTGAGGCTACTTTTGCGGTGAGTGAGGCCTACGGGCTGTACCCCCCCTCCGCCTACTCCCTCTCCTTGGAGGTTGAGCAGGGCTAGGCGGGCCGCTGTGGAGGTGGGGGTAACAAGGCAACTTGGAGCACTGCCAGCCGACCTTACCGGCCGCGCGGGCTGGGGTGGAGGATAGGCCTGAGCGGCCCGTCCATTCCCAGTGGCTCTTGTGTCCCGCCTCACTGTTGGCAGGGGGGCGCCGCGAGGGGCGCATCTCGTCTGCTGCCCCAGGCTACTTGCAGGCTGCAGCGCGAGTCTTGGGCGTTCGCCCCCTTTGGTGGTGGGGGTCGCTGGCGGCACCCGATCCTACACCCCCCGCACAGCCCCAACAGCCGCACCCCCCCCTCGCCCCGGACAACTTCATCGGGCAGCACCGCTCGATGGTGTGGGCGTAGGGTCACTATTGTCTGGCCGCGGGTCCGGTCCCCGCACAGTTAACGGTCCCTTGTCCGCTGCTATGTGGTAAATAGGGGTCGTACGGTCTGTGCCGGGGTGGCCGCTGTCCCGGCCCTGTGCGCAGACGCCAGAATATAGGCAGAATATAGGTCCCAGGTCAGGTATGGTGCCCCGGCCGCTCGTCGTTCTCTTGCTCCCCCCTCCTGCCTGGCCGTGCATGAGTGGCCCTCGGGCGGGAGCCTGGGGGTGGGACACGGGGCACGGTGAGTGGGCTTGGCTGGGTTGCCCACACTGTCCCAGTCTCGAGCGGCCTCCTGGTAAGGGGCGCTATCGACGACGGTACAGGCGCTGCTTCAGCATCCGGTCGGTCAGGTGGCTCCCAGATGGGGCCCTCCTAGGGAAGAGCGCGGCGCAGCTCCAGGGTTAGGCCGCTGGTCGGGCTGCGCACGGTGTGACTTCCGGTTTCCGGGCGGGCTGCGGCCATCTCCGCCCGGAGCCGGTAGTTTATTTCATTGTAATGTTGGACGTAGCCAGGTTGGGGGCACGTGATTTCCGGGCCTGCAAAAGCGGTCGGAACTCGCGGGTGCAAAGTTACGGCTCTCCTGCCTCGGCAGCCATGCCGCGTAGCCGACATGTGTCTTACCATGCAGCAGCGTCAGTTCACTCATTCACGCTTCTCGATGATGCTAGGGGGACATGCAACACAGCTGTATGGGCTTATGATGGCACATTCCGCACTGTGTGGTACTTTAGACGAAGCGGTTGCCTAAAGTGTAAAGCAAGCTCAGCAGAAGCAATGTATTATCGTGCAATTGTTTATATCACTCTTGGCTTCTGATTTCATTTTGCTCGGCTAGGCCCTCTCACGAGCTGGGCGTGTTTCCTGTTGCCTTGCAGGAATTAAACAGGTGGTAGGGAATCTTGTTGGGTTTTGGTTATTTATCAGGACCAGGTGGCCACCAATTTTCGCCTGTATGTCTCCCTTCTCCTTGCTCTTCATTATTGCCTGGCGCGAGTGCCGTCCAACCGCATGCAGTCAGGTTTCATGAATACAGCGCCAGTTGTAGGACGATGTTAGAGCTGTGTCGTGTTCTTGAATTTATTAACGCTGGAATTTGCTTTGCAGACCGACTTTGGCCAGCCCTTTGCGCGCTCGCTTTTGTGGCCTCCCATCACAGCATCAGCAACTATCCTCGGGAGGTATGTATAAGGGGCTGAGGGTGGCTATGCCGCGCCGTTGGGGTGAGGCGTGTTCAGGGTGATGCTAGGGATCACCTTGATGGGCGGCCTCCTTCCAGTCCTTTTGTCAACAGGGTCCTAACTCTGTGTCTACCAGGTGTATTGTGTCCTTTCAGTTATTTCACAGGTAGGGGTATGGTGTGCGAGACGGTCCATGAGGAGTTTGTGTGTCTTTGCGGTTGTACAGCTGTTATATGCCAAGGCTGGCGTCCACTGAATGCCACGCATGTGGGTCGAGTGCTGGGCAATTCTGAGGTTTTTCGGTCCCGGGGCGCACCCGGGAACACTTCTCATGCATTCCTTCTCTTGCAGATCAAGTCGTGCCCGCATCTTTTCCTTTACGCTTTCGGATCACGGGACCTCACCCCCCCCCTCCCTCTGGCGCCAGGACCTATTCGTCAGAGGTATGTCTATGAGATCAGAGATGTCTGTCGACAGCAGTAGGGGTCGTGTGCGGCGTACAAACAGCTGTGTTACGAATAGGGGGTTCGGTAATGGGTTGTGTTGGTCGGGGCACCCGAAGCACCTCCCACCCAGTAACTTGACCTGGGTTATGTTCCCTGGCTCTTTCGCCCACCAATGTTATTATGCCTTCTGGTCACCCCCCCTTCCCCCCTCACCCCCCCAGCTCATTAGCGGGCTGGCCGGGGGCTGGGTCGCGTTCCGGGGTGACTGCTGCCACCCCATGTCGTTTGTTGTCTCACAGTCACTTTTTCTTGCAGGGGAAGAGCCAAAGCTAGGAATGGAGAGCCAAGGGTCCCCTCCCCTCTTCTCGCAGACGTCACAAGTCGATGATTCGGGGATAGGACCTTCGCAAGATGCGCAGCTGAAAGCACTTTTGGACTTGATCAAGACTAATGGGGTTGCGTGGGCAAGTGAACTGTTGACTGCCAACAATCCCAGAGATTCCGGGGCAGGCCCTGCCCCCCCAGCACCTGAACAGGACATTATAGAGGATGCTGGACACACCAGGTTCAATCGAGCGCGGAAGCCTACAGTGAAGGACTTTCCCGCGGAGCCGGTTGCCAAAAGTCCAGCGTACGAATTAACCAGAAATGTAATCGTGCCCGCTTCCCCCCCCCCCCCCCCGGCAGCGGCCAGGCCTCGACGCCCCCCCCCCCCCCCCGCTGGCAGTGGCTCCTCCGGCGGCCTTTGCCACTCGGGAGGACCTGGGTAAGCTTACGAACACCCTTACGGATTTCCTGTCAGAGGTCAGAGCGGGCTTACGGGCCTCCTCCCTGCCGGCGAAAGCAGCTGCGGGGTCCCTTGGGGCTGGGTCTGTGGCAACAGCGCCAGTCCCCGCGGCCTCAGTTGACGCATTGTTGGCACAGGTGTGGGGTGGGCTCTCGGTCCAGGGAGGGGCCAGCAGCGCAGCGTCCATTCCTCCCACTGCCAAAGCTGCACCGACGGCCATTAGCGCCCAGTCAAGCCCCGTGACAGCACTGCCCCCCGCTCCAGCGCTGTCCCTCACCCCTACAGCTGCCTCGGCGTTGCCCGCGCACCCGGCTGCACCTGTTCCCGCGCTCAGCACAGTCCCCCCCGCGCCGGCAGCTCTAATGACCATGGCACCCCTTCTGTCGGGCAAATGCTCCCTGGCATGGCAGGTGCCGCTGGCAGCCAAAGAAGGCATCTGGCGTAGGGAATTTATTGACATCTTCTCCCTCCTCATGCTGGGGGCCGAAGGGGTGGACATCAGGAAAATGGGGGGCAAAGAGGAGGATAAGAAAGTTCGCTTTCAGTCATGGCCTGAGAAATCGATCAAGAACTGGAGACAGGCCTTTTCCATTTTAGCGGCAGTCATTACTGAGCGTTTCCCCGAGCAGGCGCAGGGCCTATTTCAGTATGCGAGCGTCATAACGGAAGAGGCACAGTCAACGGCAGGTATGGGCTGGTACAGATATGGCTGTGAGTTCAGAAAAAAGATGGCGGTCTGCCCTGAGTTAGACTGGGATCAAATGGAAGTGAGACTCTGGATGCAGCACATGGGTAAAGGTAGGTCAGATGCTGGGGTCAAAGGTAGCGTGCAGGAGAAGAAGGTCGAGGCAGGTAAGGGCCAGAACCTAGAGAGAAAAGGGCAATTCAAGCAGTCCTTTCGTGGGGGGCGCGGCGGAGGGGGATTCAACAGACAGGCAAACAGGAAGGGCTTTTCAGCAACTTGCAGGTTGTTCAACGGAGGGAACTGCACGTGGGGTAAGGCCTGCAGATTTGCACACTCCTGCAGCAAGTGCAGTGGTTCCCACCCTGCATCGGCATGCGACAAGCGAGATTCTGCAGCAGGCCCCGCCAGCAGAGACAAGTAACAGCCCTTCCCCTGCCCAGCCCCTCATTGCCCGTCCAGCCGCGCCCGCCCCCATGCCCTCTCTCCTTGCTGTCCAAGCTTCCCATGTACATGCAGCGGCACCAGTTGTGGAGGTTTCCCTCCAGTCCAAAGGCCCGTCTCCCATCATCCTCTCCAACCTTTTGCCCTTACTGAGGTACTATCCCAATGCGAAGGACAGGTCCATTTTGGCAGAAGGCTTTCTCTAAGGCTTCAGAATCCCTTACCTGGGTCCTATGGTCAGTAGGGATGCTGAGAACCTGAAGTCAGTTAGGGACCTCCCGGAGGTGGTAGGCGAGAAGATCAGAAAGGAACTGGCCTTGGGGAGGGTAGCTGGCCCGTTCCGATCACCTCTCCTCCCGGACTTTGTGGTATCCCCCTGGGTGTGGTCCCCAAGAAGGAGCCGGGGTCCTTTAGGCTGATCCACAACCTCTCCTTCCCAGAGGGCAATTTAGTAAATTCTTGGTTAAATGAGGGTGCTTGCTCCGTTTCTCACTGTTCTTTGGACATGGCAATTGACCTGGTTAGGAGAGCAGGAAAAGGGGCCTGGTTGGCAAAGGCAGACATAAAGGCGGCATTCAGACTTTTGCCTGTGCACCCGGATAGCCAGCACCTTTTGGGCTTCAAGTGGAGAGGGGAATACTTCTTTGACAAATGCATGCCCATGGGCTGCGCGGTCTCGTGCGCCTTCTTCGAGGCTTTTAGCTCCTTCCTGCAATGGGCACTCTCTGTGAAATATGGTGTCACAGCAGTGTCCCACTACCTAGACGATTTCCTATTCATTGGAAGGGAGGGTACGCAGGAATGCAGTGAGGGATTGAATTGTTTCACGGATCTGGCTAGACACCTGGGAGTGCCTTGGCACCTGGCAAGACTGAAGGCCCGGCACAGGTTCTCAGATTTCTGGGCATCGAGTTAGATACGGTCCAGGGCGTGTCGAGACTCCCTGCTGAGAAGGTGCAGGACTTGAAAAGGGACATCCAGGTTCTGCTAGGAAGGGACAAGGCGCCCCTGGGGGTCATTCAGAGCCTCTTGGGCAAGCTCAATTTTGCGGCTAGAGTCATCCCAGTGGGCCGAGTGTTTACTAGAAGGTTAGCCAGGGCCATTGCCAAAGTGTTAAAGCGTCATCATTTTGTGAAGCTGTCTGCTGGCTTGAAGAAAGACCTGGTAATGTGGGCAGAATTCTTGTCTGATTTCAATGGGACTGTTATCTGGAGGTCCCCGTGGGTGGACAGCCCTGAAATCAGCATGTTCACGGACGCATCAGGTACGGAGGGATTTGGTGCAATCCTGGGTGACCTCTGGTGCGCGCAAGAGTGGCCCAACGCCTGGCGCAAGCGCGGGATCACTTCCAACATCACAGTCCTTGAACTTTTCCCCATTGTCATAGCTCTGCGCCTCTGCCCTGGCCTCTTGTCTGATAGAAAGGTCCTTTTATGGTCAGACAACATGGTGGTCGTCCAAGCTATCAACGGACAAACGGCCAGCTGCCCGCTGGTCCTTTGCTTGCTGAGGGAGCTAGCCAGTAGGAGCCTGCGCTGCAACATTGAATTCAGGGCTAGGCACATTGCGGGGGTCAAAGATGTCGCGGCTGACGCTCTTTCTCGTTTCCAGTGGGACCGTTTCCGGGCGGCGTGCCCACAGGCGAGAGCAGAGATGACCCCCTTCGCACCAGCACTTTGGCGCATCTTGGAGTGGAGCAGGAGCTGAGAGCTTTAGGGGAGAGGTCTCTTGCCCCAGGTACGAGGAGGCACTATGGGAGTCACCTGGCGAATTTCCAAAAAGCTATTGATGAGATGGGCCTGGCAGCCTTGACTCTTGAGGACAGAGTACAAGCCTTTGTTGTCTGGGCTAAGAAGCAGGGTAAATCTCACTCCTGGGCCTCCGGCCACCTGGCTGCTCTCAGCCATGATGCTAGACTAAGAGGGGCAAGGGACCCGGTAAAGTCTTTTGTGATTAAGGCTGCCCTGAAGGGGTGGGCTAGGGACGAACCGAGGGTTCCCGACACCAGGTCTCCCATTGACTTCCCTACGTTGCAATCCATGCTAGAGGTACTGCAGGCAGTGGCTCACTCGCAATTCGAGGCGTCCCTGTTTGCGGCGGCCTTCTGCCTAGCCTTCTTTGGAGCGTTCCGCAGCAGCGAGTTAGTGGCGCGCTCCATGTCCGACTGCTCTGGGGACGCCCTAGGGGTGTCGGACATTAGCATAGATGAAGGTCTGTCCATCACACTCAGGCGGTCTAAAACAGACCAAGCAGGAAAGGGGGTGGTCATTGTGCTGGCCCCCTTCGGGGACCATAGATATTGTCCTGTGTCAGTCCTTCAGGCCTATCTCGCCCAGCGTCCAGCAGTGCAGGGTTACCTATTGATACATGCAGACTTGAGCCCACTCACCAAGTACCAGATGGACAAAATCATGTTAGCATGCCTCGACAGAGCTGGTTTGTTGAGGCAGGGGAAGAGGTTTTCCAGCCATTCTTTCAGAATTGGGGCAGCCACTGCTGCCTTCAAGGCAGGCATGCAGCCGGCAAGTGTCCAAAAAGTGGGGCGCTGGGAGTCTCCTTGCTACAAGCGTTACATCCGCCCTTGAGCGGTAGCGGTGTATCACCTGCTATGTCCGTGCAATTGTAAATATTGGTGTGCAGTGTTCCGTGTGTTGTGCTACAATAGTCAGTTAGTAACTAAATCAATCATGCTGTGCATACCTTAAGTCAATAAACATGTAGAAGTGAATTGAGTCTTTTCTTTTGACAGGGTCAAGAGTGTGGGTCTTGGGGCATTCCACAGTTTCCAGGTTGGGTCGGTGGGCAGCTATCAGGAACTGGACGCGGGGCTTCGCGAGCACGGAATGTGTTTGGTTGGGTTTCCCTGGCATGCGTTGGAACAGCCTATTGCATAGAGTAAAGGAAGCGCTGGCAGCTGTAGGGGCCCCGCCCCAACACTTGGTCGTTCACCTGGGAGGTAATGACCTCACGGATCTGGGGAGGTCCACTCTATTGCAGAAGATGAAAGCGGACCTAGGGGAAATCTGCAGTTTATCAGGAGAGTGTGAAGTCTGGTGGTCAGAAATCGTACCACCCAGGGTTTGGCGGGGCGCCAAGTCCTGTGAAGCAATAGATAGGTCCAGGAGAAGAATCAACAGCACCATGAAAAGATTCACCCAACAGAGGGGTATGGGTTTCATCAGGCATGAAATGATTCAGGACAAAATCAAAGGTTACTTTGAGGCGGATGGTGTCCACCTCACGCCGGTAGGCTTGGACTTGTTCCTCCTCGATTTAAAAGAGGCACTTCAGAGCAAAGGTTGCAGGTAATTTAGCTAGCGAGTGGTGGGGGGCCCGGGCTGCGACGGGGACCACCGCCCGGGCTGTGGCAGAGTTACAGGGCGATCCGGAAGCAGAGAGGTGCAACACTGTACTTCAGCGGGCACATAGGGGTGCCAGAGCCTAACCTAGAACCTCATGGGAGGTCCGGGAACCCGTGTCAGCGCCCCAGTAGTCCTTCGGGCGGTTGTGGGCCTGTGCAACCGGGGGTTTGCCTAGACACGCCCCGCAAGGGCCGTGAGTAGAGTGATTACCATAATGGCGCAGCAGATGGGTGGTTCGCCACTGTGCTGCTTGGCTCATCAGGCGGGCAGGTGGCGAGAATGCGGCCTGCCCTTGGATCGTCCGTAAGATAACCCACCGTGATTACATAACGTTGTATGTAATAAACCTGCAGCAACTTTTCCCAATCTAACACTGGTGTCTGTGTATTTGCGTGATGTTGGGTATGTTGGGGGCGGGAGTTCTGTTGACCTGATGTGACTATGCGGCTGCCCGAGGCCACCCGGTGGCCATCAGGAGGGCGGGCCCTTAGTCCCAGAGAGCTTCCCCCACCCCTTGCCTGTGGTCACCCACTCCTCCCCCGGGCAGGTGGAGCCCGGCAGGAGGGTGGGCGGGACTGTGACGTGCGTCCGGGGCGGCAGGCAAGGCGAGGGGGTATATATCTCCCCCTCGCCATTTTAGTTGCCTCTTTGCCGCTCCGGACGTCGCGCGTCGTGTATCGGGACACTCTTTTCCCTACCTACCTCTTACCCAGAGTGTCGGCTAATGGGGGGGCTCCGGGGGGAGCTTTAATGTGTTCTTTTTCGTTGCAGGCGGAGTTACAGGGCGATCCGGAAGCAGAGAGGTGCAACACTGTACTTCAGCGGGCACATAAGGGTGCCAGAGCCTAACCTAGAACCTCATGGGAGGTCCGGGAACCCGTGTCGGCGCCCCAGTAGTCCATGGGCAGTTGAGGGCCTCTGCAACCGGGGGTTTGCCTAGACACGCCCCGCAAGGGGCGTGAGTAGAGTGATTACCATAATGGCGCAGCAGATGGGTGGTTCGCCACTGTGCTGCTTGGCTCATCAGGCGGGCAGGTGGCGAGAATGCGGCCTGCCCTTGGATCGTCCGTAAGATAACCCACCGTGATTACATAACGTTGTATGTAATAAACCTGCAGCAACTTTTCCCAATCTAACACTGGTGCCTGTGTGTTATTTGCGGGATGTTGGGTATGTTGGGGGCGGGGGTTCTGTTGACCTGATGTGACTATGTAGTCAGGGCTGTAATTCTTGTATCTATTTTGACGAGACTCTGTCATGAGGCCGTCTATGCTTGTAGTCAGTGCGGTAGGCTAGGTAATCAAACCAAACCCGTTCAGTGCTTTAAAGTATTGTGTCTGGGTGCCACGTTCAGGGCAGCGATGGGGGTCATGATAGCTCAGCTCGGAGTGCTACTGCTTCTGTCTGCCCATGCCAAGGCTGCTTCGAGGATCGTCTGCATTTGGGTCATTGGAGCTGTAGTGCAATTATTGGATCTGTTCAATAGAGCCGACCTCCAAAGACTGCCAAAGAGCAGGGGATACATGATCCCAAAGAGATACCAAAAATATCACACAACACCGGTTGACCTTGTTGAAAACATCACTCCGTTCCAAAATGGCTGCGCAAGAGGTGTGTCTGTAATCTTTCTATTGTCCTACATGCGACTGTGTCTGACCCCTGCTAGTTTCGGTCGAGAAGTAAGAGAAACAGAAGTGATGTTTGAACACATAACCACGACAATGCAAGAGATGCCAATACTGATACCATTCACACATTCAATAGACAGAATCACACGTGCACTCGTAGTGATCAAAGCTAAATTAATTAGAAAAAGTTATTTTTTTTATTTTTTACATTTGTTGAATTTTCCTTTTAGTTTTATCCTTAATGATGGATCATTAAAATTCCATCTGAATACACCAAATTTCAACCAGTCCAAAGCCCCAACAGAATGAAAGAAACAACAAAGAAAGAATAGGAGAAAACCAAGGGAAAGTGAAAACAAATACCACAGAATAAGGGGGATGTAGCACTTTCCCAGGGAATGTTGGTCAAACAGTACGGTGTTCTGGTTTTATTGCCTACAAAGTTTCTTAATAATACATTGCTTTAAACCCAGACACCTCTCATTTATTGGCATACTTATTTAGACACAACAGAACAAAGGTCTACGCGTTTCAAACCCATGCATTATTTGTGGGTTTTCCTCAGAACCTTCGGCATGAGCTTATTTATTCATTGCGACAGCACCCATGGTGTTTCACAACTATTGGTTATTCAAACGACTTTTTCTTTCAGAGATCTGTAGAAAGACCATTTGCTGGAACAATCCTTTTTAGTTGGATAACGTGGCAGATAAAAGATTAAATCTAGCACACCACTACAGGCTGGAGATCAAACCTTTGCCTGCAGCCCTCTTCTATCACAGCATCGAATGTAAATGTACAGGAATTTATATAGCGCAAATCACCGAGCGGTTTCTAAGCGCTTGCTTAGGGAACCCGTCCAGGTATTCCCCTGTGAGATAACCCCGGCAGGGTATCCGCAAGGTGAAAGCCAGGCATCCCGCCGCGAGGGGCCGTTGTGGAGATTAAGCAAGCTATTGCCCAGAGTCGCAGAGTGTGAACCCGTGAATCGAGTAGGCACCGGAGCGAGAATTGTCGAGTCAATGGACATTTTAGGACTCAAGACCCCGGGAATTGAACCCTGGTCCCGGGCTGACCTCTGCTTCCAGGTCTGCCTCCTCTAACCAGTGAGCCACACATCCTGTTCGCAATTTCCCACCAAAGGCTGATTAAAGGAAAATGTGAGAGCTGCTGCAAACAGCATAGGGTATTATTCAGAGCACACACCTGCACTGCACATATAGCACATCCTTTGGCTGCTTCTAACTTGTACCCCATTCAAAACGTGTTTTACAGTTTAGTCCAGGGGTTGTCGGGTCTGTAACAGCATGAGGCCTTCCCATGGCAGCAGGGGGCTGTAGGCAATCCAACAATTTATGCTCATCTTCATCTATACAGCACACACAGTATTATGTTTTTCTTGTGCCCTATGTCACAATTTGCAATGTAGAAAGTGGAAAAAAAGCCAAATTCATAGTGAGAGCTGAGACAATACCGAACAAAAGATATGGGGGCATATGTAGGTAATTTCCATTTTGCGATTCCCAAATAGCGATTTTTAAGGAATCGCTATTCGAGAATAGCAAAATGGAATGTAGGTAAAAATTCGCAATTTTTTTGCGAATCTCTAACATTCCTTAATTGCGATTAGCAAATTGCAAATCGCAATTAAGGAATGAGTGTCCCATTCATTCCTATGGGCTAAGAGGCCCATAGGAATGAATGGGGATACATTCTCAAATTGCGATTTTCTATGAGAAAATCGCAATTTGAGAATCGCAATTCTAAGGGTAACAAGGTGTCCAAAGGACACCTGTTGCACCCCTGGAATGTGCCTCTAAGTACATGTGGCGCACATACATGCCCCCAAGGGCATGTCTGTGCGCCACATGGCACTCCAAGGGCATGTCTGTGCGCCACATGGCACTTTGAATTTGAAAAAAAAATGCATTTAGGAAGGGAATCGCAAAATACCATCTACTTGGAGTAGGTGGTATTTTGCGATTCCTTAAGCCGAAATCGCATTTTAAAATTCACTCCTACATAGCATTTAAGGAATCGCAAAATTGCGATTCCTTAAATGCTTGAGCAAAATAAGGAATCGCAATTTTTGCGATTCCTTATTTTGCTAATGTGCACCTACATACCAAAGCACCATTTGCGATTCGCAAATGCCGAAATTCGCTGAATTTCGGCGTTTGCGAATCGCAAACGCCTACCTACATATGCCCCTAAGTCCTAAACTAAGAGCCAAAGTCTGAGCTGCAGCATCGAACTAATTGTCAAGTAGAATATTAAAATAAGGACATTTAATGAACTGTTTAAAATTCCAAATGATGTATTTTTCTACAATTGTTGTGTAAAGAGTAGGAATTCCTGGGCGTGGCAACAGACAAGTTAGAGATGGCACTACATACATTTTGAGTCATAGATATGTGATGTATTATGAGCAAAAGAAACCACAACTTAGCCTTAAAGTTTTGTTTCTTTTGTTGATTATACTGCAGCCAGCTCCCAAGTTTCTCATTCCACTTTTTCCAACCTCCTGTGTGGTCAGGAATGGGTTCATATTTCTTTGGGTACACACAGCCAGGATTGGCTAGAGGACATGGTCTGCAGCGAGATCCTGCACCCAGCACCCAACGTGCCAACCCCGTCTACACACAACTTCGACCATGTGCACAGAGCATCCAGCCAACTCCCCAGCTTTGGAAATTTCTGCAATCTACTTTCTTGCCCTTCAATCTAACGACAAACATTCATGTTTGCCATGCTATGTTAAACATTCCTCATTGCCACCAGCGTTTGAATGTACTTATTACTCTTTGGGTCTAGTGTGACATTTGATTTTGAATGTGGCACTCTCTGCCAATAGGCTTATGACAGCCTGTATATAGCATGAATCGCCCCATGCATGTTTACTTGAATTTACCTATTTCTTTGCTCAGTAGATTTCAACTTTCTTCCTATAAATCTGGATGTAAAAAGTCTTCAGGATTTTTTTGGTTTTTATGTTTAGTGATGTCTTTGTTGAGGATAGAAACCAAAAAGCCCACATAATGGGAGCAAAGCTTGTTTGCGCATACTCTTCTCCATTCTTTTGTACAAAACCACTATTTGGGAGCATAAATACCCAATATACCTCACTTAAGTGTACTTTGTGAGGATATTTCTTTTGTACCCGTTAATGCTACGCCAGAATAAATGAACCTGTTAAGATACCTGCTGGGCAATTGAAACGAATACAAGAATTCAAAACCGAATACTAGTCAAGTCAAGTCAAGAACAAAGTTTATTTAGACCATTGATCTATAAACCGCAGTTCATCATATAAAATCTACATCTCACAAATTCATATTCTTAACAGTTAAAAAGTCATATTGTCCTAAAAACTACATTTATAACAATTTAAAATCAGGAATTCATTTGGATTATAGAGCTACTGGCTACTTTTTAGCCTCCAGCCTTCCAGGGAACTTATACACACCCTGCATATATTTCCCGATAGCTATCGCGATATCTAAATTTTCCATATCAACTAGTAGCTCCCGTGCTTCTGAACGCTCCTTAACATCATATTTTAACAATATCTGGCGCAGGAACTGTTTACGTAAATTTAAAAATATATAACAATCCAATAAAATGTGCAAAATATTACATTTCATTTCTAATTTACAAACACATTTGCCATCAGGATGCGTTAAGGCAGCTTTTATTGCACTATTTGCGAATATCGGGTTAATACCTATTCTTAGCTTAAAAACTTCTATTCTTAGCCAACCGTTCGGTAGCAAATCTATATAAGGAAAGCTTACATCTTTCTCCCAGCCTGAGCACATACATTTTACAGAGTCTTTCTTTTTCAAATACTCTTGGCCTGTTACCCTAGAAATGTCTATACCCTGCACTTTGAGTACACTCTTTATTACATTAATTTGGAGTGTCCTTGGGTCAATGTTCAGATTTAGGTGGTCACAGATGGCCAGGAGTTTACTTCTTGTTTCCTTAGCCCATTTTCACTCACTGGTCTGAATTTCTTTCATGCACCATTGCGACACCTTTGTAACTTCCCCCTGCCCCAACCGATTCCAGAATCTGAGGAGGCTCTGCTGCACCTGCACATTCCATGCGGTTAGGCCTAATTCCAGTCTGACTGCCTGGATCATTACCGACCCAGGAAGAGACAGTAGGGATTTTAAACATTTCCCCTCTTTGTCCCAGGAGCTTTTACCGTCCATGCAGAGTACTTCCGCCCCATATTGGAGTTGCGGGGGAATCATGGCCTTAAAGGCTGTCAATAGAGGTTTCTGGGACATATCGCCATAACTATGGTTAAATCTTTTCAGCCCACATACCGCTAAGTGTGCGTTCAATTTCTGTGCTTCCAAATGTGTGCCCCACTGCAGGGACCTTGTTAACCATATTCCGAGGTATTTGGATTCGCTTACAGTATCCAGTTTGGTTTGGCCCATGTACCAGCTAAACTTGGTACTCTTCTTCCCAAAACACAACATTTTTGTTTTGTCCATATTTACTGTAAGTCGTTTTGCAGTGCAATAATCCTTGAATACATTTAGCTTCCTCTGAAGCCCCACCTCTGTTTGATCCATTATTACAAGGTCATCAGCATACAGCAGGCAAGACAGGTGCCTACCATTTATTTTTGGGCTTGCACCTCTGGCTGTGCCCAAGAGAAGCGGCAAGTCTGCTAAAAATATGTCATCAAGCGGCAGGGCCAGGACGCAGCCTTGCCTCAACCCGTTGTTTATCCCTATTTCCATTGTAAGGCCGCCAAAGGTGTCTTCAATTACCTGTGCCCAATTTTGGCTATGCAGTTCCTGGATTACCCGCAGGAGATCGGCGGGGACCTCTTACTTTCTCAATGTCTCCCACAAACAGTCCCTATCCACCAAATCAAAAGCTGCGCGAAAGTCCACAAAGCAACAAAACAGATTGCCCTGCAGCTCCATGGACTTCCTCGCTACGGCCCATAATGCGAAGCAGTGATCAATAGTAGAATGTCCTTACTTAAAGCCGCCCTGCTCTATTGGAACTATTGACTGCCGCTCCGCCCACTCTTTTAAACTGCCAAGGATTATTTTTGAGAAGACCTTTTCCCCAATGTCCAATAAGTTGATCAACCTATATTTCGTAGGGTCCTTTTTCCCCTTTTTTATGCAAAGGTCTAATTATGGCCCCTCTCCAGGATTTGGGGAAGTGGCCTGAATCCAGAATTGCTACAAACATATGGGATAAAAATCCTGCCCACCAATCTATCTGAATTTTAATTAAGACGGCGGGAAGATTATCGGGACCTGCTGCACGTGAAAAATTCAACTTCTTAATTGTTTCTTTTACTTTCTCTACAGAGAAATCAGATTTTAACTCCTCTATACCCCCCGTCCAAGTTGGTCTATTCATCTCGATTTCCGAGGTCCTATTTGCTTTATATAGGTCACTTAAATAGTTTACCCATGCCGCCTCTTCCACAACACAACTCATAGCTGCCGGCACCCTTCCTGCAGCTTCCTGTATCAACCTCCAGAAACCTTTTATATTTTTATTTTCAATTGTCTCTAGAAGGGTTCCCCAACATTCTTCTTTAAAAATCCTTTTCTGCTTCCTTACTAGAGATTTATATTCTTTCTTCAAACTGAGTAGGAGCTCTACATTCCCAGGGTCATAGCTCTTCCTCAGCCGTCGCTCTAATTTTCGAATCACACTTTTTTTACTCTTACATTCCTGGTTAAACCACCTGGACTTTCATTTGCTGGGCTGTGTTTTTACCTTTGCCTGTTTCTTATCTTTTAGGTACACTCTAAGACACTGCACCGCTTGTACTATTATATCCTCATACCATGCTACCTGATGACCTTCGAGCCTATCCTTCAATAAATTTTGTTGAAAACATGCCAGTTTCTCAACATACTCATCCGTCAGTTTCGTAGTCAAACGCTTGGGATATTCCACATTTTGAGGGATCACCCTTTCACAAGTTCTTAATGCTCCCCCTACAATTTCACAAAACAAAGCATTATGATCACTGTCCCTGCGTTTAATTACTTGGAACTTTTTTACCAGTGCGTAGTTCCAGGCCTGGATAAAGATATAGTCTATGGGGCATTGTTGATTTCCTACTCTAAAGGTCTGTGAGGCTGGGCGATCAGGATCCATCCTGCCATTTAAACATATTAAACCTTTAGAACCCAAGAACTTCCCAAGGGCTTCATCCTGACTGGAGATTAGACACAGTGGGAAATCTGCTGGTCCTATATTATAGGCACTCAGCATGTCCTCAAACCAACAATCTATCCTTCCAAAATTTAATTTGTGGTAAAAGTGTCCTTCCCATTCTATTAGGTCAATTATATCCTTCTTGAAGAGACCTAATTCTATATCATATTCTTTTCGAGACCCCTATTGAATATATACATTTATGATAATCAAATGGGCATCGTTCCCTTCAATGCCCGGATGACATACCTTGCAAACCAATAGCCATTTACATAGAGAGTTAATTAGTTTGGTCTCTTTCACGAGCCTGGTTGAGGCAAGAGTCATAATACTCCCTGAGGGGCGACCACATGTTTTCTTTTTACTGGCTAGTTTCTGGAATTGAACAAACCCTTCAACTACCTGGGTGTTGCCGCATAGCCATGTCTCCTGTAGACGGATAATATCAACGTACTTTGCAACCTGGTTTAAACCATGTGCCTTCGTTGTTCCTCCCAACCCATTTATATTCCATGAGATCAGTTTTAGGCTATGCGGCAACTCGGTAACCTAGTCGATCTCACTGAGACACCCTGACTCGTTCAAACCCCATGAGCAGGCACTATTATCCAAGCCCCAGCTACCCCAGTCATTACTAGGCTTCGGGTTCTCTACAGCTATGGTGATGTTAGCCTTCTCCCCCCGACCCCTAGTTTCCCACCTCACCTGTCTTTCCCCCAAACCGGCGTGAAACCTCAGAAAGCCTCCGTCTTGCTGTTTCCCTGCATCTACTTCTTCTTCCGGAATTATCCTTATACCCTCTTTTAAGATTTCTTTTTCAGCTTTCTGAATTGCCGCTTTAACGAGCCCTGAGTAGACTAGGACCTTTGTATATTCGGCATCATTCTTATCACTGCCGAACCCTACCTGTCTCAGGTCCTTTGTACCAATTTCTTTCAGGGACGGGCATTTTGGAAATGAATATAAGAGATGGGAACAATTTAGTGGGACTACCTTTCCTTGTTTTTTCCTTCCATACACTTGCTCCTTGGGTTTCAAGTAGATCCACATTGTATTATTATTGCTTTTATCTGAGGTTTTTAAATTCCAATCGCCTCTTCCCTCCTGTACCTTTGTTCTAGGGAGTGTGTCTGCTAAGCTACCTCCAACAGCTGAACTTCTTTGGGGTTCTTTCCCTCCTATCTTTTTACCGGTAATTTTGGCGCTCGTCACATCCCTAGGGGGTCTATTCGTATGTCTTTGTGGTGCCCTTTTCCTTTCAACTTCAGCCCCAGCTCCTGCAGGCACGGGTTGCCTCCCAGTTTCCCTTATTTTTCCGCAGGGCATTTTCTTTGCTTATTGCCTTAGCCTGCCTTTCTTTGCTCTTCACTTTATTTTGGGCCTTCTGTCTTCCGTGGGCATGGGATAGACTTTTATGGGAGTACCTAAAGTTCTGATGTTTAAAAAAGTCTCCCGCCTCCTTACCAACATTGGCCATCTAGATATATAAACATCATTCTGGGAACCACCCTCCACTGTTTGCTCTATGTTCCCTTCGATTTGGCCCTCTGTCGCTGGGTCATGTACTGATCTGACCATTGTGGGCATCAGTCCCCTTATCCCCTGTAGTTCCTCGGTCATTTTCTTAAACTGTATTTCATTGTTGTTTAACAGGGTATTATTTAACACAGACACCTCTAACAGACCTTGCAGCATTTTTTGTAACATCAACATAATGTCTAGCATCGAGGCAGAGGATGAAGTTGTAATATCCATGCCCAATGTACCATTCCGTAATATTTCATTTAGGGAGTCTAAGGGTTTTGGACTTTGGTTTTCTACTTGATCCATACTTCTGTCAAAAATAGTTCTTGCCGCAGGGTTTGACATATTAGAGCAGTCCCCCACCTCTTTGGACCCAAACCCTACCGAACCTTCCTCCTCAACCCTTAGTGAGGAAAAAATCCTCGGAGAGGATGAAAGTCTTGGTTCAATGGGCAGGATCCTGCGGCTTAGATCACTCTGAATAAAGGAGGAATCAACAATCTCCACGACATCTTCTACACTTAGTATCTCCTTATTAATGTTATGGACTTGGGCTTGAGCATGTCCTTTTCCCGGTGTGAGTGTTCTCTTAAAATGCTTCCCCACAAAGTCTTTTATTGATTTGGACACTAGGCCGCCATCTAAACGAATACTAAAATTCCATGATGTAGCGTCAATCAGGGAATGAAAAGGCACAATGTTGGAAAAACAAAACATGCTCTGAGCTCCAACTGACTACACCTAGCCCCTTGCCGGCACTTAGGCCCAATTATGAGTTATATGGTACTGCTGCAGTGGAAACTTTGCATCTGTAAACTCTGGTACTATGCTTTAAACCCTCTCCAGTACCATGTACTTACAAACGAAAATCCACAGAACGAGGAATCACTGCATGGAACCTGATCAACGGATATGCTCCCCAGTGCTTTGCCTTAGCGTTGTGCGAGTGCTGGATAATGGGTCCGGCTACAAAACAGCCCTTTTCCGTGCAATTTTATTGCCAGCTGGATTTTCCAGTAATTAAGATTTGGCTCTATATTCCTGCACCTGGAAAATCTCGGAGTGGGAGCACTGCCAATGTATGAATGAGCAGAGAAGAGTTCCAAACAGGAATTCTGGCCAACTCTTAACCGGGGCGTTAGTATCTTACATGGTTGATCTATATGTTCGAATAGCTATGTACTAGAAATAATGTGCGATGGTTTGGATGATTGTCAAATCTGCGTGACAGAGATATAGCTCTGCTGTTTGTGACGTGAGCCGCGTACGGTTTGTGTAACTAGAGTGAGAGCTCTGTTGTCCAAAGCAACTGTTTTCTGTGGTAATGGTGGATTGCTCTGCTGCTGAAGCTAGAGCCTGTAAGGTTTGTGCAGTATATATAATATTGCAGTGTAAAAACTACCATCTCTAAGGTATAGCTCTGCTTTCTAAACGTATGCTTCCAGGATCTGTGTAGCCTGAAGGAGAGCTCTTCTGCAGGAGTCACACATCTGTGAATTTCGTCTCACCTGAGATAAGGTCTAAGGAGTGGAGAGTGGGCAGGCGTCGCCGGAGCATACACTGCCAAGCATTGGAAAAGCCAATAGGTCTTGCCTATGTGAGATCTATTGGCTTTGCTTTTTCTTAGCCATGTTGCAACTTGGCTAAAAGTGATGAAAAAAGCTTTATTACACAGCCAGCGTCGACTGCGTCAATGCGCTTTTTTTTTTTTTTATTTACTTTTCAGCCATGCAACACTGCTGGACAGCATGGCAAAAAAACATTGACAAAGCCAATAGATCTTGCATAGGCGTGTGTTGAACACCACAGAGCTGAAGTTACATACAAGCAGTGCAACGCCTCCTCCATTCAGCACACTGAGCAGATCATCGGCAGTCTATACTACACGGAGTTCTAAACTAAAACCGAGGTTGCTCCCTGCTTTACATATTAAGATGGTCTGGCAGCGTTTGTAATTAATCACAACTTCATGTAGGAAAACACTTCTCTCTGCAGGCTATATTTAGAATCCATCTGGAGCACATCTACGGCACTGCATGAGGCTCATCTGGGCCTTGTACTACTCTTGGTACAATGGAAAAGAAACAGCCCATTCCTTATGGCATCCATACATCGAAGGTTTACATTACATTTCTGTGTTTATGATTCTGTGCAAAAGCTGAAATACTTTATATATGAGGTAATGCAACAGGCGTTTAAACGACTTTTACACAAAGATTGCTTTCAGATGTACACAGATCTGTGTACATTTGAATTTTTTTGCAGTTTTATATAGCACAAACTTGACCTGAAAGTATCAGAGTGCTTTACATGAGCACCAGTTGCATTACAGGACGACACATTTGTGTTAAGGCACAGGGAGATGAAGTGATTTGCCCAGAACGACAGGATGTTTGAGCCTCCTGCCAGATCCAAACCTGGTTCCCCAGCTTCAAAGTCAGACGCTCTAGTCCCAGTCCTAAAGGACTTAGGGCAGGCCATGGTAGAAGTAGAGGCAGTTTAGTATCTGTATGCCACTACTAACGAGGTGTGCCTTAGGGAGCTGTACTGGGTGTACGACTCCATGTTTCCACTTAATTCTGCCATCTGCTTCTTGCTTCTATTTTCCACCAAATACAGAGGCCCTCTCTTAAAGCACTCCATCACACTAAACCATCAGTCGCAGTCCAGTTTCTACCATGAAGCGCTCATCATTCACTGGGCACCAAGCAGTACCAGCCTTCATACTCCCTGCATATGCTCCTAGTCCTAGCCCACGCATAGTTGCAACCATGCCCCTGCCATACAGCTCCATCAGAAGGGGGTTACACAAGCTGTCATGGCTCTAGCAACCTCTTCAGTGCTCCTAAACCACACACACAGTGATATTAACAAACAGTGACTCCCCACAGACCTGTAATAGCTCCACCCCTTTGGCAGTACTCACTAATGTGTCCTCGGCTGTCAGTAGAGCTCCACCACTGGCTAACTTCACTGAGTCCATGTGCCCTCTATTACTGAGGTCACATCGAGCGACAGTACACTATGCATTTCCTGCCAGCCCCAGTATCAAACCTGTATGCTGCATACCTGCCAACTTGAAGAACAATTTCACCATGTGAGAAAGGGGCAGGCCTTGAAGGGGGCGGGCCTTGTACAAAAAAGTACCTACTAGGCCCTTTTGAACCCATGGTGTAAGAAAAGTGAGGGGGCCTCCCTTCACAGTACTTAGGGGGGGCCCTCCAGGCTCAATCAGAAGCTCTCCCGGCCAGAGTTCAGTGCCGAGGGGGCCCCTTGGAGCTAGGGGCCCCCCGCACAGCGTGGGCTGCGGGGGCCTGTGTTACGCCCAAAACCCCCTTATCCAACAAACAAAAGGAAAAGCTTGCTGAGGCTGGTGCTGATGTCCTAGGGTGTTTTCTCACCCCTTAATGGACGTAAGCAGTGCAAAGCCTCGGAAAATGACCTGCAAAACCACTATTTACAGTGGTATTCAGCTTGTTTTCCCTGTCATCGTGTGATTTTGGCTCCAAACTGGGAGACCGCGCGATGGGAGCCGATATCGTGTGTTACACGGTGACACCGTGTGAGTTGGCAAGTATGCTGCCTAGGTCAATGCGGCCTGTGTGCCATGCATCTAGGATACTCAAGTCAGGAGCAGTTCCCGTGTATATCCGATCCCAAAGGTAGTTCAACCTCTGTCGAACATCTCAGGTCCCAAGGGCCCGGCAATCCCCCATGCCATGGATCTCCACACCTGAAGTCAGTGCCAGGACCCCTGCATACCTCTCCGATCCCCAAAACAACGCCGCTTCCCATGCCATACATCGACTGAAGTCTAAGGCAGAGCCAGCCAGCCCATGCTGTTTAATGTAGGCTAGTTACAGATGTCACTGTGGGTACAGCTCTAATCAACCTGATGTAGCGTCACCTGTGGTGTTTCCAGTCGCGCTCATAGGGCCAGAAATTGAACTTTAATGGCGGACACATTTAATCACCTTGTTTCCTTACGTCGACTGCATCGGTCTGCACCCAGACCGAACACTTTTTAATATGTATTATGGCGTAGTCAGACTTAGACTGTGTACGCAGCAACCCAGTGTGTATCAGTCTGTGTCACTGTGTACTAAGCTCTGTTTATACACAGTTTAGCATTTTCTATTGTGTGTGTCAGCACATGCAAGCTGTTAGTGAGTTAGAAAAGGAGAGTTTGTGGTTTGTCCAGTTTTGGGTCTCTACCACTGTGAGTTCTGCATACATTTTGTGTGACTGTCAGCCAGCTAGCAGGTGTGTTTTAATTTAAAAGCCCTTTTTTCTGCTTGGGAATAGCAAAAAACAGGGCAGACCACATTAGGCCTACCCTGTCTGCTCATTATCTGCCTATATGTTTTTAGTAACTGATTGATTATGTTCATTAACAATTTTTGTCACCACCAAGTTTAGTCTGAAGCTTTTAAGTCCTACCTTAAGTTCCTTCATGTTGATGTCACTCACAGATGTATTTTATTTGGCTTTTTGTATTGCTCTGCAGCTTAACTTGTAAATGTGCCTAACACCCTAGCATAAGGGTGCATAAAGGTGGAACAATAGCCAATAAATCTGAAAGCAGCTGAATTAGACAGTCAGTGGAAGGGTGGGATCTGCTGGCGCATCCTCATCTGTTTATGTCCAGAAACTTACCCCATCTGTCCCACCACCCCGTTGTTTACTTGCCCTATCCCTCTTGCCCCAATTCTCCCCTCCATTTTTGCCAGAAAAAAGTGCAATGGCATGGCACTGCTGGCTGCGTCATAGCGTTTTTCCCCAATACATACATTTGTTGTGAGGCGTATAAGAAGTGCTGTGGCGACCCTGGCAAGAAGATGAGCTTGTCTGACAGAGGTTGCAGAAGGTTGTCACCTTTCTAAGAGAAATGTGTTGCCAATGTATTGCCCATTTGGACTTGTTCTGAGATCCTGGAAGGGCTATAAACTGGTATTTGAATGTTTTCATCTTGTATTTCTCGCTTTGTGTGCGTGTATGTGGTATCTCTTTAGCGCAAACCTAGCCAAGGGCAGCGGAGATCTGCACGTGGTCAAAGTCAATGAGTTTTAGGAAAGGTAGCTGGTTTGTGGGCTGTTTTTTTGATGGTGGAATAGTGCATGGTGGGCCTTATTGTCCGGCTTACTGTGCTTCTTGTTGGTGGCTTGACATGGAGAGTCAAATGTAAGTTGTGTGTTTGTGCAGAGTAACTCTCACTGCGACCACTGTGTTGCTCTCACATTGCATTTTTTATATTTTTTTAAATCTTTTTTTAATTGGTTTATAGCACAACACATGGCCATCTTACATCAATGATCAATGTCCACAATTTGCATCATATTAACAGTCCCAACATCCTCATGGCCTTCCTTTCTGAGCCATTATTGCTGTACAATTTTAAAATAGTAGTCTCCCTTCTACGGTAAACTTCTCAATAGGCTCACAAATGCGCTAGTAAGAGCATGTTGTTAGGTTCTTCAAAGCCTACGGTTGCCAATACAAGTCGTACAATTTACAATAAGCCAACACAATTAAATACCCTCCCTCTGCCGCCAGTGTGTCCAGGTCTCTAATCACCTATCACAGTAATATTATCAGTTTGTGTCTCGGTTCAGGATAGTTGGGGGACAATATCTCCTGTTCCCGGTACATCTCTTAACCTCCCATTCCGTTGTCACAGGGTTAAGCCTATGTTCCCATCTCTGCTCTTGGGCACTCAAGGGAAACCCATCGGAGCCTCCCCAACAGAATCCCCTTCCAAGTCAGTCACTGGAGTCGCAGTGCTATTACTAGTGCCCCCATGCCCTTGCCGCTTCCATCACCTTATCATTATTAGTGCATATAGCCTGCTGCAGTCTAACTGTACTCTCACTCCTCGCCCGTGTAAGTAGTTCTGATTTCCACTTCCCTATGCTAGACCCTCGTCGCGACTTCCACAGGGCCGTGAGCTCCCTCTTAGCTAGTAACAGGCCTAGGTCCAGAAACTTTCTTATGATTTTCGTTTTGGGAGTATGCGGAAACCAATGCAAGATACAGGTGCCCATGTCAGCTTCTATGTGGTGCTCTGTAACATCACAAAGCAGTTCAACCACCTCCTTCCAGTACGTTCCTAACTGTCCGCAACTCCACAACATGTGATGCAACTCTGCCCCCTCTAGGCTGCAACTTGGACACTGGGCCATTCCTATCTGATGATACCGATTAATTTTGGGCGGAGTCAAGTAAGCCCTATGCAGTATAAAGAAGTGTATTAATTGAAATCTAGCATTCCTAGAGCCCTTCCAAGCCCTCCGAATCAACTACGCCCAGGTAGTGTCCGGTATTTCCTTCCCAAGATCAACCTCCCACTTTCTCTGTAGCTCTTGCAGTGGTTGCAGGCCTTCTGTGACCAATCTCCTGTGAATACAAGTGACCACCTTAAATGTTCCCGCCGCCATCACTACATACTGGCATGCCATAGAGGTCCGTGGTTCCGATAGCCCTTCTTTCCAATGGCGTTGTATCGCCAACACCAGGGCTGCATGCAGTAAATCATCTCCTCGCGGCAGGTCGTACCTGTCCTGTAACGCCTGAAACAGTAGTAACACCCCATCTTCGTACAAATCCCCCATTACCTGGACTCCCATTGTCTCCCAGTCTGCTAGTGCCGACCAATCTCCTCCATGCGGGAGGGCAGTACACATGCCCAAGGAAATCTCCGGCGTATATGGGCGACTAATGCCAGCTCTACAATGGCTCCGGTTCCAGCACTGTCTCAACGTCTTCTCTTCAGCGGTTAGTGATCGGACACGCAAGCGCTGCTGAAGTATTGTAAACGAGAGCACGTGGCGCGGAATCCACCGGCCCTCTGGAACATCCGGGCTCCGAAACTTGCCTGAGTAAGCCACTGCAGCTGAGCTGCCAAGTAATAAAATTCTAAATCCGGTACCGCTAGGCCCCCATCTGACGCGGTCTCATCATTGTAGGCAAAGCCACCCGCCGTCTACCGTGTCCCCATATGAAGCAGCTAACCATGGATCTAATCTGTTTGAAGATTGCCCCTGGTATCCACAATGGCAGTGTCCTAAAATAACATAGCAGGCGGGGGAGCGCCACCCTGTGAGCCACTGATAGTGGGAGTGGGCTCCAAAAAGCCATGCTACCTTGCAGTCCCCGTAAAGCCCTTCCCACATTCCCTTCCAGCAAATCAGCAGGTGCATGATATATATTGGTCCCAAGATAGGGTAGACAGCTCGGCTCCCACTGAATTCCCATTAGCGGAGCAGGGCCTGCTGTCAAAGGAATCACCGGGAAAAGACAAGTCTTCTCCCAATTGACTCCCAGCCCCGAGATCCCGCCGAACGCCCTCAGCAGGCTCGTCGCCCCTCCAGTGATGGCCAAGAAGATAAGGAGATCGTCAGCATATAGAGAGATATACTGTTCGTCGCCCCGCAAGGTCAGGCCCCGATAGTGTCGCCCCATCCTAGCATGTTCAGCTAGCGGTTCAATGGCCAACGCAAACAGCAGTGGTGACAGCGGGCATCCCTGTCGTGTTCCCCGGTCTATTGAGCAGGGGGAGGATATCATCATCCCCATCCGCACCCTAGCTGTCGTGGACCTATACAGTAATCCCGTCCATCCCACAAATGCCTCCCCAAGGCCAAAAGCATGCATAACTCGGTACAGATATGGCCACTCCAGGCTATCAAATGCCTTCTCTATGTCCACCGTCAGTACCGCAGCATTAGGAGTGTCCCCATGATCTGCGTCTAGTATGCGAAGGAGACGTCGTACATTAACGGCTGTGTTCTGAGTCGGGATAAAACCCGCCTGGTCACGATGGAACAGTTGCACCATGTGGGGCAGGAGCCGAGTCGCCAATATTCTGCTTAAAATCTTATAGACAGAGTTCAGCATAGATAGCGGGCGATACGCCGATCTGTCCAATGGGCCCCTTCCTGTTTTTTTAAGTGGAATAACGATAGCCTCTCTCATGGAAGCTGGGAGCCTCCCCTTTGCACGCGCCTCTTTATAAACCGCCAACAATTGTGGAGCGAGTAAATCAATATAAGTTAAATAAAACTCAATTGGCAGGCCGTCTATGCTCTGTGTTTTATTATGCGCCATGTGTTTAATGGCACTCCGTATTTTTCCCAGAGTAATGTCTTGCCCCAATGATTTTGCTTGGTCATCTCCCAGCTGGGGCAAGGAGATATCAGCCAAAAAGTCTTCCAGGGCTTCGTCAGTGACCCTCGACCGACTCATAACACTCTAAGAACATTCCGTTAATCCCTCTCTGGTTGTAGACTGGTGTTCCCGACGAGGAGTTCAACGCCAAGATAGGTGTAACCTGAGGCGCTGGATTAGCTAACCAAGCCAGCAGAGTGCTCGCCTTGTCCCGTTCTATGTGCGCCAGATAAGCCCTATGATCATAACATCGTAATCTCTCTATCTGGGTAACCACCCCCTGCCTGGCCCCTGTCAGTTCTTCCAGCACCTCAGGGTGCTCAGGCCGCTCCCTCTCTACTCCACGCAGCCGGTTTTCTGCTGCTTCTACCTCACTCAGAAACGTCCTCCGCACTCCCGCCACTTTGGCAATGCACAGTCCTCTTGTCACCACCTTGTAGGCGTCCCACTCCGTCGCTATGCTAGATGCCGTCCCCCCATTCTCAGCAAAGTATTGTTAAATCCCTGTTCTATGGCCTTATGGAAGACCGCATCTTCCAGTATCTCCGGACTTAGGCGCCACATCGGTATTGCAGGTCTCTCCCGAACCCAGCTAATCGTTAGCAATAGCGGATTATGATCAGAAAGTGTTCTTGCCAAATACTCACTGTTAAGGACTTTTGCGTGTACGTCTGGAGTACACACTATTGCATCCAAGCGCACATGCATTTCATGTAAAGCCGAGAAGAAAGCATAGTCGTGATCTCTTAGGTGTTGCATTCACCATGTGTCTACAAGCCCCCACTTCTCCTGCCAGTCTCTCCTGGCTTTAGCGATCCTATGTACCGGTGCCTCCGGTAATGGTGGGTGAGACCTGTCCATAGAGACATCAGCTATTGAGTTGAAGTCCCCTTCCAAAATCACAGAGCTGGTCAGGTAAGGTGCCAGCTTTCCCGACAGATGATCAAAAAACGCTGCCTGCTCAACATTAAGGGCGTATATGGTACATAGCGTTACATCCAGGCCATTCAGCCGCCCACACACACCTCCCTTCTGGGTCAGCAAACTGGCAGGTCATCTGGACCTAACCCATATGAGCGTCCCCCTCGCAAAGGCAGAATACGTTGTACAATAGATTTGCCCCCGCCATCTTCGTTGCAATGCTCTTCCTTCCGCTCAATTAAAGTGGGTTTCTTGCAGAAAGGCCACCTGCACCCTGTCCGTACCGAATAAGCATACACTCTGTGGCGCTTTCTCATCGTATGCATCCCCCTCACGTTCCACGTTAGGCATTTAAAATCAAGTATTGTCCCCATATTGATCTTTTACCCCTCTGAACCTCTCTACGGACACACCGGCAGCCCCTACAACCCCAAACAAACTATCCAACATTCCCCAACAACCCCACCCCAGAACGGGTCCCAAGAAAGCAGCACCCATCCAAACTCTCAACAAGATCGTTTCCCAGGTAACTACCAGGGATCACTACTCACAATAGAGGGGCGGTGGCCAAGAACCAGACGGCTCCGATTCCAACTAACTCAACCGTCTCACGCCTTACCCCATCCCCACCAATGCTACAGCTCCGAGCAGCTCCCCAAGTTAAGGGCGCTCCTCCCCACCACCCGCCAGCCACCCCCACCATCCCACCGCACCACACAATATAAAACGGAAACAAGGGAGGGAGATGGGGGAAATGTCAATAAACAAAAGCGCCCTCCAGTCCTGGAGAAAGTCTAACTGTACTATGCATTGACGAGCTCATAAGCAGTCCCTGGAGTGACATGTGGCATAGTAACACTCGCCGAGTCCGATTCTTTAGACGCCGTCCCGGCTGGTCTCTTCTCGGGGTCCGTTGCTACCCTCCGTTCTGATCTTTGCTCCTGAGATATCTCCGTCACTGCCTGTAGTGCCGCTAATCGCTCCATCTCCGTCTAAGAAATCGTAGGCCTCTGTGATCTGAGCCTCCGTCTTCCGGTGCGCCGCTGTTGGGGAGGGCGCAGGGCCCCCCCAGCAGCCTTCGAGCCACGCTCAGCCTCTCCCTGTCCTGCCCTGTAGGATTCCAGCCAGTCCCATGCTTCCTCAGGGGTGTTAAAAAAGAAGGTCTTGCTGTCCATGGCCACCCTCAATTGCGCCAGAAACATGAGGGAGTACTGTACTCCTTCTGTACGGAGTGCCTTCTTTACCTACAGGGTCACATTACCATTTTCCACTCTGAAGGGGCCCGCGGTGCGTGCTCCATTCAGAAGCAGGTCTCTATCTTTGTAGTGTAGCAAGCGCGCCACTACAGGCCTGGGCGGTCTCCCAGGGTTCAACGGGCGCGCCGGCACCCTATGCGCCCTCTCCAGGGTAAAGAAAGAAGACAATCTGTCTGGAGCAACTTCTGTCTTCAACCAGGCCTCCAAGTAGTCCACCATGCTGTCTCCTTCCACTCCTTCAGGCAGTCCCACCCTCCGAACATTATTCCTTCTGTTCCTCCCCTCTGCATCCTCCGCCCTCTTCTCCAGAGTTTGCAAGCGTCGATGCACGTCTCCCATCTGCATCTCAAGGGCTTTGTGTGCACGTTCCAGGCCTCCCAGCGTGGCTTCAGTTTGTTTCACCCGGTCTGCCAGTTTTGTGTGATCAGCCCCACGGACACCTGTGCTATATCCTTCTGGAGGACATTTCTAGTGTCCCCGATGGCCTTAAGTATCACCTCCACTTGCTGCTGCATCATCACCTCAGGGTGCAACTCCGATGCCTCTGTTTTTTGATGATCCACCACCTCTTCTTCCTGTTTGGGGGGTGCACCCCACTGCTTGCCCCGTGGCTTTCCCATGATCGTCCGCCTCACAGGTCTAGAGACCCCTCCGGTGACGTACTGTTGCTTCCCCAGTTCTTCGCCGGAGATTTCTCGCGATGTTCCTCGCCTCAAGGCGTCCTCACCGTCCTCCGTAGTGGGGGGGGGCGAGCCGCCACTCAGCCCTCAGGACTCACACGCCACTCCTCTGGTAGCGCCTCTCTGTTTGTGGTTCCACACAGTAAAGCGCTCAACTAGCCACCCGGTCCTCTAGGCAATCACTCTCCCGAGTGCGCTCCACCATGGGCTCGGTCTCAGAACAACAGTCTCAGGCAGCCCCACCTCAAATCCAGGGCGCGCGGCCACTAATTGCAATTGTACCCGCTGTCGTCCCGTCACACCCCGTTGCCCAGGGCCCGGTCTCTACACGCAGTTCCAGCCCCACAGAGTTCAGTCTCCATGTCTTGTCCTCAGGGCCATGCCATCAATGTGCACCCTCACGCCATCAGGGGTAAATCAAGAACATCAGGATGCCTGGAAGGTATCCACGTGCAGCTGTCCACTACCCAAAAGCAGTTCAGGCGTCCAATCCGGGTAGCACCCACAATCTCTATATGCTAGTACCTGAGATACTGGTCGCCGCGAGCCCCACCATGACTTAAATGCACCTGGTTAAGGGCCTCATCTGCAAGCATTGCGCTGTCCAGCTGTACATATTTCGCCGGGCTCCGAGCCCCTGTTCGCCAACCATATCCACCTATGGGTTGCGGCCGTCACCTGCTGCCCTCACCACAACTCCTGGTGATCTTCTCACTGGCGCCAGTAGGATTAGGCCAGCACCACTGTCCCAACAGGGTGAGGGGCAGGGTCCATCTACTCGCTTCTGTCACAGATGTTGAGCTCAATTACTAGGGTCAGCCTTTCACTTCACTGTTCCGCGACTCCTGCCCTCACTGCTCCGCTGCCCCCACCTTCATTCAGCAGTTGCAGTGTTCCCAGGTAGCCCCACTGCCTTCGGCATCAGTGTACCCTGGGCCTCCTACAAGTCCACTCACAACGGGGTCAGCCCCCCCGCAATTCCTGCACACCAGGAACCCTTAGCCACCGTCTTTACCTCAGTCACTAGCTGGCAAGGGTGCCCAGATCTACAGCGTCCTCGACCGCACCGTGCTGCCCACAAAATGGCGGCTCTATCTCCCCGATGATTAACTCGCCGTCTCCTCAATCCCAGCTCCATGTAGTCAATGTCCCTACCAGAGGCACCAGGACCCTCTCCGTGATGCGCGTCTGCGGGTGTTGCTCTAAACCTCTGTCGCCGCAGATGCTACCTCGATACCTTCATACGCCGCTGAGGGGGGAGGGTGGTCCGCTCCTTCAGTCTCCGCCGCCCCAGGGATGCTGCTCCCGCTCACGACTTGGGTCCGCTGCAGGAACCGCACCGCTGTACTCTCTGTGCTCAGCAGTACGATTCTCCGCTCCGAAGTCCTACCGGTTCATCCTCGCGCACCGCTGCAGCTCAGGTCTTTGTAGCTGCACCCAGCGCCATTTTGTTGCTGCTCCAGCTGGGCTCTCGCTCCTTTTCAGTCTCTGGTTATCAGCAGCACTGGTATTCCAACAGAGAGCTGACACTGGCACCCCCGGAGCAGCGCAGCCCGGTCCCAGGTAATTTTTTGGGGCAATACAGGCTACCTATACAGGAGAAATGCCGGGGTCGGCGCTGAGCTCTCCGCTCACGCGACCGTCCACGTCGGCCTCTAAGCCACGCCCCCTCGTGTTGCTCTCACATTGCATGACCATAACTTGGAACACATACTTTTGTTTTCGAACCTGCCATAAGGTCATTATGTGCTCCAGGCTTTCTCCGAAAGGTAGTTCATGATTATCAGACCACTTTCATTTAATGATTTTAGGTTTTGTGATGCTTTGGGTAGTCTGATAATGTGCTGCATGGCTAAACACTTATAAGGTCCCAAAGGCGAGACCTATTGGCTTTGAGAATGCTTATTTTGGGTAGGTACAGGGAGATAAATTGATCATTTTCCCAGAATCACAGCATGTTGAGCCAACGCCGAGACTCGAATCTGGTTCCCCAGTCGCAAAGTCGGCAGCTCTCTGGCGGTTGCACCACAGCTGTCCGCCACCCTCGTGGTGATTACTTGGTAGTGCTACCAGTGCTCAAATGTCCCTTCACCTCCCTCCGGAATCAACCGCATACACAGTTGTTTTGGCCAACGTTCCAGTGCTTTCTCCCAGCACACAGGAGCATTGGTCAACACTAAGGAACAAAGCCCTACACTTGTTGACCACTAGGATCGGTTTAAATGATCACCTATTCACGGAATTTAAAATGGCACGCAGAGTACCATGGCTCGGAAAATCACAGAAGACCTTAGATGGTGACTGTGTGGTCTTGAGTTTTAGGTTTTAGGCCATCACCGCCCTAAACTCCCGCCAACCATTGTGGACTCTGCCAAATCCCAGGGCATAATCTTTGACTGTAACCTGAACATGCGAGACCACATCAACTCGATGGCCAAAGCAGCCAGATTCCACCTGAGTTACATATGGAAGCTGAAACCTTTCATCGACGCTCCTGACCTAAAAATGGCAGTTCAAGCTCCAGTCATCTCTAGACTGGAATATGGATGTTCCACCCTTATCGGTCTACCCAAGATCTCTTTAGCACCTCTAAAAGCCTGCCTCAACGCGGCCGCCAGACTACTCACTGGCACCAGAAAATTCAACCGCATCTCTCCACACATGAAAGCGTTGAATTGGCTCCCGCTAGAAGCCAGAATCCAGTTGAAACTGGCATGCATTACACACAAGGCCCTATACACAAACTCCCCTGCCTATCTGGCACAGAAACTAGTGGTATCTGGAGGAAGCAGAAATTCCCGGTCCGCCAGAAACCTCTTACTCCAACCTGCCTTTTTTCAGACAAAAAGAACCTACAATAGGGCGTTCACTGAGGCCGCATCAAGAATTTGTAATTCTTCCCCACCCGACATCAGAAAAATCCCTTCTCTCACACGCTTCAAGAAGGAGGCCAAAACCTTCCTCATGGGTAAATTCCTCATCTAATCCCTGCCCTCACCCACCAGATTATGCCTGATGAATCTAAGACTATTGCCTCCTCTCCTGATCACTAATTATCCCGCAAAGAATATGTGGGCAGCTGTTTTTACTGTTTCTAACTATGATTGTAATTATTCACGTGTATCCCCTTTCCCCACATCCAACACCCCTGCCCCCGCCAAAGTTTTGTATAGGTTCTGTAGTTCTCTGCATTTTATGTTGGTTTGTTGACCTTGTATACCATGTAAAGGGCTCTGATACCCTCAGGGGTCAAGTTTGCGCTCTATAAAATACTAAAATAAATAAATAAATAGGTTACCAAGTCTGGTTCAGTTTATATATATCAAGGTGGATGGCATCAACATCTTCCCCTTAGGGTCTTTTATCAACCAAATAGATAGTCCTGGCACAGTGTGAGGAGGGGGGCACCTTTACCTTATGGCCGACTAAATAATTTGGTCCCTATAAATAATCGCTTTGAAATCCTTGCTTCTATAGGAAGATATAGACTGACTCTGAACACTTGCTAGTTCCACCTTGACTGGTACCCATGCATCGAAGGGGCCTCGAGATTCTGACCCTGAAACTGCCATATTCACTCGTGATGATCTCTTTCAAAATAGGGGCGATATAAGGGCTGGGGCTGTGTCTGCTCGAAGGAACAGTATTTCAGGGGAAGATCCTCAAACCAGGGTGGGCATGAGCTTGGTGGTGGTGAGGGAGAATGGCAGTAAATGGGAAGTCCTGGTCGGACAGAATGGGCTCACACACATTTAATAACGGCCTGAGAAGTAGTCGGATAGACTATATATTCCTCAACATAGAAATTTTGGTCATCCATATTGGATATGGAAGTCCAGGAGCGCAATAAAAGTGACCACAATCCTCTGGTGTTATCATTGCAGGCATTGGGTCTAATTAACTCCAACGACCGACCTGCAGAGCTGGCTATAGCTGGCTATAGCAGATGTCATGCTTACTAATGATTCCAGGAGAGTTTGATGGGCTATAATCACTGATAACGATAGGGATCTGAAACAGAGTAAGATAGTGGTAGCTCGCTCAGTAGCTACCCTTCAAAATTGTGATACGCAGAAGGACATTAATGCAATCATTCTCCAGGTTCACAATGATTTGTTTTTAAAACTTATTTTTTTTTATTAAACCTAAAAAACGGATGACAAAAATGCACCCAAAGGCAGCATCCTGGTACAATAAATCGTGTAGAGAGGCTTATAAGTTACTCTCAAGAGCCATTAGATCTAAAATGATGGGTGACATCAAAAAGGCAAGAATCGGGTATAAGAAAACTAAACATCAAGCAAAGAAGGATTGGGACGAGCAATGTTGGCAAGATCTGCTCATAGCCAGTAAAGGGAAAAACGTGGTAACATTTTGGTAGCTTGTTAAATGGGGTAGTGGCGCACTAATCCAAACACCAGTCAATCATGTAGCTCCTGAGTTGTGGGCCTCGTATTATGAGGCGCAGTGTACTACTTCTGTTCATAGTAATGACCTCTTTCAAATGCCTACTCCTACTACCACTTTGCAATTTACTAGATTAGAGGTCGCATCTGTCCTCAAAATGATCCCGAGAGGCAGGGCCCCACGCCCTGACTGCATTCCGGAAGACCTGTTTTTGCACGACACAGAAGTATGGGTAACCTATATACAGATACTGGTCAACGCAATAGCCAGTGGCGCTCCCATCCCAGACACATGGTTTGGTGCTGAAATTCTCCCGATATACAAAAAGGGTGATCGTTCCCTACCAGGTAATTACAGGCCGATAAGTCTTATAGATTCCATCCAAAAGATTGTTGCTAGGCTAGTGTTGTGCAGAATCCAGACCTGGATAGATGATATGAACGTCCTGTCTCCATTACAGGCAGGGTTCCGCCCATACACTAGCACTATAGATCAGGTCTTAAGACTTATGCTGATTTACTGGCGGGTTGTCATTATCGGAGGGGGCTCAATTTATGCGTCTTTCGTCAACCTTAAATCAGCATTTGATTTGGTCCCTCGAACCAAAATGTGGAGTGCTTTTGTGGATCTGGGGATGCCTTTGGAACTACTGGCAATTTTAGTTAAATTACATGAGTCTAACTATGCACAGGTACGCTGGGGTGTGCATGGGAATGTCACTGACAGGTTCTCTGTCACTAAGGGGGCAGGACAAGGGTGCATGTTGGCACCTATCCTGTTTTCCTTATTTATTAACAGGGTGGTTCAGTACTTTCTTATTTATCATACAGATGCCCCCACATTAGCTTGTGTAAAGATACCCCTGCTCATGTTTGCAGACGATACCTTGATCCTTTCAACAACTCAGGAAGGGTTGCAGTCCGCCCTGTCTCCCTTTGAGGTCTTTTGCCGCGATAATGAGCTAGTGGTAAACGCGGAGAAAACCAAGTTTATGGTTTTCCACAAACACAAAGCTATAAAACGAAGAGTCTTTATGAACAACGTCCTCCTAGAGCAGACAGACGTATTTACTTATCTGGGGATTACATTAGGCAGGAGATTGAATTGGAAAACCCAGATCGATATGCTGGTCCTCAAACACGCTCAACTAGCTGGTGCACTCATAAAAGAAAATAGGCTTGCACAGACCAAGCCCATTGCCCCTGCCTTAAAGATTTATAATTCTAAAATTAGCTCCTCAGTATTGTATGGTGCTGAGCTTTGGCGCTTTGAGGTTTGATCATCACTCTCTGCTGTTCAAAATAAATTTATGAGAGCTCTAGTAGGCCTTCCGCAATCAACTCCACTCACGCCCTTATATTTAGATCTGAGTTGCAACACCATTGAGGCTACAGCACGTTTCAGACCCATTGCCTTTTGGAGAAGACTCTCGCGAGAGCTTGCGCCAATTTCTTTCACTCTTTCGCGCTCTGCGCTTACTAGGCTCTGGTCAGTTTCTCTTCGCAGCGTTCGGGGTGGGCTCCCGCGTCGCTGCTGTTTACTCACGGGCCAAACTCTTTCCTTCTCCTTCTCCGTCACGATGTGATCCAGGGTGGGCACCTGGTTTTTTGATCCTTCTCGATGTGGACACCACGTCGATCCGTTACCGCCTATCGTCGCCAGTTGTGATATCCGCCAAGAGTCCCCCAAGGAAAGAGTCGCTGATCAGGTATGGTTGGAGATTGTCTTTATTATCACTTGCTTCAGCTAGGGGTACATGCATCCATACTCGTTCCCTGCTTCCTGTAATCTGCCCTCCGCCCCCTTGACCGGATGTGGTGTCCGGTGTCCATCTCCTGAGGTCACCTGACCCCGTGGGTCCTAGTGCCCTGCTGTCGGGTCACGACATATGCTAAAGCTCTCTATGAACTACAGGGGGCTGACTGCCTACATAGGATTTCTTGGTTAAATTAAGTAAAAATGACTTTACTTGATATGGAGATGAGCAGTCTGTGGGAGGACCCCGTCAACAACCTATTTCCGCCAAAAAAAGAGTTTAAGGCAGCTTACTGGAACATGGTTAAGATTAAGCGCTTCTCAACAGTAACGAGATCCATTTTGTCAAGGGGATTTTTGGAGTTCAAACATGATACCGAGTTTGAAGCTTATTGGGATGTCATTACTAAGCCTAGTGAAAGGAAGTTATACCATCAATTCAGCGTGGGTTCCCTCGATATAAAAGCAATCACAAGTGGTTGGCATCCCCCGTCAGATGACAAATGCAGCACATGTCCAACACAGATGATTGAAATATTAGCTCACACTTTTTTTGTATGCTCAGCTTACAAGATTCCTAGGAAAAAAGTGGCTCAAACCCATCTGTTCTAATTTGGGAACAAGAACAGGTGTGGAGGCATTAAGGATTTTGAAGACAAACACACAGGAATCCATAATGATTGCAGTTGCTAAGTTTTTTTGTTGGATGTGGATCATCCGTGCCAAAACGATGAGGGTATATCAATCCTGTCAGATTGAATTAATGTTTTAGTCCCAATGCTTGGAACTGTAGTCTTATTTCTCTCTGGACATATGTATTGGTACTTTTAAGGTGTGTTTATTTTATTTTTGTTCTCGTGTTGTTCTATGTATTTTATTATACATGTATTAATTTTTAAATCATGTTTTTAGAGAATGTGTTTTATCCTATTGTGGGCCGTTTTTAGCTATAAGTTGGTAATGGAATCTTATATATGCTTGCTATTATGCATTTTTTAACTTATAGTAATATTATGTATTGTATTATTTATTTATTTATGTAGTTTATACAGCGCGCAGCTACCCCCGAAGGGGTGTCCCGGCGCTAGAACCAGAGCCTCAAGGGAAAAGGGGAGGAAAAGGATATCAACAAGATAGGGATCACAATCCGGAGAACAGCCAGGTTTTTAATCTAGCACGGAAGATGGGTTCAGATGGGCAGAACCTAAGATCGATTGGGAGGTAGTTCCACAGTTTAGCAGAGATAACGCTGAACCCTCTGCCGCCCATTCTGGCGCGTCGAAAGCGAGGTGAAATCAGGAGGCGTAAGTTGTTAGATCTCAGTGATCTAACGGAATGAGATATTGACACTCGCTTTTTCAGGTAGCTAGGTCCAAGGCCGTTGATAGCTCGGAAGGCGAGGGTGAGGATCTTGAACTGGATGCGGCTTGCAATGGGAAGCCAGTGGAGCTCTTTGCGATAAGCGGCAACTGACTGACGGTAGGGGATATTCCCGATCAGTCTAGCCGCCGCGTTCTGAACGATCTGGAGCCGATCGATCAGATATTGTGGAGCGCCAGCGTATAGGCTGTTGGCGTAGTCCAGGTGAGAAGTGATGAGGGCCTGAGTGACTGTTCGGCGGGCGTCCAAGGGGAGGTAGGGAAGGATCTTCTTAATCATGCGCAGCTTCATGAAGCAGGCAGATGTGACCTTATTGACTTGTGATTGTATGATTGTTATAATCGAAATAAAGACTAACTGAACTGAACTTAACTGATTACTTACTCAGTCAGAAATCAGCACGTGTTAGGTCTCCCACATCACGGCCAACTTCTCTGGGTGCCCCCCTCGGGGTCTGCACACAAGTAGTTCTTGCAGGTAATCATGGAGTGATTAGCTAATGTGTTTACCTGACTTCGCACAGTATGAACACGGTCCTTTCCTTCCTAATGCAACCTTAAAACTGTCTATTTCGGTTGAAGGCAAATTTAAGATTGTCTCATGCCACAGAAAACCTTTGCAAGAACTCGCCGACTTTACCAAGGCAGGTGAACAATGCTGAATCATTCTCGGATTACTAGCTGAATTCACTTTGCATTCTGGTACTTGTAGTTTTCCTCTTGCCATTGTGAATTGAGGTCTAGAACTTGTGCATAGCTACACATGCCTTATGTGGGTTGATACCAAGAAGTTGTGTTGTGTATTTATTCATGCATGCCTATTCTACTTTGGTGTGGGTGGGGTCTTGCGCCTATAATGGAACTAATCTTCAAACCTTTCCGGCAGATTAGTTAATCGGGTGGCACAGTGGTCTGTACAAATATCCAAAGTATAAAAAAAACATGGAGCAGCTCACCAGAGAGAGGCCAAGAATGGAATGGGCATGCTGTACAGGTCGTTAGAAATGGCGCTTACACTGCTCCTTTCTTTCTCCCTTAGAGAAGAAGGGGCTGTGCTTTTTTCCCTTCGATGTTTGTAGATGTTCTATCTACCCCTCCCTCACTCACTTAGTTCATCTGCAAACTATTTTCCACTGAAGGGGAAAAAAATAGTACTTTTACCAAACCCTCCCCGCCCTGCTCCAGCCTGCCCCTCCCCTCCGCCCTCCATCCTATTGTCTGGTATCCCCTCATTGGTCGTCGGAGTGCCTGTTGCAGTTCTTTTCTACTCCATAGGGGGCGCGGAGACTCCAGCTGCCTCCAGTTCCGTCCAGCGTCCGTTAACTTAATTCCCCCACCTGGGCCGGTTGCCAAACCCTCCCCGCGGATTGGCTGCGTGACTTTGGGTGCACGTGACACTCTTGGGCCCTCTCCTAGTCATTTAAGGGGGACGAGGGGAAGGAACAGAACTAGTCGGGGCTGAGGAGGGAGCAGAACGGCAGCACTTACAAAGAAGAGGCAAGATGGAACAGGTGAGGGAATGAGTGACTTTATTAGTTCGTTAATATCGACCGGGAGTGGTCAAGGAGGGGACGGGAAAGTTTGATGCGAGAAAGGGTGTGCCGTCAGTCTCCCCAGGTGACAGCACAGACTCAGTCACCGAGTGGACATTCCGCTCGGTTGAGCAGCCTCTTTAGTGGGGTTACTCGCTTGAATTTTCATTCATTGAGTGCGAGTCTCACTGTGGGGGAGTGTGCGACGCGATCTCTCCCTCCTCGAGCGGGTGGTCTCTTGATCTGTCTGGGGGAGTGTGTGAGACTCCTGGGGTGCGAGTGCCACTCACTGATGCAGTCCTCGTCGGGTTTGAGACTCGCTCCTCGAAGCACTCACTCGTGGGCATCCTTCATAGCACCGTTTGTTTAACCGCGCCTCGAAAACAATGTAAACCCTGAGGGTCTAGGCGAGATCTGGCTTGGAGGCGAGGGACTGTGCCGGTGTCCCTCAATGAGGAGTGAGTGTGTTGCAGAGCAGTCAGGGTGTGGGACTGAGCGGGCGAGGATGTGACCAAAGAAGGGGATGTGTTCCAGTCTGGGGAGGGAGTGGCCCATACTGTAGGGCGACCACGGTTGAGTTAATGTAGGTGGTCTTGGCGGATAGAGGCGTCGTGTTGGTGGCCTGTTTACGCGCATATGATTTTGAATAACACTTTTAGTTGAGTGCCATTTGTTGCTTATGGTTTCTTTCTCTATGCTTGGGTACTCACAGCCGTGTGTCCATTGTCAATTCCTGGGGCCATAGTACAGAATACGGCGTTCTGTCTTTACCTGGGGCACACCTTTCAAAAAGTGCGTCCTGTGCAAACAGGTCGTGCTGCCTTGGGGGCAGTGCGTTCAAGTGAAAAACTGACTTTTTTGCAGCAGCTGCCCCAATTTTTACTGTGAAGGCGGCAAATCACTGCACTTTTAAGAGGGGGTGAAGTGAGTGACTGTACCTGCTTGCAATGGGCTATGTGGGAGGTCCATAGGACCTCTTTCCCTCTCTCTGGGGGGGCACTAACCGTGCGCCAAGGTGGGGCACTCGGTGCACCTTCTGACGTTTTTTTTTTTTAATTTTTCCTCTTCACTGTGGTCTATGGTGCAGGGCTAAAAGGGTTCCCTTATTTGGATGGGCCACGCCCGCTTGCAAATAGTGGTGTAACATAGGACCTGCAGTGCAGGGAGGGCCCAAGATACAGGGCCCACTCAGCATAGTGCCATGCTTTATGATCTCCAGATTGCTGAGCCTGGTCTCTCCCCCCCCCCCCCCCCAGTTTCTTGACCCCCATCTGGTGATGTTACTGATATGAGCGCCAGTATTCTCTATACACGCAAAGGGCTGCACAAGAATCTGTAGCCCTTTCTGTTATACCAAAGTGCTCTGGGGTGTGCTAAACGGGGGCACAGGCCTATTGTGCTCTCGGGTCACATGCCATAATACAGCATTTATGGCGCATAGCTGACCTTTTTTTTTTTTTGTGGCTGGTCTGGGTGTGGTGATCGTGTGGGCGGGCATATTCAACATCTGGTGTGTTGGCTGCTGTGTAAGATTTAGTGTAACAGTGGATACCTGTGTGGTTGGTCATAAGGTGTGTGGGATGGCTGTGGTTGGTGTGGTATACACAGTGGGCTGGGCATTGGTGTCTTTCGTTCAGCAATGATGGGTATTTGGAGGTAAGCTTTGGGGTGTCAAACACTGAGTGTATTCAGATTGTTGTCAGTCTGTTAGTGTGGTGGTGCCTCAGGTGGAATCAGTGTGGCTGGATGACCCTGAAGGTGCATGTGTGGTGAATCAGTTATGGCACACATGGTAGCAATGGTGTGGATCCACCTTGATGGCTGAAGGTGGGTTGGGTGTGCCGCATGCAGGGTGAGACTGGTGTGGTTTTGGTATGTGTGGAGTTCTTTGACATGTTAGAAATGTATGGGCTAGTCTGGCAGAGTATTCCGTCTGCCTGGGCTGGGTGGGTAATTAGTGTACCCTTAAAGCATTGGCAGATGTGGGTGGGTTAATGCATTGAGAGCAATTGGTGCAGCATTGCTCCTCTGTAGTCATTGTTGTCTGGCAGTGCATGCGGGGTGACTCGAATGTGCTTCATTGAGTCCTTCACTCTCCCTCTCCTCAATAATAATAATAATAATAATCCACATTTGTAAAGCGCACAATCACCCGTAAGGGTCTCTAGGCGCTGGGGGCCGTCGGGAAGATTAAGCGAGCTATTGCCCAGAGTCACATGGTGCTGGACTAACCTGCCGCCGGAGCCGGGATCGTACCCTGATCCCCAGATTCCAGCGTCAGTCGCCCTGGCCGCGGCGCCACACCTCTCCCTACAATCGGGTCATCTCGTATGTACAGATCTAATGACTCGATACTGCCCCTGCCCCACCCAGACCTTGTGTCGATACTGCCCCTGCCCCACTACACGCCAAGATGACCAGTGTCGGGAAAGTTGTTCTTTTGTGGTGTTCACCCTTGCCTTCTGTTTCCTCCTTCCATCGTCTGTTCTAAAGGACTTCAGTTGTCATAGGGCCTTAAAGTATTTGCATGCCATCACTTTAGTGATGAACCAGCATGAGGCTGGTAACCTGCTGTGGTTCTATAATGCCATTGTGTAGAGACTTGGTGACAATTGCAAACCATAAAACCTTATGTTGTGGTCCTGTATTAGCATCATACGGTTCTGATGACAGACTATGAGACTGGGTACAGATATCCCTGGGTTCTTTGAAAAGTTATGATCCAGAGATTCAGTCATGGGTTCTGGTGTCACAATCAAAACTTGAGGCTGGGTATAGAGCCATCAGGCAATCAAAGGGTTCGTTCAACATTTGCGGACATGAACCCTCAAGGGGAGAACGCGTCAGTCTTATGATGCTCTCTGGGGGTCTGGATACATTTTGCAATCACACAGCTGACGTGTGCAGTGGACCTATCGTGTCTTTGGCCAGAGTCCATAATACTGTGCTACATCTCACCCGCTGCCCCGGGGCTGCAGGCTTTACTTTACAGTGGAAGGTTTTCACTTGTGGCAAGGGTGGGGGCCTGTGCATACACATGGAAGTGTAAACTGTCAATTTCTGGAAGAAAAAACTTGTGGATCAGTTACCACAGGCTAATCTCAGATCGGGCAGCAGTCCATGACACCAAATATAGTTCTTTCCTGGCTTAAATTTCATTCCCTCACAGCTCCTCCGAAAGACATAGCCTGCTCTATTGGGTAAAAATAGAATAGCAGCATCTCTGGGCCCCATCCATCTGGCTTCACTGCAAATCCTATTTTAGTTTGGTGGTCAGATTAAACCCAATCTGGACACTAGATTTACGTACTCGTAGTTCGATCAATGCTAGCTCTGAGCTTAAAGTATAAAACCGTCGTTTCCAACATGTGTCCATAATGGTCAGATGCATTCTGATGATGGGTGTTATCCCGAAACCAGTTCCAGGATGCGTGTTTCCGGTCCAGGGTAGACCTGGCTTGGCAGTTCGGACTGGACTGTTGCCATGAGGCGCAGGGTCAAGACTGATTTGCTTATGGCTGGGTCTGATCTGGGGTGGTAAAGGGAGCTAAAGAGCGATGATTGATTCAACCCAGATCTGTGACTGGGGGTGAGTGTCTGAAAAGTTTCGCACTACGTCCATCTTTATGTTTGCGGATGCCTTCCATGCCAGTTTCAGGATATCCACGTCATACATTTAAATATAAAAATTATGAATGCTAGCTTTGTTTTATGTTGAAATTGGGTAAAAGAGCACTCCAAACTCCACAGCTGCCCCCTCATAATAATATTGACAAAGGAAGGGGTGCAAGGGTGAAACGATCACCCCTACAATACTGATGTCTTTTGCTTGCCTTACAGGGAATGGAAGTGCACAATCTGAACCTCCAGCTAGGCAAATGCCTTGACATTAAGGGCATGATACCAGCGGATGCCAAGTGGTAAGGGGCCGGGTTATCTGAATCATTGATTGGGGTGGGTAGAGGAAGATGGGGCCGGGGTATCTGGGGGTAGTGACGTAAAAACAGACGGAGCTTTGTCTGAATATGACCACTTAGGTTTAGGAGTAGGTGGGTCCAGTGGTGGTGGTGGTGGGGGGTGGTTAAAGGTTGGTGAGGTAGAAGTAGACGGGACAGTAGCATAGAAGGAGAATAAGGCCCGCAGGAAGTTTGATATACAGGGATGGGGTATACAGACTGTGTTCAAGGCTGAAGCAGAGGAGTTTGGGGTAAGTAGGGAGAGGGTGAGACCTCTCGCGGTTGAGGGAGCGCTTTAAGTGGCAAGTGCCTGGTTACCTGGGGATAAGGGGGCGGGACAGAATGAGGATTAAGGTGCAAGGCTACTCTGAAGAGCGAGAGGGCAAACTACTTGCCTGGGATAATTAGAGTTGGGGTGCAGGACAATCACCTGTGTTTGAGGGAATTGGAGGGTGATGGTGCAGGAAATGCCTGACTGGGGCAGTGGCTGGTGCAGGAAATGTCTGAGTCAGTTGAGTGGGGGCGTGTACTGTGAAGATGTAACGCACACTAGTACCCCTTTCAACATGCCACCTCACGCTCCCAACCCGGGTCTGTGTCCACAGGGTACATTTTAGAACACTGCCCCTGTGCTGCTATGTCTGCCTATTGTGAGCGCAATATTTTTTCCCCTCCAGCTTCGTTATTAACCTGGGCAAGGACAACTCGGACATCGCCTTGCACTTAAACCCCCGCTTCGACCACGAGGGCGACGTCGACACCATCGTCTGCAACTCCAAGGCGGCGGGCAGCTGGGGCGAGGAGCAGCGCGAGACCGCCTTCCCCTTCAAGCAGGGGGAGAAGACCGAGGTGAGCAGGGGCGGCCGCGCGGGGGCGCACTCTGAAACTCCCCCAGCCAGACCCAACCCGGTCTCTTCTCTAATCATAAGGAAACTACACCTTGCAGGATTTTTGTTCACATCAGCACCCCTTGCTCAGTGTCGCGCGCAAAGCAAACTTTCTACAATAAGTGAGGGTTATTTGTAAAAAAATATTGAAGTGTGGGTTGAAGGTGCTCCATTCGACTGGGTTAAAAAAAAAAAAAAACGTTTCCTTATTTTATAAGGAGTAAGATGGAAATAACCGCACTGCTTTCTTTACCTAGAAGGCCGCATGCTTCTGCGGACACCTATTCACTTTCCTCCGTTTCTTGGCGCCTCTGGCCGAGGCGACGGCTCCAGTCTCGGCCCTAGGGCTTGGTGACTCTCCCAGCGTGAGTTGAGCTGACACTGCGGCACCATATGACGTATCTAACTGTTCTCGTGACACGGAAGTGGCTTTTGCCAGCGTTTGCATTTTGTCTTCATGTTTGTTTGGTGTTCTCTAAACTGTGGGTCACGTGCTTGGGGCGCTCACTCCTCTCCCACATGAGGATAAAGTTACTGTGGGTGGGGGAGGAGGGCTTGGTGAGCCGTGGACTCTGGAAATCTCACTGAGGATGACCCGAGCCCCCCTAATCAGTACTGGGGAGGTGAGGCTGAGCAGTGGCGTTGCCGCCCCCCCCACATTGGGGAAGGTCATTTGGAGCACTAGAGCTGCTCTTCACAACATCAGGTGAGATTAAGCACAGGTGGTCCACGCCGATGAGGTGAAGGAGCAGTGCGGTCACCTTTGCTCACAAAATGGAGTGATGGAGCAGTTGGGCTCTCCTTATCCCTTCCTGGGTCGGATGATTGGGCAATAGGGTGCTACTGACTACCCTGTATGGGGTGTCAGAGTGGTAATGACATTTCCACCAATATGCTGCTGATGATGCAAAGTCTACCTCCAGATCTGGTGCCGCCCCACTTATGCAGTATTTCTTTCTCATCACTCCTGAAAGCAAACTGGCTGTCCAACCTTAAGTTCGTCTCTTCTGAAACAAAGTTCCTACTAATCGCTCTCAAAACTTTAAGTTACCTGTGCCATGATGGATGGGTCTAGTTATCTGTTACTATTGCGGACACGCCGAAATCTCTAGGCTTCATCCTTAATGACACTTGACCGTAAAAATAAATTCCTTTCCTTGGCCAAAAGTGCACATTAATGTTGCAGTAACAAATGGGATTTCCATCATACAGATTATTGGCACAATGTAGAGTAAAAACTGCACTTGAAGAGATGGACCTTTCGTCCCTGGCTGAGGTTTGAGATTAACAAATCAGCACTTCATCAATTAGTTGCGCAAGTTTGGCCTCTCAATAATGACAGAATAGGTTTGTAAGCCATTAGCAGATTAGGAAAATTACAAATTCAAGTTTAAATTAGTCATTCATAACTCATCAAGTAAACGGGCAAATTGAGTATTTTAGTTTCTCCTGCGACTAAGCTAAGAAATTGAAAGAAGTGGGGTAAGAAGGGAGTTGACGGTGTTTGCAAGTAAAACCTCTGAGAGGCAGAATCTGCAAGTTTCAATTGCGTTAATCAGGGAATTTGCTTCAGGGTCTCTGGGAGGGAACAAAGGCTTTGTGAGTGGAAATAGGGAATCTACTCTCGCAGGTGGAAAGAGCATTTCTGAATCTAATTAGTAAAGCAGTCCATGATTAAACGTACAACTTTCATTAGTTTACACACCCCACTGTTCCAAGAGATGACCGATGAGAATAGCGCACTGATGACAACTTTAGCAGGCATCTCACAATGTATGTTTTCAGCTGCATGGCCTTTTTGAGATTTCCTAACCGGATGATACACTTCGGTCCGCTTTGCACAAGCGTGGAACCTCGCTAGTCATTCTATACAAAACCAGCTTTGGAAAAGCCAACTGGTCTTCCCTCTGGGAGAGCTTTTGACTTTGGCAATCGGTGGGGGTGGCTAACAGGATGATTTAAAAAAAGCAACCACACTGGCCCCTTAGCACTTGTTAGGTCGAGATTGCAGTGATGGGTGGCGGGAGGGGACGAGGAAGAGTATAAAAGGATATCAAACTGTGGAGAGGAGAAGCAAGAGTAGAGGAGGTGAGACAAGAGTGTTGGGGGGGCCGGGAGAGGGAGATTGTAAGTATGTCAAAGCTAAATTCTAGGGTAGAGAGAGGATGGCATGGAATGAAAGCAATTTAATAATAAAAAATCATTGACCGCAGCATCATGCAAAGACTGATACTTTTTCCCCCTTCCACCGCCCCAAGTAACAGGAACACGAGGGTGGAAGGGGAAAATAAACCAGGTAGGGTGGAGATACGTTAAATATGTAAAAAATACTTTCAAAAGGGCAAAAGAGACCATGATGCCAATGAATGGTAAGCTGGAGGCTTAAAGCCCTTTAGACATGAATTTCGCAAGTGAGAGCACATGCGCTAGCCAGTGGCATAATGGAATTTGCAGGGGCCCCCTGCGCTTCGAGCCCTTGGGCCAGAGGCCTGCCACCCAAGCAGATTCCCTGAGGGAGCACCAGCAGGATTGTGGGGATGGTGTCCCCACACCGGCTATTAATCAGTTAGCGCAGGCTTTCACTGGCTTGGCCTAAAAAGGCAGGGCTGAACTGCGGGCACCAGGCACTTCCCTAGTGGGACAGAGAGGTGAGGGCTGGTTTTCTGGCCGTGGGTGACAGTTGTCACTGAGGGCTAGTTTGCTGCAGTATCAGTCCCCTGTAACAAAAGCTGGAACAGTTCCTTTTACTAGCCCCCTCCCAGGGCCGGTTGAGCAGCAATCAGCCAGGGCTGGTTGCTGTTCCCAGTCCGTCCCTATATAAAGGAATACATAATTGCACTCCACAGTACTTCATAGCGTACCTGAAAGGCACAATCAAAAGATGGGAGTATTTCATAAATACACCAGTCTGTATACTGCTTTCAGAGCGATGGCCACTCACCAACTGCAAAAGCAAGTCGGAGCAACCGGCCTACTTCAGTCACTCTGGCGAATGAGGCAACACCTCTTACATGTGAGAACCTGTGACATCTCAATACAGGCCCATGTAAGGCAGCGACAGCCGCAGCGTAGGTACCAATGGTTAAAGTATGCCTTCACGCAAATCCAGGCTAATGATTAGGAGGCAAGGGCCGCATACTTACAGAGCTCTAACGAAAGTTGTGCTCTTTGTTCAAAGACATTAACGTTGAAACGTGCAGCATAAAGCAGAACGTGGATGCAATCATGAAGCTTGTATTAGTTTAGGCTGCATTGAGGGTGCGTTTGATCGGGTAACAAATGCACCAGTGGAAGAAAGCTGCAACTGTCAAAATATAGGATGTTCTGGGTAAGAATGGTCTACCTCAGACAGCAGTGCAGCAATTGTGATCCAGCTTCATTTAGCTGCAAATCGTGCACATCCTCACCAGAAGTAGAAGTTATTGTAAATCTATATCTGCATACAGGGCACAGAATGCCCTTAAATGAAAGTCAGTGCAGCACTAAGAATTCAGACTTATTTTAGACCTTACTGTGCTTTGAAAAATGTATCTCAAACTTAACAGCATGCCTTTAAAATTCATAGGTTTACTAGGACCTAGCTCATTTCTAAAAGACTACATTTCTTAAAGGTGAGTAAGACTGCAGGGTCTACAAGTGGCTTACCATGGTTGGGTCTTTCGTAGCAAATCCAAAAACATAATGCTCATGTGGTTAAGGCTGTGGCTCAGTCTGCTTGCACTTAATGAAGACCCAAGCACTTTCCCCCTGTTAAACAAACATGCCAGAGGCTACTGCTTGCACTACTGCTGATTTGGTGAGTATGTAGCGTAATGACTAGAGCTGTTGATATTGGAACTGGGGAACCTGGTTAGTCTCTACATCGCCTCCCACGATTCTGTGCTAATCACTTGATCACCTCGTGCCAAACAAAAATGAATGTGCTGTGGGCAAGTGGGTGCAAAATGTACTGCTGACAACTTCTTAGTATGGCAATGGCTGCTTTATTGAAGCAGGTGCACAGCACGAAAACATTACCCAAAACCCTAGGCAGAAATGCCTTGCAGAACTAAAGCCTCGTTATTCAGGAAATGCACCTACTGCTTTTTTCTACCCCCACCGCTAACTGTACCACCAGCATTTTGCCTTTAACTTGACCATCTTTCCTGCACAGCACTTTACATTTTTATTTTGACCAAAACCAACTTGGACTGATCCAACTCGAATCTTCAACTACCTGCATTTGCAAGATAAAATATCTCTTCCCCTTGTTAACAGTCCTCCCTCCCCCCCATCCCTATACAAACTGCTTCACGGACTGAAAAGCTTCTCCTCCAATGCCACTCAGAAGCTTCACCGGAGATTTTCTGCATCCTCACATAACCTGCCCTCCACGTTTTGGCCACCACCGCACACCCAGCAACTCGCATGGCCCCTCTATCTCTACAATGGAGATCCATACCCTTGTCCGACAAGTGAGGGCACTAATCATCCCTGTAAAAAAATATGCTGCCTCAAACCAATCTCAGTGTACCACTCTCCCCAGCCTTCTTTCTCTACAAAACTTCCTCATCTCCCTATTGATTTTCCTCTGTACCTTGACAATGGGCACCGGCCCCTCTTCACCCACAGTGTGGAACTAGTTTACTCCACAAAAATGAGTCCCTGCCCAAGACCTCAGTATTTACCCCACCTGCCTTCAACAGCGCCAATACCTTTCTCTGAACCAAATAATTTTACCCTAAGTGAATGACCAGTGCATCTGGGTAGTCACCCGAATCCTTTAAACAAATCAAACTAGGAAGCCATTCCGTCCATAATGTTCCCCCTTTCCCTACTTTAATCCCCTGTTGTGACACACCAAGCTGTGACTCAGAGCTCTCACTTTGCCTGTGATTCTGTCCTCTTACAAGAGTTTGACAATCCAGACGTTCATCTGGAAATCTGGTCCGAGCACAGAACCTTAAAAGTGAAACCTATAATTGGATAGTTACAATGCACCTCAACGCTCCCCAATGCGCACAAGCTTAATAGCAGTCCAACGACCTCCCCAATCGCTTTCTGTTCTTTTCCCCACCCAGTCATCCCAGCCTCAGTAGCTGCTCCTACTCTGAAGGACCAATTCTGTATTCTGCTAGCAGCCACTCTTGCTTCAAATCCTTGCACAGTACTTGCAAAAGCTGGAAGGCTGACACCAGCGACCCATTTTCATGATGAAAAACCATACCTAGTGCATCGCCTACTCGTCTTTTGAACTACCAAAACACCAGGCAATATCTCCTACGCGGATGTGACTTCAACCAGTCGCCCATTCCCCTTTTGATCCACCTTGGACCTCAGAACTCCCCCGTGCTCTGCCTGCACCTCTGACCAGCATAGGCCCATCACCCCTTTTCGCCCCAGAAGTTCTGACACCCTAAACTCTCCAAAAACTTGGAACATTTGAGACAAGTAAACAAAACAGCTTCCCTCAACTGGAGGGCAATGCATTAATTACTTAACAAAAAACTGGCCGAACCAAAGGTCTCGGCTAACATGCCCCCCTCATTACCAGCCTCCCAATAGCAGCATACCTAGGTCCCTGGCAAAGAGCATGTAGCCCCATAACATCAAACCGCACAAATACCGAGCCAGAAACAGTTTTTGGCAACTGTCACCATGGAGCAATCCTTTTGCAGTAACAACATGATAAAGTTCACCACATCCTCCTGTTTCCTCCCATATTCACAATTCCAGCTCCTCTGTGCCCCATGTGCCAAAAATTCCCATGCTTGGCCAAATCGCCATCTTGTAGAAATGGCAAAGAAACCCATTACCAATTGCAGCATTTTTCTCCTACTCTCCGGATATCGGCTTGTATCACCATCCTGTCCTCTCTGGACACAAGACCACAGAACCTCTGCCACTGAAAACGACAGTCTGTAATAATATCTTGGCCTGGTGCATGCCTGAAACAAATGCTCTGGCAGAAATGGGTCTGCACAAACGGTCAACGACTTCAAAACTTGAACCATGGGCCAACTGCTAATGGACCACTTCCATGTTAGCCACATTAAAGAACACTAGTTTGCAAAATCACCATGCCAGCGCCACCAACCATGGAAACCACTCCAGGAAAGCTATGCTCCTCCCTCCGTCTCGTCTCGCCTCAAGCCTTTGTTCCGCTCACCAATGTCCCTGCCAGTTGATGCCAAAACATGCTCTTCCTGCAGCATCCACAAAACCTGCATCTTAATTCAGCTTTGTCACCAAGGCCCTCCAAAGACACCCCATTGATTTCAGTCATGACTGTCTGCCACATCTGCAAATCCTGCTTTCAAAGACCGCATAGGTGGGGCTAAGATGGAACAGATAATGCCATCCCCAGATGCCAAAGTCCTGCCTGCACCATTCTGCATGCAAAATTAAAATGACCTGTAATTCCTTCACTTGCATCAGCTTACTCTGCATTCCCTCGATCAGTTGCAACATTGTCACTTTTTTTTGTTCTCTGGAAGCCTAGTTTACCTTTTTTTAGGTGTCCGTTCGATGCAAAGAAAGATAAAAAACTGTAGCTGAAACCACTGTCTTCTGCCAGGGTCACCCCCATGTCCACCACGCGCTTTATAATCGATATCCGCTGGCAGCCTGTCGAACTGTGAGGACCCACAAAGAAGAAATTATCCCAATAGTGTGAGTCAAAATCGGACACCAGTATGAAACACCATTGGAAATGAGAACTGAACCTTTCAAATAAAGCACTACCATTGGTTGCTCGATTGCGTGTTTTATCTAGTTACCAGTGTCCCTCAAACTGTGTACACAACAGTTCAAAATCCTTGGTATGCATTGGCAGCAGCCTGAACACAGTTACCGAACATGCCACCCTCTGATTTAGCTGTCCTGCTGCACCCACCCCAACCTGGGTGGGCCTCATGTAGAAGGGCTGATAGGTCCGTGGCGGTCCACTGGCTGTATAGACAGTCAGCGCAGGCCATGCCAGCCCCATGGTATGGCGCCCAAATATTTATCTAGCTCTCCACATATGCCTTTTGCATTGTCAGCCAAGCTTGTCCTGAATTCCCCATCACACTTCACCCTAGCATACCCTCCAAAGGTGATGTGAGCCTTATCACATCCATATACTTGAACAGCGATACTCAGCGTTCTGGGAATTTCTCACAGTATGCACTGGTGTAAATCAAAAATGCTGATTTCCAGTTTTCAATTACCTGCAGCCTAGGCCTCATGGAGAGCTTATTACTCCACTTTTGACCCTTCTTTTGACCTGATCTCCCTATGCAATAGTTTAAAAACCTGCATTTTTCGGGCCATGTCCTTCATTGCTTTCATCAATTGAGCCCCCAACGGTTTTGCGCTGTCGAAGGGCAATTTTTTTTCACCCTAAGCTCTCTGGGTTCCTATAGCTCCTGGACACTTGGTTTGAGACGTCGTGCATTCTATAAATGCTTATTGATTGACTTACTTTCCTTCTTGCAACCTTCCATGTCCCTGAAAGCCGCCTCCATGCAGTTTGTTGCTGCTCCCTCATTTTGCCCTGCGCACACACCACTTCCTCCCCCTTCCCATCACTACCTGTGCAGACCCCCACCTGCACTTTAAAAACTGTCCCAGCCTCTTCTGTCTCAACGCCTCTATCCCTCCCATACTTGCCCTTTTGCAGCTTCATGTCCAAATACTTGTCCATCACTCTTGCTAGCCTCCACCCCTTCTAAATAATTTAAGCCCTTTCATGCTTAGCTGGTTGCAGGATCGCTGTCTGCACAGAAACTTGCTGTCCTGTCAGCATCTCTAGTCACCAGTTTTCCTATTCTCAGTCTAGTCCTGCATGGAACGAATACACCTGTTTACAATGCACCACCCATCTGGCCACCTTGAGGACCTCTCCGCCCCCTGTATCCTCACACTGAACCAGCTCTGTCTTGCAGGTCACCTTCCCCCTTCATACCTTCTGTCTTCTCCCCAACACAATCCAGCCATAAAGCCCCACTAGGGGAGGGCATCCATCACATTGGCATCCCACTACATATGAGGAGTACTGTGTTGTCTCTTCTTGCGAGAGACCACACAATACCCACCTGCGCTTCCTGAGGCAGAGGTCCCACAAGACCTTCCAGAGCTGTCGTCCTATGACACTATCAGGCCAGACACACCAGACCATTCTCTCTTCACCTTGGGGTAAATGAGCCACACCAGACTCTGCAAAGTCTGATCCACTGTCCATCACTGCTACTAAAGGGTCTGTAAAGACCCAGTGCACTAGCATGTCCTGCCTCTACCCTCTCTACCTGTCCTGGCACACAACTACAAGTACCTGTAAACGTCACACCATGCCAAACGTCTCCTTTCTGGTCTTGGCCCCTCAGGAATGTTCCAGAGACTCCGTAGTGACCTCACCGCTTCCCTGGCAACTGCCCCAGACTGTCATCTATGCCATTTACTCTAGTGGATTATGAATCTGCGCCAGGGGCCAAAAATATCATGCTCAGCTTGCCCAAGTTCCTCCCATGCCCTGTCCTCACCCCCCCCCCCCTTTATCCTCGCTGTCGCTCAATACCAGATTTTTCCTTGCTTTATCCTGGGCCCCCTACCATTCCTGGCTTGACTGTATCCTCCCTGACCCTTCCAGCCCGGCACCTGCTCCCTACAACCCCCACCGCCCCCATTGGGCCCCGGGTTTGCCTGACTCCATTGCAGTGGTAAACCAAGGCACCCCTACCATCTGTGTGACCATTGGCACCTCTTCTAGGGGGTGTGGGGCTTCCCTGTGTGAACCAGGCACCAGATTGCAGTCTTTGCGGCACGGCTTGGAGCACTTGATTGGACTGTTATGGTTTCGTTTCCATCTGGTGAGAGTGATGTTTCACACTAGGTCGAGACAAACATTTAACTTTGTAGCTATGCTCTAATAACTGTATAACCTTTCTAACGATGTAACCTGCAACTATGGTCTGATAATCATGTAAAGCGCTCTGATACCTCCGGATTTAGCCAGCGCTATATAAAACCTTTCAAACAAACCACCCCTTGCCGAGCCAACTCACCTTTTTGTCCTGCCTTCCACTGCCACGTCCTCCCCAAAGCAATCTCCAGATCACAGGAAGCTGCTTTCACAATGAGGTTTTTACCACATACATGCATTGAAGGTAAGTTTGGGTGGTGTGCACTCCAACTTACCACAGCCCTCACAGCAGGACCCTTTTTACAGGGATCACAGAATCGATGCGCCTCTGCCCCATTAATTCTGGCTTGGAGGGCAAGCCAATGCTGCAACGCCCCCCCCCCCCCCCCCCCCGAGGCCCACCATGGTCAGCCCCCACGCTCTGTCTTGGGAACATTCATGCGGCTGGCTTTGCAAAGAAGCTGGACGGCTTTGCCAACCTCGGGGAGCCCTCCATTGTGACCCCCCCCCCCCCTAAGAAATTATCAACACATATTGAAAATGTTTTTTCCCTGCCTATCCCGATACCAGCCCCAGTGTCTACCTTAAAATGGTGACTGGTAGGCCGAATTTTGTGTATATGTGTAGGAGTGACATGGGAGTGTCAGTCAACCCAATTGTAGCTCACGGGTTGTCTGTCATTTTGGACTCGACCACTCCCCCGTTCCTTCCCCCTCAATCTCCTGGAGAGCAGAACCCTGTTATCATATGCCCCATTGTGTAAGGTAACTGCTGTTAATGTAAAGCACTCGTATACCTTCGGTTCTTCTATAAAACTGAAAAAAAGGATAGGCACGGGGTTTTAACACTGGCATTACATCACAAAACTAGTAAAGTTTTCGAAAGTGAAGTAGCTCATTACCAGCCCTTCCAACAGCGTGTGACATCACAAGACGTGATGCAGAGCCTACCTCCAGGAGACCTCTTTGGAACATTTAATTGATTGCTTTAGAATAGCTGTTTAATGTATGAATGACATCAAAATACCAAACAGTGAATTATTTTAAATGAATTATCCAGATGAAATCATTAGCAGATACTGCCGCAGGTCCAGTATTTTTAGCTTCAGGTATACAAAAGTGCCCCCACCCCCGGTTGTGTAAGATGAATGGTTTTGAGAAACTGGAGGCAAACCTAAAAATAAACATAAGTTGATTTATAAACAATATCCAGGACGTGATGAGAAGAAACTGGGAGAGGGGGAAATATAACTTCAAGAAAATAGATGTTTAAAAGCTATGACGTGGCGTTTACCTCGTCATAGCACATAAATGGTGCTTGAATTCCAGTGTGAGCAGGAGAGTAACTTATGTAAGAGCCCGAGCTGGCAACATTGGAGCTGGAGAAACGGGTTTCAATCTTGGCGTTGACTCCACATCCTGTGGTTCTGGGCAAATCACTTCATCTCCTCATGCTTAATAAAAGCAATGTCCTTGTGTAACGTAACTGGTACTCCTGTAAATCGCCCTAAAACATTTGATAGTTTACGCTATAAAACTGCAAAAAAAATAAGCTAACCAGCGGAGGTCCGCTAATCTGATGTCCTTAATCAGTACTTGGTCCCTGCACCATGGCACTATAAGGAAGTGGTGCACGGCAAGTTCTTCTAAACGAGAAGGCAGCAAAGAGCGACAATGTTGCCAACGAATGGTAAGCTATGGGGAGGTTCCAATCCCATTACTACACACAAGTCTCGCAAGCGAGGTCACATGCTCGACCTACACCTACTAATCTAGTTTCACAGGTACTAAACAATTAAACCATTAAATTAATTAAACGACTGCAGCTTCGATCCTTTCTTCTGAAACGAGAGAAGGGGGACAATGTTGGCTTGGGTTGTTAAACTGAAGCCTACATTAAATATAGCTCACTTTGCATGAACACTCTTAAAATATCAACTACAACATGATGATCATGCTTTATTTAGGAGTATATGGCTTGTATATAATCTCCAAATTGATATGTATGTAATAACCTGAAAAATGGTAACCGATTGTCTCCATTACCACTTCCGGTTTTTTCAGGGAATTGGGCAGTTTATCCTGGAACCTGACCTAAAGTCTTCAAGCTATTTTCCTCTCTGTATCAGAAGATGAGTTTCTCACTGGCCTTTCAAAACTCAAGTTGCCCCTCCCTTTACATAGGTGCCCCATATGACCCCCTCCTGTCTTGCCTCTCGATGCATGAAATTTGACCACATTACTCCTATCTTGATTCCATTACAATGGTTTCCATGGAAGTTAAAACCCAATTCAAGACTCCCCGCATCTCCCGAAAAGCCCTACACACTTCTAGTTATTTAGCTTATAAATTGAGACACTCTGACCAATGAGTGGCCCAATGCAGAATGTCTCCTGCTCATGCCACCCACTTTCAAGAGTGAGGCATGAAGCACACTTTCGGGGGCAGTGTGCCTAGAATCTGGATTTTTCTTTCACCAGCTCGTTGTATCATGCCCTTCCCAATAACATTCAAAAAAGGAATTCAAATGCCTTCTGTTCCTAAAGTGTCTTTGGATCTGCTGCTACATTATTTATATGTAATTTTCAGAGCAACTTGAATTGTGCAGCAGGGCCAAAATATGCAGAAGGGTTGACTAAATGATGCAGTAAAATTATAAGGTAAATTTTGTGATGGTTTATGTTCATTTTTACACTTGCCACGCTTGACATTGTATTCACCTCATAAATACACCCACATATAGCAATAAGCAACAGACGGGTTCGGTCAGCTTTTGCGAATGGCCTTCCACTGTACTGCAACACGTCAGTGTTTTTAGTAACTTTTGAACTGCTTGAGCAAGAAACACTTTTGTTAATCCGCAGATGATGGATTATGTGACACATTTATTTAATCCATAAAGATACGGAAAACGCCGCAGCCGGTTAATCTCATAATTCCAGTGGCCCCAATAATTTGTTCATTGGTTTGACCTAAATCAGTTCCTCTCCCCTACCATACTGTTTGCTACACCCATGTGGCCCTAATCTACCCTCTCTGAAGACTACTCTTAATGTCCAACATCACCACATTGTTTTTAATTGTATCCCTTTTTTGGGTGAAGCGCGGTTTTCTTTCCTTAGTCTATTTTTGATTAACCTGTTTGGCAGATGGATTTACTAATTTTAAGGTCAGGCTTACTAGACGACATATGCACTGTCTATGGAGGGATCTATTGTTGGCCTACCAAGGACAGAGCGGCTTGGAGCCCACCCATTGCTTACAATTGGTTGACTTTCCTGGCATTGTTTTTCCTGATTTTTGTGTCTCAGCTTGTCAATCGTGTTTGGCCTTTTTACCATCTATGTTGCCTGGCTTCTACTGCTTGCTTTTCCTTTTTGGGTTGAGCGATGTATAGAAGTGCATATGTTTTCCAGCTGTCACTCTTGTGTATCTCCTCTTGCACTCTGTTTTGCTGTCTGTCACCTGTGTGTTTCTTCCTGCCCCATCCATGTTGCAATTGCCTATGGTATTACCACCCACCTTGCTTTCTTGGCAGCGTTGCTTCTATCGTCAGTTTCACGTTGTCGTCATTGCCCCACCCCAACCCCTGCCCTCTTGGCTACTGTTATGAGGCAGTTCCAGTAACTCCATGGAGGGTAAACTCGCAAGAATGGTGTATTTTCACTGGCTTTTCCCTTTGGCACCAAGCCCTCGGTTTACTGTGATTACGATCGAACGTTTCCTCGTGTGATCTTTATTTAATCCTCCAGCTCTAGGACTTCTTTCCGTGCCTACGCCTAGCTGCAAGCGCCTCGCTCCTTTTTTTTTTTTTTTTTTTTTTTTTTGGACCCAGTAGCTAGTTAAGAGTTTTTTTTTTTTTTTAAATGTGTGGTGGGGGTGTTTTCTTACCACATCCTGACTTATAAAGCGTTGCGTCCTTTCTTCTCGCAGCGCCTTTCCTGCTTTACTTGGTGTCATGTGACTGGCTTCTCACATGCAAGTCTGCCTCGTGCCTGTACACTAATTAAAAATATTTTCTCCAGCTCACAAACTTGCACAACTGTGTCTAGGTTAAAACCACCATTTATCAGAATTAACACAATTTGCGCAGGCAATGCAATATTACATTTTTAATATTCAGCTTTTTGGGTATAGCGTTATGAAAGACTTCAAATATATATATTTTTTTTAATAAAAAAATCATTCTAACCAGCCCTCTGCACCCATTGGTCGGTTATTGACTTTCATTTTTCCTGCACCCACGACTGCAGTACGGGGCAGGCCACGTCAACCATTGGCTTACTTTACTGAGTGATAGCGTTCTTAACTTTCACAAGGAGCACATCCACGCCCAAAGTAGTTCCTGAAGTGCCAGGTCCTACTAGGTCGATGGTTGGCTTTTGAATTTTTTTTTTTAAATTAATTTTCATAATTGAATGTTTTGGGGCGATCTCCTGTTTTACCCCCTACCCCTATCTTGCATTTCCCTCAAGGCTGCCTTGCCAACTTTTAGTTTATTAATTAATCCTTAAACTGTTGCTGCATCTGTCGTTGTCTCATGAGTTGGACAACGACGACCATTTCTCCCCCCCCCCACCCTTCCTTGTACCTTATTGGAGGTCAGTCTGCATAATTTGGTTTGCATTTGAAAGTTGGATTCACTTTTATGAAAGCTGTAGACAGAGCCATTGCAATTATGCAGCCGAGGAGGGTCAAATTGTGCAGCAAATTTTGTGATGGTATTACTTGTTGTTTTTGTCATTTTTAAACTTAAAACTAGCTGTTTGTGGTTTTATTTCTACTAACATTTTCTTAATAGAATGTTTGGGGCGAACTCCTGTTCGGTAATGCTTGTAACACCCTTTTGCATGGGAGTACAGTGTGTAATGAGAAATGTAAGATACCTAGCTATATTTCCCCAAAAATATTTTGTACACCGATCAGCTGTGGAATAGAGGCTACTTTTCTACAGATGTATACAGAACTGACTTATTGTTAAAGTGAAATTCCAGTTTCGTTTTTTGAATGTCTTGGTGTTTACTGAAATACGGTTCTGTCCTTTGACATGCACTTACTGTGCTCCGTGGCAATTATATATATATATATATATATATATATATATATATATATATATATATATATATATATATTCTCCTGTTAACTCATTGACATACTGCTGCTTTTTCATCATTGATGTGTAACAGGTAAACATTAACCGCTTTAATAACTTTCCTCTAGTTTTATTTGAAACTGCATGTATTAATTGCTAAACATGCTAGAAAGTTGGCAGAGTAGTAGCAGTGGTCTGGAGGGGTCCTGGTTCTCCTTTGGGTTAGCTGTCTGGCCATTCTCACCCACCATCTAGTGAAAAATGCACAAAGGAAGCCGCTGAGCATGTGCAGCGCCCATCCGTAGTAACCCTGTGCCCCAGACCTAAATGCCTATGCAAGACTTCACCCGATTTGTTTTATCACCTTTTCGGCAGCATCACTGTATTAAATGTGTAGCTTTAGCTATCTGGGGAGGAGATGGGTCTGAAGGGTTAGAGCTCCCAACTTTGGAACTGGGAAAGCGGGTTCAGTCCCGGCATTGGCTTAACATCTGTTTTTATACAAATCAATTAATCTCCCCTTAAAAAAAAAAAAAAACTTGACCTTGTGTAATGTAACTGGTGCACATGTCAAGTGCTCTAATACCTGGGGGTGGCAGGTGGCACCTGCTGGTCTCGTGTCCTGCTCTTAATATATATTAAAAACCCATTGCAATCGTCCGTTTTAGGATATTTGAACAGCTATCACCTGTTGCCAATTATGTCTGGCCAAGTCCGGCTTTCTCCAGAGTCCTGAATAAATCGACATGCTCCCCTTATCTGCTTCTATCGTCCAATGAAATGGATGGAATTTTCTGTCTTGTTTGGCCCGACTTGGGTGGGACAAGGTTCTAAGATCATTTCTCGATCTTTCTGACAAACTACACTTGACCACTGTTGGTGATTAGCTTGCGTAGTCTAGGATCTTAGCTAAAACACTTTCTAATCTGTTAATTTAAGAGGGTGACAGCCAAAAAATAGCTGTGGACACCTGCTGCTCTATGCCCCACTTCTCCCCCCCCCCCCCTCACCACCACCACACACGTGGGTTAGGCAGAGATGGTGTCAGTCATTTCTTCTTTCATGATACCTCCCTCCAGTAGGGCACTTTCAATGGGGATGTAGCTGCATATGTAGGAGGCATACAAAACCTTCTGTTTGGGGATGTCCACCTTGTTAGAACTGTAGTAGTTCTCGTACTACGACACCAAGGTGTCAATGGCTGTGAGATGAGGTGACTTGCTTCCTCACCAGGGGAGAGGAACTTAATTGAGAACTCCATGCCTTCTCTGAGGTGTTCCAAAACTTCTAACATGCGTCTTGGATCTTTTGAGTTCTCTTCCGGAAGGGGGGGGGGGAGAAATTCTTTAATCCTATGGGAACGGCCGCGATTCTGCACCTGTGCAGCACTTTTATTGAGTGTGCGGGTTCATGACTGCCCCCAGCCATCATCGGCACCCACCGTGGTGCATAATGGCCGGGGGCCCGTCATCAGCATGGAAGGGGTTAACCAAGGCAGTTTAGTGGGGTCCATGGGGACCTCAGCCGCTAGTCCTGAGTGTTGATCCGATACCAAGGCCAGATAGGTGGGTGGGAGCTTGTCTAGATGCCTGAGGGCTATCAACACTAGGTGGGTGAGACCGAAGAGTGTAGGATAGATCTGATGGCTATCTAGCATAGTCTTGGTAGGGCATAGGGAAGAAGTGTGTAGTTTCAAACTCTGGTGTATGGATGAGAACATTCAGTAGGGCGTGCAGTTTCCTGTCAATCTCACCTAGAAATCGTGGTTTTAGTCGTTGGTTTATATTTGTTTAGTTGAAGCAAAATGTGAATACAGCACCCATAATGCAGTGTTACTACACCAAACTGGTGGACCTCTATGTGCCCATATTGACCTGGATGGGTGGTGATCACCCAAAGGATGAGTAGGATGCACCAAGGGCTACCAGAATTTGGAATGCGGGTGGGGAGAAGAACATTGGATAGGAAGCATTTGGGAGCTACAACCCTTTGTAAGTGCTTGGGGGCGGCACCGAGATCATTCAGATGGTGTTATGGGGTGGGGGAGGGGTGTGTGTGAGACCGTTGTAGTGTCTGGGTAGGGGAGCGTTGTTGCCATATTGCTCCTGGTAGGAATGCTTCCCTGATGCCATCTCCTCTCGCCCACCCTTGTAGATCTGCATACACTTAGACCAGGATCATCTGACCATCAAGTTCCCGGGCGGCCAGGAGATGAGTTTCCCCAACCGACTGGGCCTGCAGAAGGCTTCCTTCTTGTCTGTGGAGGGATTCCATGTGAAATCTTTGAAGCTGGACTAGAGCAGCCACGCCCTACAGATGGACCGTTCTTTCCAACAGAGTAACCTCAGTGTGCGTATCCAGTCTCTGCACCAGCAGAGGACCTCCGAAGCCAAGGAACCTTCTTTCATCGTGACCTCTGTTTTCTGCCCTCTGCTTTGAATAAATTATTTCCTCTGATTGCTGGTTCTTCATTAGCTCGCCTCTTTTCCAGTGATTTAATCGCAAATTATCTACAGTACATATCGTTATAGGAAAGGCCTATCTTTTCATTTCCTGCGTGTACGATGTCTCCTGTCTTATGGAAAGGGCTAGCGCATCTGGTTTGTATCTGAGCTGCAACATGTGTCTTGTGAAGCTGCTATAATCGCTCCTCATGGTGCTTCTCTGGGGCAGTGGAAGGTTGGGGATAGACGGGACCTATTGTGGTGGCTTTTCTTCTACCCTGGGGCTCCTCCAAAGCGCGGCTGGGCAGTGGTGTGGAGACAGTGGCTGTTCCCGCAGTCGCATGGGAAGGGTGGGGGTGAAGGAGAGAAAAATACTTCCCTTGCTGTTTAACCGTCACATTTCCCTCCTCTATGGTTTCTGCTGGAAGCACACTTGAGGCTCCCCATAGCAATCACACCACCGCAATGCAGGATTGTGACTGGTCTGAGCACCGTTGTTCTGTACTCTTGACAGGTAGTGAGTCTGCATGTTCCTCACCAGGCTGTGTATTGCAGCCTGCTGGGGAACATGCAAAGTGCACATGACTGTTTAGGTGGCCAAGACGGCCAGCCGAACTGTCCTGTGCACTTAAGTGCCTACCACTCCTTCCCTTGCTGGCTATGCCAACAGCTAAGCCTAGCAAACCTGCCCGACAATGGAAAAATGAAATGAGTTTTAAATTTTTCCGCTGCACAAAATGCACCTTAGCAGAGGAGCCATTGCTGTGTAGAGTAGTCTGGAAGGGTTGCGATATGTTATGGGTAATCCGCATGAAAACACATTCATAGCGTCCTCCAGAAGCTTGGTGTCTACTGGTGTGTGGGGATGAACCGAGCAAACAAACCCCCACATTTCTATAAAGGGGCTAATGGGTGGGACCAGAGATTCTCTCATAGTCACTTCAGGGCCACAGGACCCCCCCGCCCCAACATATACAACAACCCGCAAATAAAACACAGACACAAGTGTTAAGATTGGGAAAAATTGCTGCAGGTTATTACATACAACATTATGTAATCACGGTGGGTTATCTTGCGGACGATCAAAGGGCAGGCTGCATTCTCGCCACCTGCCCGCCTGTTGAGCCAATCAGCACAGTGGCGAACCACCCAACTGCTGCACCATTATGGTAATAAAACTACACACGCCCCTTGCGGGGTGTATCTAGGCAAACCCCCGGTTGCACAGGCCCACAACCGCCCGAAGGACTACTGTGGCGCCGACACGAGTTCCTGGACCTCCCATGAGGTTCCAGGTTAGGCTCTGGCACCCCTATGTGCCCGCTGAAGTACATTGTTGCACCTCTCAGCTTCCGGATCGCCCTGTAACTCCGCCACAGCCCGGCCGGCGGCCACCGTCACCGTCCAGGCCCCCCACCACTTCGCATTTTAGGGAAACCTGCAACCCTTGCTCTGCAGAGCATTTTGTCAGTCCAAGGAACTAGATCAAAACGACAGGTGAGCGGTGGACCCTTTCCACCTCGCAGCGACCTGATCCTGACATGAAAATTACATGCCTGAAGTAACCCAGGCCCCTCTGCCCCTAATCTGCAGATACCCCGGGTCTTTTAATGCTTTGCAACCATAGCGTAACCATACCCGGTTACCTGAAGTCATACTTCCAGGTAAATGACAAAGTGATGAGGGGCCCCTACTACTGAAGGTGCTTCGAATCGAACAATAGGCGTTCCAGCACATGCCCTGCAACTCAACCACACCCTTCACAACAAGCGTCAGCAGGCTATGCCCAGCAAGTTAAAACTCCTGCTGTACGCCGTTCTCCGCATAACATGGAGAAAGTGTGCTTACAATGTCGCTTGTGCAGCTATACGCGAAAGCGCACAGGGGCATTGAAGGGATAAATACATTATACTATATACTTGGGCGAAGACTTTGCATATGCCAATACAGGTATTAACAGCAGGCATCACCTGCCCTCTCGTGTTTAGTCTGGAAGCAGCTTAGGCCACGCTACCTGTAGATAGCTTGTCTGTAAGAATGACTAAGACCACCACCAAGGGATTGCTGGGACAGCAACCAAGTGCCCCCATAAGATCCCGACCTGCAACATGACACGCCCGCCGACACCACAAGCCCACTGAAACTAGTCGGCAAATACCCCAGGGAACGAATCCCTCTACAGCAATAGTGTAGACTATCCCAGGTTCTAGAGGTACTACCCCTGGAAAGAGCCCAAGAGATGAGAGGACCTCCCCTGCTGATATCGCTCCCTGATCAAAACAATAGTAGAACCAGCGCATGACACTGATGCCCACCGCACACTTTCGCACAAAGCATCAGCAGACTACACCCAGTAATGTACTACTTCTGCTGAAATGCCGTGCACAAAATACGACTGTAAACTGTGCTTTGTGTACGCTTGAGAAACTATCCTCAAGCAAGGTACAGCGGGCTATTTTTAAGTGCTCGGTGCAAAATAGTATAGCTTGAGTGGTGGACTCACATTTAGGTAAGCAGCCGGTAACACATGCCCCCTGGGGCCGGAGACTGCCTAGACCCTGACTGCTTAGACCCGGAGACTGCTTAGACCCAGCTGCCAACAATAAATAGCTTGTCTAAGGGGGGCGCTAGAGGGCGCACTGCGGGATGGTTGGCTAAATAGTCAGCTCTGCCGGACGGGTACACAAACAAAGACTTTGAGCCTCTTCTCCTGCCGCAAGAAAGTCGACGAAGGTACCATTATGAATCGGAACACGCTGACCGCATGATGAAAGTGCAGCAAATGTTGTAGGAGGGTCGGGACTGCTGCGACAAGAAAAAAAACGGCACGGCAGCACACCGAGAGCCAAGATGGCTGCTGGGAGCGCTCGGCACCAAGGGCTCTAAGATCGCCAAAAAGTGAAGACAACAGGTACCGGAGGTCAGATATTCAAAGCGGGCCCACGACGATATAAACCTAACACAGCGACATAGATTGAAACTGCTGAGCGCGCTAGGAAAACCGTGCTGGAAGAATGCGTTCCACGGAGAGCAAAATGGCGGTGGCAGTGGAACGCAAGAACTGAATGGCGTATGGGGCCACTGCGGGACGGCGGAAAGAAGCTGCGCACCCTGACGAATGAATACAGGTGCTGGCAGAGGCTACCATGGGTGAGGGAGAGGTGAGGAGTGGTGCTTTCCCATAGGACCTACGGCGCTCCACAGACACGCAGAGGGGGAGCGGCTCGAGTGCATCATGGCGCCTGTCTTTGCTACCTAATTAGCGCGAAATCCTGAAAGCGGCTTGTGGGGGCCGGCATACCGTCTACCCACATCCAACGTAAATCCCAAAGGTTGCACTTACTATAGGAGGTGGTACATGCAATAACGTCGAGACAACACAGTAAAGGTGCAGTGCGACCTGGAATGAATTGTACATGCTGAACCAGCCATAACGCACTCTGTCAAAAGATAGCGCACAGAGGTAGCAGACAGTCGCGTGTACGACCATTCCACTCCTGCAACTACAATACGAATGCGCCAAAGTGGTCCATGTGAGTGGGGAAGGCAATAGATGCATAACTCGACACTACCAAGAAAAGCGAAAACACCCCTGCGACGATACCACACTGCAGCACGAGGCTCATCAGTGGAAGGTCGGGGACAGAAGCAACTCAACCCTGCGCAACCAGCGAGCATCATGGGTAAACCAGATAAACAGTAAACTACGCTGCCATTTTCTACGCGTAAGCAGTCCAAAAACAACGCCACTACTTCAGACGTAGAGGGGGAACAAGATGCGACAGATGGATCAGGCATGGAATCGGTGCTGAGAGCGATCCAACAGAGCCTGCAGGAAATGAATAATAAGCTAGACAATGTGGTACAACGTGTGGACCATATGGCAGCGAAGATAGAGAAGCACGACGAGCGGATTGTGGAGGCGGAACAAAGGATCTCCAAAGTGGAGGATGAATCCAGAACCACTTCGAAAACCTGTGGCGGCATGGAAAAAACATTAGCAGTCCTACGAGCCAGAGTGGAGGACCAGGAAGCGAGATCGAGGCGGAACATTTGCATATCGGGTCTGCCAGAATCGACAAACACGGGTAGAATGGAAAACTACATCGAGAAACTGCTTACGGACATATTTGGTGCCGACAAGCTATCCCCAGTGTTCCTTGTAGAGCGAGCACACCGCTCCCTGGCGCCTACACCGAAACCGGGTGCCACTCCTCGCATGATAATAGCTCGTCTACTCAACTATCGAGACAGGGATACAGTCCTCAGACTGGCCAGAGAACAGGGTGAAATCACACATCAAGGCAGCGCCCTAGAATTTTACCCAGACCACACGATGGCGGTACAGTTGGCGCGCAAGGAATTTGCACAGGTTAAAAAGAAGCTGTGAGAACTAGGGGTGGAATATGCAATGTTGTACCCCGCGAAACTCAAAATAACGAATGCAGGCAAGCCAGTGATTCTGCCCACGGTGCAAGCAGCACAGGAATACGTTCGGAAACTGGGCAAACAACGTAAATCACAAGAACGGGAAGGTCCAACCAGTGATAATGACTGAGACACTGAGAAGGCAGCTGCCGTGATCAGTTGCAAGCTGACGAGTTGACGACGATGCTCTGCGGAACGTGCCTGCGCAATGAGTCTCGAAGCGACTGATGGAAAAATTCGAACTATTATTGATGGAGGCTACGGTTGAAGCACGACTAACGTCTCAAGACTACGATTGCCACTACAGCAGACAATGTTGCCGAGCAACACACTTAGCGAACATTACAGGCAAGGTAGGAAAGGCACTAAAGTGAAGAAGGCTGGCACGAGTGTGCACGAAGCTGTTACAGTGCCATTCAATGTAAGTGCCGAATGGAGGCACGGATGTACCTTGGGCCTAGATTGCGTGATGACACAGGTGAGACACACTGCACGATGTCAAGGGTGGGAATGACAAGTGATGTATTCAGCCACTACGTCTGGCCTAAGAATGTTTTAGGGTGAGGGTTAATTGCCGAATTGTGGCGGGGAGTGAGAGGCGAAAAGAATATAACAAATTATTGATGTGATGTATACACCTGTCCACGTCCACAATGTGGATGGAGACGTGTGTACCTGGCGACACCCCCAGGCGGGTGTGCCCCACTTACAGTTTAGTTACCGGTTGGGTTACAGCATGGGGATGGCTTTGGCAGAGTTGGGGTGCTGAAGTGGGCGGGGGGAGGGAGGGGAAAATGGGAACTGTTTATTTTGATTCACTGTGTCTGAGATACATTGCGACCTCTGTAAAACCAATTTGCTCTACATTAGAAGATAACCTCATTGTTGTGAAATGTGCACTCAGCTGCGAAACAGTACACGAGAGGGGCATAACACACGGACATGATAACGTAAAGGTGATAAAATGACGTCTTCTGCCACTCTGAAGTGTATTACGTGGAATGTCAGAGGGCTGGGCACTCCGAAAAAAATTAGACAAATGTTTGCATATTTCGACAGATTGCATGTTGATGTGGCTTTCCTGCAAGAAACACATATAGCGGCGACTGACTCTTCAACTATGGGTACTAGATGGGCGGAATCAGTTACTAATTCCAACTACTCATCATACTCTAGAGGGGTTAGCATTTTAATAAAAAAAGGGGTGCATTTCAAGATCCTATCCACACATAGAGATACGGAAGGCAGGAGTGTGATTGTGGTGGGCACAGTAAGACAACACACGATGGCACTGGTGAACACTTATGGCCCGAATATAGACGACCCGGGCTTTTATGAGAAATTATGGGATACTTTAGCGGACATCCAGGTTGAAAATATACTGTGGGGCGGAGACTTCAACATAGCACTAAGGGAGGGACTTGATAGATCCCCGAACACGTTAGAGCAGCACGTAAGGGCGAGAGCGACACTTAGCGAAGCAATAGAAGACCTTAAGATGGTGGACATATGGCGTGTTCGTCACCCTGGGGAGATAGTGGCGACACACATAAACGCTGCACATGCAAGTTGGTCTAGACTGGATTACTGGTTGGCAACACAGGAAGTAACATCATGGGTGACACACATAAAGCATCTTCCACGAACACTGTCTGACCACAGCCCGGTGCTATTGGAGATGGATGTACCGAGATATGCGCCTCCGCCATTTACCTGGAGATTTAATGCAGTAGCCCTACGTGACCCAGTATATACAGACACATTACATAAAGCAATTGTAGACTATTTTGACCTGAATAGCCCCACGACGGAAAGCCCAGGCCTACTATGGGAAGCATTTAAGGCCACAGTGAGAGGGGTGTGTATTAGCACGACCACGGGCATACTACGAGACATTAGGCAGCAATTGAAAACACGCGAGAACGCAATAAGCGTGCTGGAACAAAGATATACGCAAACAAGGGATGTGACAGTGCTGGGGGAAATACAGGTCCTCCTTACTGAACACCGACAATTTGCTGCTGATGAGCTGCAATATATACACAAGCGTAGCACAGCCAGGAGATACGGTGAGGCGGGCCGCCCAGGTAGGGCTCTGGCTGAGAAGATATGTAATGGGCATGCACCGCAACACATCACTGCTATCAAAACCCGAGCGGGACACGTAACACATGACATGCGAGGGATAATGGGGGAATTTATGGACACGTATGGCAAACTGTATGAAGCTCGCCCCTCGCTACAGCGAGAGGAATTAATGCACTACATGGCAGATATAGAACTAGCATGGCTATCCGACGGCCATAGGGAGTGGCTGGCTCGCCCCATTACGGTGGAGGATGTAGTGAACACCATCAAGCGTCTGCCGAATGGCAAAGCACCAGGGCCGGATGGCTTTACAATAGAATTTTATAAAGCATTCGCAGACCTGCTAGCCCCACACTTAGTGAGACTATATGGAGAGGCGCATGAAGCGCAAACACTCCCAGCATCCATGAGAGAAGCCTTACTGATAGCACTACTTAAACCGGGCAAAGGGGAAGAATACTGCGACTCATACCGTCCGCTATCCCTCATAAATGTGGATACCAAAATCATAGCCAGCCTGCTGGCGGATAGATTAAAACCACTCATGCCACTATTAATACGTCCCGATCAATCGGGATTCATCCCGGAAAGGTCGACGACACATAACACGCGTACGTTATTCGCACTGGCTCACTATCTGGCGCCTGAAGTTAAGGCTGTGGCTGTCCTGTTAGATGCGGCTAAGCGTTCGACACGATAGATTGGCCTTTCTTACACGCAGTATTGATAAGTATGGGTTTTCCTCCGATCTTCACGGGTTGGATATCGATGCTCTACACAAATCTCACAGCACGCATTCGAGTGAACAAACATATCGAAACCAATAGAAATATGTCGTGGTACTAGGCAGGGATGTGCGCTCTCCCCAATGCTTTTTGCTCTAGTGCTGGAACCCCTGGCCTGCAAAATTAGACAGCACCACCACTACTCGGCCATACAACTACCGACACGCCCGATCCATATCTCACTATATGCGGATGATATGGTGCTTTATGTTAAAAACCCAGAACTGCACCTAAACCCGCTACTGCGTGAATATATAAAATTTGGTCAACACTCAGGGCTCCAGATCAACTGGACTAAATCCCTCATACTGGCGTTAACAGACGGCACACACCCAACGGCCGTGGATTATCCATTTGAATGGCAGGAAGAACCAACCAAATACTTAGGAGTGTGGTTTCACAGAGACCCTGAACTTGTAATCCGGACTAATTACGGAAGAGCGATCTCGACATTGAATGACAAGATCAAGAGGTGGAATAGGCTGCCACTGTCGCTAGCAGACAGAGTGGCAATAGTGAAAATGGTAATCCTCCCCAAATTCTTATACTTGTTTAATAATATCCCGATTAAACCACCAGCTGAGGTTTTCCGTAATATTAAAAAATTAACACGAAGTCTGATTTGGGCTGGGAAGCAAGCGAGACTGGAATTGCAAGCGATGACACTACCTTACGCTAAAGGGGGCTTCAAAGTACAAGATCTCTATCTATATTACTTATGCGCGCAAGCGCAATTTGCGCATTACTGGTACCATGAGATTCCGTTCCTGCCCCATGTGGCGGTGGAGGCAGGAGACGCTGACCCGATTCCCTTAACCAGCATTATGACGCACAAACGTAGCAAACTACACGAACGTGACCTAAACCCAGTGAACACTACCACGGATGCATGGCGACGAATGGGAAAAGTGGCAAAGCGACTCCCACTCTATGCGCCTGCTCTCTCCCTAGCACATCACCCGGAGTTGTCAGTCACGCAAGAACAGGTTGGGATGGAACTACTGAGGAATGTGGGCATAGTCACGATGGGAGATTTGTATGTAGAAGGGACATACCAAACACTAGACAAATTGGATTACATTAGCAACAGTACATTATTGTTTACCTTCAACTACTATAGATTACAGAGAGCGATCAAAGAGCACTTTCCCGCATTTCCGGAGGAGCCTCAGGCACTATCTCCCTTACAACTGCTTCTCACAACGCCGAATGCCTCTCACCTAGTGTCACGACTCTACACGAGCATACAGACTGACATTGGGGGGAACACTGACAAGATGAAAGGGAAATGGAGCAATGTCTTGGGCGGGGACCTGTCAGAGGAGGAATGGGAAACTGCATGCCTACTGACTGGCATGCTGCCAGCGAATGGGAACCTGAGGATTATACATTACAAATACATACATCAAATGTACCACACACCACAAAGGCTCCACAAATACGGGTTAAGGGACGATTCCAAATGTGTGCGGTGTAAACTAGACGATACGGACTTCCTGCATTTGGCATGGAGCTGTGGCCCTGTGGCTGATTACTGGGCGCAGGTAACACGGGCGCTAAATGAAATGTTAGGGACATCACTGGACTGCGAAGCCAAGATCTGCCTGTTAGGCATAGTCCCACAATTGCGAGCAACAAGGCGAAAGTTCTGTGTAGTAGCACTCTTGATGGCGAAAAGGAGGGTCTCGATGCACTGGAACAGTAAGGCGGGGCCGAAGTTGAAAAGTTGGCTGGAAGACTTAATGTACTGTTGTGACACACTGGCCACATATGAGGAGGAGTTGCCGGTAAACTCACGACCCAAGGACTACTGGGTATATTTGCGTAACTACCTACTGAAGCACACGCCGACATGACCATTGCAGAGTGCACAATATTGATGCGAGACGGAATGTATAATGATGAGTTACACATACTAAAAGTAGATGAGGAAGAATGTAGAGACACAGTGTTTAAAGTTCTGAAATTACTTGTTGTTTTATTTCAGGTTTAGGAAAATATTTTCAAATATAAAATGTAAGAACATGCTCATGCCCAGTATGCAATTCTGTGTAATGTTATCAATGCTTTTCCAAGACATGCCGCCGGTCCTATCGATGTCGGCTGAAGGGCTGTGTACAAATATCAACGTATAATATACATTGCAACACTAAGAGGCCGGCCTAATAAGGTTGTAGGCGCAGACTTGTATACTACTTCTGTGATGTATACCATGAACATCTTACAACAATAAATAAATAATAAAAAAAAAAAATAGCTTGTCTGAAAAGTTGACTGACAACCCCCGCCAAGGGATGAGTAAGCTGAACCAAGGAGTTCCACCTCTGAACTAATCAGCATATACCCCCGGGCAGAATCCCTCTACAGCAATAGTGTAGACTATCCCAAGTGCGTGAAGGAGGAGGGCAGAGAACCTATCCTTGCCAAAAGGCCGAAGCTGTTGCCCAAAACATTCTAGCCGGCCAAGGCCACTCAAGCTGACATAGGACAGTGTAGATACTACGCTGTGCACACTCTATTTACATGAGACTGAAGGGGGTAAAGCTATCCCTCTGTGCTAAGAAGTTGTGCAGCTGAGTTCCATGCGGATCATACTCTGATCCCAGAGATGAGCTATCAGCACGCCCCGTCATCTCTGACATGACTGAGCTATGCAGCATAACCAACATCCTAATCCTGAAATGAGACCGTCGTGCAAAGCCACCACCCATAGTAGAGAAACGGACAAAAGGGTGTTCGAGTACCAGATAGCCATTCTGAGTTTCCAAACAACCGTTACTTCACTTCTTGAGCAAATCTACAATGAGTCTTCTAGGGGGGCCACTCCTTTAATTATTATTGGCAGTCCAGGCTCAGGCCGTGGTTGCACAGTTGCCCCACTAGTACGTGAAGTGAGTGTAACTACAGGCTGAAACCCAACCAACTACTGAAAGGCAGCAGGATCTCCCGATCTGATGGCTCAGCGGATAGGCTGTCTTCCAGGATCCAGAGCCTTGGAAGCACAGACAGGCAACAACAGTAGTATGGCAGAGCGAAAAGACTATTGTCATGTGACCTTATCCTCTCAAGGTTGAGCTACGAACAGTGTAGGTCCCAGGAAAGTTTACGAACTAGACTAACTATGCCTCTAGGAAAGGCCCCATGAGATAGATATGTGCAAGGGGATATATGGACCTATTAGCCTAGTGTTAGACCTAGAATTAGCTAAATATCCTAAATTTGGCACATCCTAGACAGACTACCCTATAGTCATACCTTGTCTTGACAGTACAGTAAGATGATACCCAAAAGTGAGAACCCCTCCCAATAGAGCGACTCAAGAGTAAGCACCGCAGCAAATCTGCCATATGTATGATATTAAGGTGCCAATATAAATTTCCACACAGCCATTAAAGAGTCACAACTCAGCTCGGGACTTCCCCTAGCACACTTAGGCTTATTATAGTTCTACGGAGTACCTGCTCCACTCTAATAGAACAAACCCATAAGACACCAAATACATGAAAAAGTGACTTAGAATTAACACCTTTGGCACACTTATTCCGCGCTGTTGTGGTCCACGTACATCTGTTCTGACAGTCGCACTATCTTGTTTTGAGATAATGATGGATGGAGTCCAGTACACGCTCAAAATGGCCTTACAAATGCGCCAGAGCAGGCGTCCATTCACATACATGTACACTGCGCGCACAACTACGCGCCTCTCCCAGCAATAGGTTGAGTGTACATATTGTCCACACTATGCAGTCGCATTTGCTTGGCATATGTCCTAACACTGGGTACTCGGTCACCTGTACATGCTGATCACCTCGTGCCTAGTTGGCTTACTGTGTGTCTGGAATAACACAAATCTCTAACATGGGCACACAGAACACGTACACCAGTCACCTGATACAGTTCTAGCTTGCTGCATGCCTGATGTAACACCTCTTGCACAGGGGCACCCGGTCACACGTACTCATTAGCGGCCCTCATGCATAGTACACTAGCTGATGGCCTGTTGTACCGCACACCCCACATTTCAGGACTCAAACCCGTAAATCTAAAGAGTATCTCGTTTTAACTTGTATGCAGGCACCCAGGATATGAACATTCTGAGTATCATGCAGTGTCTGTTCGCTGCTAACCTGGTTGCCTCACCCGCACTGAAGCACTACCAATTCAGGTGTACACCAATCCCATGGCAGAACCTAGCATATGAAATAGAAATACTTCCGCTCACCCCCTTTCCTACGCAACTGTACGCGTTTCTGTCTAATAATATTAGCCCCGAGGCAAAGTAGGTGAACTGATTCTCTATAATGCGCTCACACCTAAGGGCAAGGCCGCGCTAAATAAAATATTCATACAACTGACAAGCTACCACTCCTGCCCCGCAGCATGATGGAAGCCTCACCGTATCTATGGTATGCAAGAGAGCAGTGTTTAGTGCACTCCAAAACTCGAGGGCTCTTAATAAGAGGATCAGATTGATCCTCTGTAAAGCTGGAGGGTATGCAAAATATTAGGGTAGAGGATAGGTCATTGAGAGTAAGTATTATATTAACAGCAGTGGAACAACTCTCACCTTCTCAAATACCTGATGGGAAGCAACAGGTATAAGAATTAACAGTCACCGCTGACCCTCCCAATCCGAACATCAGTAGCGCTGTCAACCCATTCAACCTGGTATTGTGCCATTCTTATAAATAGCCTGTCCTATAACACAGGTACATGGGAACAATAACCAGGAAAAGTTATTTCAGCAAACCTGTATTACTCAACATAAGTATAATATTGTGAGGAATAGGAAAGCAGTCGTTCGCAACTGGAACTTGATGCATGGTAGTCAAGTTCCTCATCTGTAAAAATTACTTTATTGCGCTTACCCCAGAATAGATGAGATGTGGGGAGGATTGTTCTGCTACAGTTATGACTGCTGCTAAGTGCAAGCCAGGCGAGTCCCATGAATGAGAGCATAAGGAAAAAGGGGCTCAGGGTGTGTAGCAGCGAGATACAGATGACTCTTCATGTAAACTAGTGTTACAGTGGCATTGGGCGCATTAGCAAATGTAGAGCTTCAGCTAACGTTATTTGAACAGGAGAAGAGGAGATATATTTACCATGAATGCGTATATTAACATTGAAGTGCCCTCATGGATTCTGCCTTGCAGTGGCACCTGGGTGCATGCACGTGTCTAACGTCCCTAGGAGAATATGGCACCTATGCATCCCGTGAATCTGACTCATCACTGATCACATGGCAGGCTTAATATGACCATTACAATAAAATCATCCTGTGCCATTGATGAGAGCGCATGTTAAAACCCCTAGAAAGGACCTGCAACTACAGCGTGTACAGCAAACTGACACCGGGGACCAGGCGACCCTGTGGCCAACTCACCTCCCGAGTAAGGACACGAATGAAATGAATGCTAACATCATTGCACAGTTTGTACACACGAATATGCCAAAGGCGGAGCCGCAGCAAGCGGCACGAACCCAAAAACACTAACACGGCCGGCCAAGGACCTCGACAGACAAACGTCACTCTCCGCTCCCGGGGTAATCCGAGTAGCGCGGCCCAAACAGGTCCGTGTACCCCCTCCCAGTGTACGGAGTCCGAGAGGGCGGTCACACATATGGAATCGCGCATACCAAACTGACGCAAGGGGTGCAGCAGGCGACTCCACCAGTTTGCAGCCCGAAATCGTACATGCAGAGTCTCAAAAGGCTAATGCGCACGTACATGTCCCCCACAACTCGAAAAACGCCGCATGGCTGAACCGCGTGTCATACCCACATGTGCCGGACATCTCGCGAAATATTGCCCCTGGGAATGGCCGCCCTTACCCACGTGCACCGTTCAACGAAACCTGGTGCCCATAAGATGGCTGCAAGCGGACACCGACTGGTACCGTGGTAGCAGGAACAGCGACAAACATGGCAGCTTAGCATAACTGGCGCACTACATCAGCCTATCATCACTAGTTGGTATGCGGATGGAAATTGATTTCCTAAAACATGCGGTGCTGCGACATAGCCGACATTCAAACCGCAAACCCGACTCTAGTAAATGCGCAGTAGACTTCGCCGTAGGAACTCTTGTCCATGCTACCTGTAACTGCGTAGCAGAACCGTGCTTTTACTGGTACACGCCAACGCATCGCGTTAAGTTGTTGCTACAAGGAATGCTCAGTCACGCTGCCGAGCCCATCGCTTACAGCAGCTGCAGAGAAAGCCAGGATCGATCTATGACGCAGAACGCACCTCGCAACAAATCTGCCTGAGGACCTGAACGCGATTGCGAAGTTGCCCTAACACCCGCGCCACGGGGCTCAGATAACATGGCATGCAATTACTCTTCACCATATTAATTAATGACACTGGTAACCCAAAGTACGCACTTGAACAGCTTACCTCTCGCGCTGAAGTCTGCAGAGCCGTGTGCGGAGAAATAAGTCACATTATTGGGCCTTGAGATACGATGGCCTGACGAACCCAACACCATTTGTAAATATGGACACCATCACGCAGATTGCGCACGAACTAAGCTTACCCATCGCGCCAAGATTACAATGCCACGTGTAAACCTGAGTAGGCCATCCGATTGTGCCTCGAGGTACAAAGACTCACTGAAACTATCCAAGCACCACCCGACCAAAGAGGGGGGGGGTTGAGGGCATCCCAGGCCCGGAACGTCTGCCCCTCATGCCTAACAATTGGCGCGACCACAACGATCCATAGCCCATCACAAGTCCACATACCCCCGATCACAATAATGCGCCTCCAATGCCAAAAGTGGATAACCTCCCTCTGCATGTGACGCCTAGCATGCAGCTGCACACAAACTTTCCTCCGCCAAGTCCAGATGCATACCCCAACAAGGAGAGAGTAGCCAAGATGGCCGCACCCGGGAGCCATTAACCATGTGTGCCGCACCCACATGTCGCCTGTGCAGCAGCTGAACCAAGATGGCCGCACCCGGGCGCCATTGCACACGTGTGCAGCAACCTATTCGCAAATGCATTCACACGCATGCAGAGACCCATCGCCGTTCTGGGCCCCCGCACGCCACACCTACGAAACCGGTGCACCCTGTTTGGGAAATGACCGTACCCAAGCATGACAACTACATAACTACGCCCAGAGCAGAAGGCCCAATGTAGAGCACTGCTGATACTGTAAGCCAATGCGGGTAAAAGTTCTTCAAAAAAAAAAAGGGTTGAAACCAAATACTATCTGCGAAATGTCCATCTTTGATGCGCCGAAACCAGATATCAAGGTCAGTTGCTAGTTCCTGGTGCACGCCTGTAAACGGGGTGCTATACGTGCCTGCACTAATACCTAAGCATAACTGCCCCAGCAAGTCGCTTACCCTCATCCACACGGACGCTAACATTATAAGCATGTGCGAATCTGGTGCAGATACCGAGCAGGCTGCCGAAGACTAAATAAGCCGTGAAAAACACTAGTTTTACCCGATGAAGTACACGGTAACCTCGTCAACACTTAATAAAACTTGATGTTTGCAGTTAGCATGTCGCTCTTTGCGCCTTTATCGCCCAAACAAACATGTTTGAAAACGTCCCACCTTATGTCCACAATTGCTGAAAGAACAAAACTGCATAGTCTGACGCAAAACATGCAAGGTTTACAATTGTTGACTCACAAACCAGAAAGAGGATCTTCTGGAGAATACAGGCATCGATCCCTCTACCTCTCGCATGCTAAGCGAGCGCTCTACCGTTTGAGCAAATTCCCCTTCTGTAAAGTCAGTACAAAGCAATTAACGACCTAATCGTATTGTAAAGAATTAGTCAATTAGTATACTCGAACCCGCATTGTCCCGTGCATGCAAAGCGCGGTGAGAGAGACCTCACGCCACCATCCACGCCGGATGTTATCAGACTTTCGCCTAGCGTGCCCTTGTGACTCTCGCGCCCGCTCAACTGCAAGCTCCTCTGAGCGATGCCCTCTGCCCTTGAGGCGTTGGCCTAACGCACTTCCTTGTTACCCCTTGCTGCGCGGGCTGACCTGAAACCAGTGCTAACACACACGAGGACCGCACAAGGTACCCCGCACCAGTCCTCAAGCAACGATAATCGGGCATCACACGCATTTCCATAAGCCCTCACTCTACGGGTACAGAGGCTGTATCATGGAGAAATCTCCCGGGGCACTCGGCAGCGGCATGCCCCCAGCCCCGCGCAGAGGCACCACCGCTGCCCCATACATGAAAAACGCTGAGACCCCCGCCAGCCTCCCGACAAGTGAAACACTCCGGCGGAAAGCCACAGCACCCGACGCTAGACAAGCCTCGTCCAGACCGGCCTCCGTCCGACCTCCAGAGGCACACCAAAAAAGTGTCCCCGACGTGGAGCGCGCAACGTCCGGGGCGGCAAAGAGGCCTGAGAAATGGCGAGAGGGAGAGATATACCCCCCCCTCTCCCTGCCGGCCGCCCCGGACGCGCGTTACCGACCCGCCCACCTCCCACAGAGCAACGCCTGCCCTGGGGAGGATTGGCTGACGATATTACGGGACGGGGGCAGCCCTCCGCGACTAAGGGCCCGCCCTCCTGATGGCCACAGGGTGGCCTCGGGCAGGCGCAAAGGCAGGCCCCATGGGTGCAAACTCTTATAGCTAGAGCCTGAGTGCTGTTAAAAGTCCATGGGGATGTCTCTGCCAGGAGAACACCTTACTCACTACACGGGTCTGTGCTGAACAAAGGTGAATTCAGTGAGTTCGTTGTGGCGAGTACTGACATGTGGAGGGATAAGGGGGATACATGTCTGCACGCTTTCTAGTCTTTGTATATGGCCACCGCCATATTCTTTTAACTCCTTATGTTCCATGGAGCTCACTTGGTGCCTTCCAAGCCACAGCCTGCTGCTTATGTGTCTGGGTCTGCCCCAGTGACCAGGCCTGATTCGATGCTCTTCCTGAGGTATCGCAACAAGAGAGAAACTGGATGGGGACCAAATTATAACTTGGGCTTTTTTTTTCTTTCTATTTTTATTGCTTTCTACTGAAATACAGACCAAAAATCGTCCATTTTAAACTTGGACATGTAGTATTTTGGCTGACTTTAACTAATGCCAATCATGGGAGACGGGCTTGTAGCGTTGTGTGTTTGAGATGGTTTTGGGGGGGGGGGGGGAGGGATTATATGCACAGTTGTCCTAACAAAGCTTAACTGCAGATGTACAGATGTTTAAGCTGCTTTACAATGCAAGTGTTCTTAGATGATTGTATGTAAATGGTTAATTGGAGCTTTCATACTTGAGTCTCCACTTATTCGGTTAATGTGAACTGCACTCATTGTAGCTTCAATTTTTAAACTTGAGACAAATTGAATATGGATATTTATCCAGATTTGTTTTTGCTCATTTTGTCTAAATAGTCGGGACTGTCCAATACCGTAGCATTCATTCTAATTGAAGCCACTGGAATTGTGGTTCGGTGGCTGCAGTTTTAACTAGATTTGGGTATTTGCCACAATCAAAACAACTGCTGATTTTAACCCAAAATAATCTGTTCTAGGTAAAACGGATCAAAGGTTACACTCCGTGGTGACCAGTGTCACGCAGTGCACGGCCTTATGCCAAGGTTACTTGGCCATTTTTCTGTTGCTTCTTACTATATTTGGATGCTAAAGTGGTAATAGTGAGATGAAACCTTTGCCCAGTGTTAACATGAAACCATAATTATGTAGTAATACAATTAGTGTGTTGCATTGGGTATTGTAACTTGCGTTATCTTGGTGCATAATTGGTCCTCGCATGCCACAATTCCATTGACAGTGGTCTAACTTGTCTCGCTTGAATACATCATATAATCCCTTGTCTAACATACATCATATCCTTCTCCACCATGGGTCTTTCTTAGTGATAAAATCGTGTTGTAGGACTACTTTTTAGGGTGAAACCTACCAGACAGCGCTGCTGCCTGGTTTGCTAAAGACTTCTTGAGGACATTCAGAAATGTGATCCAGGAATGCATTCCGCGCCCCTTGCTTACCATTGGGTTTGTAGCTCTTGTTTTCTATTTGCTGGCGCTATTTGCTTTAAACTGTCCAGCTTGAGTTCATCCCTCCTATTGCCCAAATCTTGTTAACTGTATTCTTCCAGAAACTTCCTTTCTGTAAACTGGCCTTTAAATCTTGTTTTGTCACATTGCTGTGCATTCAAAAACGGTTCAAATGTAAAGGGCTTCCAAGGGAGCTTGGTGTTTACTTTTCTTTCTCTGACTACATAGTAAGAATTTGTAACAATATTTCTGAATATCCATGTAAGATGTTTTTTTTTTTTTATTTTGTATCCTAGACTCAACCGAAAACCTCTCCTGATTCAGAATATCAATTTGTCAGTGTAGAGGCGGGGTGACATTTCAAAGTGGTGAGGCGTAAAAGTTGGTGATGAGTTTTACTCCTCCCCCGACATAAGGGTTGTTTAGGAGGTTCCCCTAGAGAAAAGTCTGAAAAATAGAGGTAAATGGTGCATTTTTCAAGTACATTTAGAAAGTGTGTGTAACTAGAGTTCTCCAGTATTAAGGGTGTCTTTCATAGATTCACATGCTTGAATATTCCCCGTCTAAGTGGGAGTCCCACAGTACATAAAATAGCAATAAATGCTAACAAATTATATGTATATGAGAACATAACATAAGAACTAGAAGTAAATGCATAACTGAACCTCTAAGCAATTCCTCCATAGGAATGCATGATAGAGAGAGAACACTTGTAACTTATCACTGTCATTATGTTAGTCCAAACTACAGTCAATCAGGCGCCAGCACCCTCTAGAACCTTCTCCACAGAAGCTCAAGCCCTACTTTTCTACCGCACGTTGTGTGAAGGGAGTCTCCCTGAGCTCTGCTCAGTTTTTTTTTTCCTCAACTGCTTGTTTCCAGAACTTTCATCATGTCAAGTAAGAGGTCTTTATTCATACCTTGCTCTTCTTGTGGTAAGTTGCGTCTTTTTAAAGAGGACCCCCACAAGAAATGTATTTATTGTCTCTACCCTGAGCATGAAGTTGGCAGCTGTAAGTTTTGTAGAACCTTTTCTACCAAGACTCTAAAGGACAGAGAAGGCCGTCTCCTCCTTTGGCTCCAATGTCTGAAGGACAAGGATTCAGCTGTCTGATCCAGAGTTTTCACTCTGGACCCTCCACTGCAGCCTCTAAGCGTGGAAGCATGCAGGATGTGCCGTCCCTTCTTCTAAAAAAAGAAGAAACTGGCCTTGCCTTCGGCCTCTGTGGTGTCCCCACCAGCTCCTACTACTGCTACGCCCATGAGACCTCGCTCTCAGGCGTCTTCTGCTGGCTCGAAGCGGCTTTCCTCACCTAAACATGCTTTGTCTTCGACTGGAGTGTCTACGAGCGTCCCGACAATGAGATCTGCAGTGTCTACACCGACGACACTGACGACGTCCGCTTTCACCTCGTCGACGGCGGTCTCGTCGTCGGCCCTTACGTTGACGAGTTTCCTTGGCCGTTCAGACTGTCTCGCCGACGATTCCTATCACCTCGTCGACTAAGAAACCAGCAGCGTCGACGAAAGCCATCAAGAAGTCTTCGTCATTGACGAAGACTCTGTCGACTAAAGCCTTGTCGACGAGGGCTCTGTTGACAGCGGTGCCTACTGCGTTGATGACTTAGTCGGCGGCTTTGCCATCAACCATACTTCCGACGACGACTCTGTCGACGAGCCTTCCGTCTACGATGGATTCATCAAAGTCAATTTCGTCGATGGCCATTTCAGCCCCGTTGACGGTGACACAATCTTTCGTTGCCTCTGGTGCCTGAACAGTCTTCAGGTTCTGCCTCTACCGCCCCCGAGGTTTCACGCCGTCGCCAACCAAAGCCTTGCCTCCAGTTGTCCGCTCCTGATCCGCAGCCTCCTTCGCCTATGTTTGCCACTAACTTGAGCACGACTGACTCTGGTGATGATGATGTGGATGACACTTTCGGGGCGGCCCACAGTCCGTCTGATTTCATCATCAAATGTCAAGATTCCGGCAGTGACGACGACAGGAATCTCAAGCTGGGGAACAGTTTGAGCCTGTGTCTTTGATTTCAAATCTCCAGCACATGCTGGACGACTACAACGGCGTTTTCCACCAACGCCACAAGGTACTCTTCGACAATCACCTGCTGCGACTGTGCCAGCTCCGCCTTCCATTCCACCAAATTTGCCACCGACACCTTCTCCCCAGGTTCAAACATCGGTCAAGATTCACACAACTGTGTATCCACAGGATGCGGATGAGGCGCTTCCAGAACGAGAGGACGGAGAGGTCCATGATGACACGGATAATGATGCCGCAACCGGCATGGCAGAGTGGGACGATTACCAAATGCAGACGCCCTCCCCTCCGCCAGGAGAATCTGGGGATTCACCTCCAGTAGATATTGCCAGTTTTCATCTGTTGATGGATAGAGCGGCTCAGCGTTTTAAATTGCCAAGGACACAGAGGGAGGAAGACTGTTTCCTCTACGATTTCAAGAATCAGCCTTTCAAACAAATGCACACAGTTCCAATAATCGATTTATTTGGAAGGAGGGAGTTAAACTCATGCAGGTTCCGAATTCATTACCTGCCCAACTGCCGCGCCTCAAAGAAATATAGGGCCCCAACTGGTTCACCAGCATGCCTCGTCTCTCACCCGAAGCCAGATTCGGTTGTAACTCAGGTAGCACAGCGTTGGGCCCATAATCCAGCGTCTCCAATCACCGTACCTCTGGATAGAGAAGGGCGCTGCCTAGACGCCATTGGGAGAAATTTCTCCACCATGGCTTCCACTACAGTACGGGCGGAAAATGCCTTAGCCATCTTGGGCCGCATATGTGGTCGGACATATCTGCCCTGGTCAACCTCATCCCTGACTCTTCCAAGGAGGACGCTTTGCAAATCCTCCAAGATGGACAAAGAGCATCTGAAGAGATGATTGGCTGCCCAGTTGATATTGCGGGCACTGCCTTCCGCCAGCTTGCTAGTGCGGCTGCCTTACGACGCCAGGGTTGGTTGAAGGCCACCTCCTTCCGGCAGGAAGTTCAATCCAAGATCCTTGATATGCCATATGATGGTGAGTCGCTGTTTGGGCCCAAAATTGATGACGCTCTAGAGCCCATTAAAAAGGACCCTGATACGGCTAAATCGCTGGGCACTTTGCAATTTCGGAAGCGGCACTTTTTCCACTTTTCGAGGCGGTCAATCTCAATATCGCTTCTACAATCAGAGCAAACAAGATTACTCTTCCAACCAGCAGCAGTCACAACGACAACAGTCCTCAAGGCCCTACAGGGGAAAGTCATCCTATCTGGGATCCACTCCAAAACGCCAATTACTTTTGTCATCCCCAAACTGTTGGAGGTCGAATCTTTTATTCCCAGTGGTCTTCCATCACCTCGGACCGCTGGGTGTTGGACATTGTGCTGAAAGGTCACACCTTGGAGTTCACCCAGATTCCTCCTCCACCGTCTGGCCCGCCTCCTCCCCATCTCAAGGAGCTTTACCATCAAGTCAGTCTTCTTGTTCAAAAAGGTGCAGTCTAAGTGGTTCCAGTGTCTCAGAGGAGAGGGGATTTACTCTCTTTTCTTCCTCATACTCAAGAAGACTGGAGATTGGCGACCTATTCTGGATTTGAGGGCTCTCGACAGATACCTAAAGAGCCAATCTTTCCGAATGCTGACACTACTGGAGATCCTGCTTCTTCTGGCCAGCGGAGATTTCATGACCACCATAGACCTTCAGGACGCATACTTTCATGTCCCAATCCTGCAACAGCATCGAAAGTACCTGTGATTCAGGGTGGGGCAGACACATTATCAGTTCAAGGTGCTGCCTTTCGGACTCCGATCCGCCCCTTGTGTGTTCACGAAGGTGTTGGCTCCTGTGGTGGCTCACCTACGCCTCCGAGGTGTCCAGATTTTTCCATATCTGGACGATTGCCTCCTCGTCTCAATCGTGCCATCAACTGAGACAAGACACTCGTCTTTGTCAAAATGTGTTTCAATCCCTCGGCTTGGCCATCAATGTCGACAAGTTCCAGTTTGCACCAGCGCAAACCAGGAATTTCTTGGGAGCGAACTTTGACACAATGCTTTCAAAGGCGTTCGTTTCACACGAATGACAACAGAAAATCCTCCGCTTGGTGTCTCTCATCCGATCAAGGCAGTCCGTTTCTGTCTGGACATTAAATTTGGGGATGGCATAGTCTTGTATTGCACTGATCCCACATTGCAGACTGCGGATCCGTCCCATTCAAGAGGAACTGGACGTACAGTGGTGTCGGGTCTCTGGATCTTTCAACGACCTGGTGGCAGTTATAGCCCGCATGAGACAGGGTCTGTGCTGGTGGGCACAGCTGACCAACCTGGCGACTGGAACATCTTTCCTTGTCAACGCGCCAGATCTCGCGCTCACAATCGATGCCTCTCTGGATGGCTGGGGTGCTCCTCTTCAAGGCCTTTCCATCAAGGGCAAATGGTCTCCACCCCATCGCTATTGGCATATCAACAGGCTAGAGTTGATGGCGATCTTTCTGGCACTCAAGTCGTTCCTTACTATATTTCAAGGAGAGTCAGTGCTTATTCAAACGGACAATACCACCAGCATGCAGTATGTGAACAAACTGGGAGGGACCTAGTCTCAACGCTTGTCTCGACTGGCTCAGTCGCTTTGAGATTGGGCTCTGTTATCAGATGACTTTGACGGCAGTGCACCTGCCGGGTGTTTCAAACATTCTGGGAGACTCCCTCAGCTGGTCCGCATCATCGACACACACATGGGAACTGCATCAACCGACTCTTGATCTTGTTTCACCTATGGGGTCGACCAACTCTAGACCTATTTGCGACACCAGAGAATCGGAAATGCCCGTCCTATGCAAGTTGGCATCCCCACCCCGGATTGTGCGGGAATGCCCCTTTGATCGATTGGTGCGATCTATTCGCTTACGCCTTTCCGCCGATCCCGTTAGTGCCACTGGGGCTGTGGAAGATGCGGAGGCAGCCCTGCCACATCCTATTGATCGCTCCTCGATGGCCCAGACAGGTGTGGTTCGCGGAGTTGCTCCTCCTGTCCCAGTGCGAGCCCATTCCTCTTCATCCTCGTCCAGACCTCCTGACGATGGACAGGGGCCAGGTTTACCATCCAGATCCATCCACTCTACAATTGTCGGCATGGAACCTGAGTACCTTGAGTTCGCAAACTTAAATATCTCGCAAGACTGCAGGGAGATCCTCGCTCATGCTAGGGCTCAGTCTACCATCAAAAACTTTCAAACTCAAGTGGAAGAGGTTTTGTCACTGGTGCATGGCAGCAAATGTCCATCCAATCTACTCCTGAGCAGCATCTTCCGTTTTTGAGTCTTGCTCAATCTGGACTCTCATGCTACCTTGAGAGTTTTCCTAGCTGCGATCTCCCGCTTCCGGCAAGATGGCTCTTCCTCCCTTTGCTCGTCCAGAATTATCTGCCAAAGTGCTTTTTCAGAAGTTCCCACCGATTTGGCGCCCTCTTCCACCGTGGCATCTCAATGTGGTCTTGTCGCAACTTATGAAATCGCCATTTGAGCCCATCCATAGGGCGGACAGTAAGTTCCTCACCTGGAAGGTTGTTCTTCTTGCTCTGACCTCATCTTGTTGTCTGAGTGACCTCCACGCCTTTACTATCAAACCGCCTTATCTTCAATTCAGGCCTGACGGCGTGGTGCTTTGCACAAACCCATCTTTCCTACCAAGGTGCCTACCGACTTCCATCTAAATGAACCTGTGTTCTTGAACTTTCTTCGCTGGGCCAAAGTCTCCGGCTGAGCAGCGATTGCATTCCTTGGACATCAAACGATGCCTTACATTTTACATTAGCAGAACTGCCTCCTTCCATAGGTCTGACCAACTGTTCATTGCCTATGGACGACTGCGTAAGGGGCATCCTGTTACCAAACCAACGATTGACCGTTGGATTTCTTCGGCCATTGCTTTCTGCCATCAACAGGCTGGCAAGCCTTTGCAGTCTTCAGTGAGGGCTCATTCTACAAGGGCTATGTCTTCATCCACCGCCCTGTTTGCTGGTGTGCCACTTCATCAGATCTGCCATGCAGCGACATGGTCCAGCAGGCACATCTTCACCAAGCATTACTGCTTGTACGCCATCAATGAGGCGGATACCGCAGTGGGACAGGCAGTACTTCGTCATCTTTTCAAATAAGGTTAGCCTCTGTGCCCTCCTCCATATATTTTTTCAATCATTGCTATTTAAGCTCCCATGACTGTATTACTACTGTCTTTGAGCTTTTACATCTGTGCTTTGCAATGTCATTGGAGGTTACTGCTCTCTACTCAAGCATGTGAATCTATGAAAGACACCCCTAATACTGGAGAAGAACAATTGTTACTTACCTGTAAACAGGTGGTTCTCCAGTATTGGTGTCTTTCATAGATTCACATGCGACCCACCCGCCTCCCCTCAGAGGCTCTCTTCTCCTCATGCACTCTGGGTCACTTTAGTGCTACGAAAATCTGAGGGCTTGAGCTTCTGAGGAGAAGGTTCTAGAGGGTGCTGGCGCCTGATTGGCTGTAGTTTGGACTAACATAATGACAGTGATATGTTACAAGTGTTTTCTCTCTATCATGCATTCCTATGGAGGAATTGTTTAGAGGTTTTCAGTTATGCTTTTACTTCTAGTTCTTCGTATGTTCTCACATACATATAATTTGTTAGCATTTATTGCTATTTTATGTACCGTGGGACTCATTTCGACCGGGAATATTCAAGCATGTGAATCTATGAAAGACACCAATACTGGAGAACCACCTGTTTACAGGTAAGTAACAATTGTTCATACAGAATTAAATCTTGGTTGGTGCATTGCGAAATTGTCACTTGTGTGTTTAAAGTGCTATAAGGTCAAAGCCTGTGACTGAGTAGGTACTGTTAGCACGCAAGCCAATATTTCAAAAATTGTTTTGCACAGTATTAAACTGGTTTTAAAAAGATTTTTAATGTCTCCATCTAAAATCGAAGACAAGCTTTCCCTTCGCCACGACTGTGTGGAACTGGAATTATTCATTAGGTTTTATTTCTCTTCATACTCCAGCAGGCCGCAGTGCCCAAGACCAGCACATTCCAGCTCACACTTTATAGCTCATGACAAAACAAACACTTTGTCCTCACCAGGCACCCACCTGCTTCCCTCTCTGCACTAGGCACTTTTTTCTCTGTCCACAACAAAATCCCTTACAGTGCTTACAAGTATGTGCGGTAATCCACAGAACATCCATATGCATCACTGCAAGTTTATTCTGGTAGCCTTTCTACCCCCCCATCACTGTGACCCAGCAGCAGTGTGAAGGTGCACACGCCCCCCCCCCCTTCGTTGGGTGGCGCTGCGTGGACGGTGATACTTGCCTTAATGCCACCAAAAACAGCCCAACAAGGTCTGCAGCTGCTTCTGCTCATCCAGACGGAAGAAAGGAGAACCCAGCGGCCGAGGGGATGGCGCTCACCCGGGAGGACCGATTGGCGACCATAAGGGAGTTCAAGAGTGAGCTTAGAAAGATATTAAAGCAGACCTAGGCGCCTCATTTGACTCCTTCAGGGCAGAGATGGGAACAATAATGTTGGCAATTCAAGCGGATGTGGATTCGATTGGCACCTGCACACTGGACGTGGAAGTGAAATGCCAGGAGCTTGAAGGCAGACTCCAACCATTGGAGGGAGAGGAATCCCTTGTTGTCACCTGTCCTCTCCCTTGCTAAAGTATGAAGACTTGGAAAACCGCTCCTGAAGAGATATTTAAGTAAGGGGCCTTGCAGAAGGAAGGGATGTTGACTCATTCATGGTAGGCCTCTAATATAGTATTTTGGGTGATGACGCTATGGAGGTGCGATTGGAGCATGTTCACAGGGTGGGCCCAGTGCAGCAAGGTGAGAACAGATGCCCGAGGGATTTAGAGTAAAGGAACAGGTCTTTAGAAAAGCTAGAAGCAGCTACTCAGTCGACTTCCAGGGCACAACGTGCTCCTTCTTCCAAGGCGTAACCCAAGCCACACTCGCTTGCCGACTAAACCGTCTGATTACAGCGGCCCTACGAGAGCTCTAGATAAAATATCGCCAGACTTACCCCTTCGGGATAGCCTTCTCCTGCTGCGATAAGCAATAAAATTTCACAAAGGTGTGGCTGCCCTCCTCGGCCTCAGGAAATCGCCTCCGCAGCAGGGAATAACAGTGTGGAGTGGCCATTGAAGTAACAAGCACCTGGTCCTTCGCCCAAAGGGGGTGGGTGGGCAGGTCCGCGAAACATTAACAATGGAAACTCATCCCTATCCCGACACCAGGCAGAGCGAGCACTCCTCAGCTGTTGCCCCAGTTGAGGTTCTCTTATAGTTAAGAGGTGCCAATCTGACAGAGGAACTAGATGCCAAGCGATCCCAGATCTTGAGAGTCAGAGCTGGGGAGGGACCCCTTCTGCTTTCTATATGAGCGACTGTTTTCTCAGGTGCTCTCTTTGACTTGCCATGGATTCTGAGTATTGGCTTACCAGAACTAGTTTCCAAATTAAACACTTGCAGAGTGGGAATGGTCTTGCCTAGAAGCTGCTAGGAAATGAAGCCCTTTAGTGGCTTTGCAGACTTCTGAAACAACTGTTTTTGGTTTAGTTTATAGTTAATGTTTTCTCCAAGGTGTCTAAAATGTGTATCTTTTAAGTGGATCGTTTACGGAGGGAGACTGGGTCTGGGGTCCTGATGGCCGGGTGGGCAATGTAAAGATTAGGTCCCCGCGGGGACAATACACCACTGCACTGTTATGGTAGACCATTTTAGGTCTTGGAACGTTAGGGGACTCAACCCCCCTAACAAAAGGCAGTGTATGTGGAAATTCCTTGGGGACCAGCAGTTACAATTGGTCGTGTTACAAGAAACCAATCTCTGGAAAGGAAAAACCACTGGCTTAAGCATAACAAACTACCCCCTGATTTTTTACTCTTCCAACGTGACAAAGCAGAATGGAGTGGCCTTGATAGTTCACTCTTCTATTCACTTTCCACCAGACCAGGAGGAGAGGGCCCTGATGGTCTGGGGGAGTTGATGGGGTGACCCTGCGCCATTGCTGCTGGTTAATGTCCCTGCTGATACATCCCACGTAAATAATTGTGATGCCTTCAAGGCTGTTATATGGGGGCCCTGCATCACACTGGCTTCCTCCCTGAAAACTCCAGTCGGAGGAAAGATTGACACTAGAGATGGACCTACGCGAGGCAGAGAGGGTGCACAGACTTGCCGTCCATACTCTCCCTGTGGAAAGTTACAGCAGTAAAAGGGAAGCTCCAAGCCATCTACACCAACAGGGCAGAGAACTCTCTTGAGGCTCCAGAACCGAGGTTATGAGGGCAAAGACAAAATGGGCTTACTGCAAGCTCGACTGCTCAGGCCAAAGCAGGAGAAGGAATATGTCAAACAGATTCTTGAGGATGAGGGTGCCCTACACATAAGTACGGCAGGGGCCTTCCGTGACTTCTACCGGGCCCTTTATACGGCTGACTTCCCCCGTTTGAACAAGACCAGATCCAATACCTGGACTTGGTGGTGCTCCCGCAGGTCTCTTCGGCTACCAATAACTAGCTTTATCGCATCATAATGCAGGATGAGGTACAAAGTGCAATAGGCTGGCTTAAACTACGTACAGCTATGGGCCCGATGGGCTAACTGCTCAGTAGCAAACGTTCACTAGAACTGAGTAAACTCCCCACCTCCCAGACCTTTTTAACGACATAGCAGCAAACCAGACTTTATCTTCTTCCATGAGGGAAGCTTTTATTATGGTAATCCCAAAGGCAGGGAGGACCCCAATCATGTGCATCATACAGGTCTATCGCCCGGCTAAATTTCAATGATAAGCTATGCTCAAGACCTGGCTAACAGATTGGAGGAGGTCTTACCCACTCTTATTCATCCCGACCAATCATGCTTCCTCAAATGGCGCCAGACCACTTAGTGAATAAAGTCCAGAAGAAACGTAGACCTGCTGTCTTGCTTTCACTGGACACAGAGAAGGCCTTCGACTGCGTCACTTGGTCCTTCTTACCACACACTCTACGCTGCATAGGGTTCTGTGATGCTTTCCTGGGAATGGTTAAAGCCAACTATGGGTCCCTGAAATCCTGAGTATTGGTAAATGGGGTCGCATTTAACTTTATTCTCGCACGAGGCACCAGACCGTGCTGCCCCTTGTCACCCATGCTCTTTGCCCTTAATATTGAACAGTTTGTGGCAAGGAAAAGTTCCAAACCGGGGATTAGTGGCATCAGTTTTGTCTCGGACGAGCATAAAATCTTGCTCCTTGTGGATGATGTCTTACTGCATATCACTAAACCTGCTGATTCTCTTCCAGCGATACAGGTTGAACTTGCACACTTCGAACGGGTGTCGGGATTCAAGATTAACCTCTCTAAATCCTTTTTTTACTAAACTTGACAATGCACCCAAACATGCAAAGGGATGTTGAGAGCGCTTCATCCCTTAGGTGTACACAGAAGGACATTACATATCTGGGCATCAACATCACCCCCCAAACTGGCGGATCTTTATAAGGGTAATTACGCCCTCTGCTGCGACAACTTAAAGCTAACCTCAAAATATGGAGCTCAGTATGCCTCACCTGGATAGGACAAATTAATGCCATTAAAATTAACTTGCTTCCCTGCCTTCATCTCTTCCAGGGCCTCCCTATTACATTACATAAGGCGTTATTCAAGGAGCTACAGAGTGACTACAAAATTCATCTGTCCCAGCGTCTGTTGACGAGACCACACATAGGTCTTGCTCTCCTAGATGACCACTTGTACTATAGAGCCGCACAACTCCGGGTCCTGAGGGAATGGTCCCTTAGGGCTTCAGATAAACTGTGGCTACATATGGATAGACAGATTGCGGGCAGAACTAGCTGGAATTTGCCCTGGAAATTGAATGCAGATTGGCATTAGTCAGTCTATCTTAGTATTCCCACAGCCACCACACTGAAGATATGGGACCGTGTATTGAAAGCATTGCTGTGGATTACTTTTGTGTCCCATTATACCCCCTATTCACTTCAACCACTCTTTGCCCCCCAGCGCAGGAAGTGCCTTCTATAAATGGGGGTGTCCTTATATCGGACCTCTTCCGTACTGTAGAGTTACGGTCATTTGCAGACTGTGTAACCCATTTCAAGCTCCCGTCTATGGATTAATACCACTATGTCCAACCTCAAACACTGGGTACAGCAACCCCAGATGTGACGGGCTGCGACCAGGTAACTGCTCCCTGTGGAAAGGTTTCTCCAAACCAGTACCACAGCTAAGGGCTGCGTCTCCTTCTTATATGCCCTTTTGCTCTCATTTGGCCCACATCAGGCTCCACAACATAGAAGATTTTGGGATAGCATAATACAGGCTCCTACAGCGGAGAAGCAATGGGGGACTCTCTACAAAGGTATCACCAACTATAATCACTCTATGTTCTTGAGAGAAGCCCACTACAAAATTATGTATGAATGGTATCTCCACTCCCAGAAGTTACACTTTATTTTCCCAAACACGTCTGACAGATGCTGGCAGGGTTGCGGGTTCTTGGGAGACTTCTGTCACATTTGGTGGGACTGCCCCACTATTCAACCCTTCTGGAAGGAGATCCTTTCTCAAATTAAACAAATCCTGGGCTACCTGATTCTCTTGAACACGTACTCTAGGGATTCCGTCACCCCAACCACCAGAGCCACAGAGAGCACTCAATTATGTGGCTATGACGGGGGGGGGGGGGGCGGCCAAGATGGCCATAGCAGCTGCCTGGAAAAACCCCAAACCCCCATCTCTTACTCCATGGCATGCCAGTCTATGGCAAGCTCTAGCCCTTGAATGGATGACAGACGTCCTCGAAGAGTCCCCAAAAAGTTATGATTATATTTGGAGTCCCTTGGTGGGTAACTTATCAGAGGGATTACCACTGTTTGTCTGCGGGCCTAGGTTGTGATCCCTCCACCTTTTCCTGACCTCATGGATACGACCCCTTCTGGGATCCACAGATTATAGTACTCCCTGGGCCTTCTCACGCTGGACGTGGGGAGCACTCATCCTGCCCCCTCCTCTTCCACACTGAGACTGCACCCACAACACCTTGGAAATGTTCGTTTTTTAGGTTTTGCCTCGCCAAAAAGATGCGCTCTGCGCATCTTTTTCGCGCAGGCGAAAACCTGATGAGAATTGTAGTGTGCTTTGGGTCGGCCCTCCTCATTCATTGGCTGGCTCCGTAAATGGAGCCTTGCCATTGGACGAGGGGCCTGTCCGTCAATGCCGGACCAGACACGGGGGCGTTCCCGACATTCTTTGCCTTTTGCCGACGTCACGCGACGCCGGGAACGCCCCCGATTCTGTTCCGGCATTGCCGGCACCTCCCTTGCTCTACTGTCATCACCACAACACTGCGCCCATTTTATCCCAAGCTAAACACTCGGAGAGGCGCAGTGACCGGGTCTTTGAAGGCCGCTCTCCCAATGAAAACAAGTTTTCTCTCCGAGTCAGCACGAGCAGGAAGACGAGCAGCGCGCCTCCCAGCTGGCCTCTCGCATCAGCATCCAGAGCTGCCCTGCGCGGTGTGTAGCTTCAGTGGAGCTTCAGAGTGCAGAGTGGAGCTTCAGAGTGGAGCTTCAGAGTGGAGCTTCAGAGTGGAGCTTCAGAGTGGAGCTTCAGAGTGCAGAGTGGAGCTTCAGAGTGGAGCTTCAGAGTGGAGCTTCAGAGTGGAGCTTCAGAGTGGAGAGTGGAGCTTCAGAGTGGAGCTTCAGAGTGGAGCTTCAGAGTGGAGCTTCAGAGTGGAGCTTCAGAGTGCAGCTTCAGAGTGGAGCTTCAGAGTGCAGAGTGGAGCTTCAGAGTGCAGATTCAGAGTGGAGCTTCAGAGTGCAGAGTGGAGCTTCAGAGTGCAGATTCAGAGTGGAGCTTCAGAGTGCAGAGTGGAGCTTCAGAGTGCAGATTCAGAGTGGAGCTTCAGAGTGCAGAGTGGAGCTTCAGAGTGGAGCTTCAGAGTGCAGAGTGGAGCTTCAGAGTGGAGCTTCAGAGTGGAGCTTCAGAGTGGAGCATCAGAGTGGAGCATCAGAGTGGAGCATCAGAGTGGAGCTTCAGAGTGGAGCTTCAGAGTGGAGCTTCAGAGTGCAGAGTGGAGCTTCAGAGTGCAGAGTGGAGCTTCAGAGTGCAGAGTGGAGCTTCAGAGTGCAGAGTGGAGCTTCAGAGTGCAGATTCAGAGTGCAGAGTGGAGCTTCAGAGTGGAGCTTCAGAGTGGAGCTTCAGAGTGGAGCTTCAGAGTGCAGAGTGGAGCTTCAGAGTGGAGCTTCAGAGTGGAGCTTCAGAGTGGAGCTTCAGAGTGGAGAGTGGAGCTTCAGAGTGGAGCTTCAGAGTGGAGCTTCAGAGTGGAGCTTCAGAGTGGAGCTTCAGAGTGGAGCTTCAGAGTGCAGCTTCAGAGTGGAGCTTCAGAGTGCAGAGTGGAGCTTCAGAGTGCAGATTCAGAGTGGAGCTTCAGAGTGCAGAGTGGAGCTTCAGAGTGCAGAGTGGAGCTTCAGAGTGCAGATTCAGAGTGGAGCTTCAGAGTGCAGAGTGGAGCTTCAGAGTGGAGCTTCAGAGTGCAGAGTGGAGCTTCAGAGTGCAGAGTGGAGCTTCAGAGTGGAGCTTCAGAGTGGAGCTTCAGAGTGGAGCTTCAGAGTGGAGCTTCAGAGTGGAGCTTCAGAGTGGAGCATCAGAGTGGAGCATCAGAGTGGAGCTTCAGAGTGGAGCTTCAGAGTGGAGCTTCAGAGTGGAGCTTCAGAGTGGAGCTTCAGAGTGCAGAGTGGAGCTTCAGAGTGCAGAGTGGAGCTTCAGAGTGCAGAGTGGAGTTTCAGAGTGCAGATTCAGAGTGCAGAGTGGAGCTTCAGAGTGGAGCTTCAGAGTGGAGCTTCAGAGTGGAGCTTCAGAGTGGAGCTTCAGAGTGCAGAGTGGAGCTTCAGAGTGCAGATTCAGAGTGGAGCTTCAGAGTGCAGAGTGGAGCTTCAGAGTGCAGATTCAGAGTGGAGCTTCAGAGTGCAGAGTGGAGCTTCAGAGTGCAGATTCAGAGTGGAGCTTCAGAGTGCAGATTCAGAGTGGAGCTTCAGAGTGCAGAGTGGAGCTTCAGAGTGGAGCTTCAGAGTGCAGAGTGGAGCTTCAGAGTGCAGAGTGGAGCTTCAGAGTGCAGAGTGGAGCTTCAGAGTGGAGCTTCAGAGTGGAGCTTCAGAGTGGAGCTTCAGAGTGGAGCTTCAGAGTGGAGCATCAGAGTGGAGCTTCAGAGTGGAGCTTCAGAGTGGAGCTTCAGAGTGGAGCTTCAGAGTGGAGCTTCAGAGTGGAGCTTCAGAGTGCAGAGTGGAGCTTCAGAGTGCAGAGTGGAGCTTCAGAGTGCAGATTCAGAGTGCAGAGTGGAGCTTCAGAGTGGAGCTTCAGAGTGGAGCTTCAGAGTGGAGCTTCAGAGTGGAGCTTCAGAGTGGAGCTTCAGAGTGGAGCTTCAGAGTGCAGAGTGGAGCTTCAGAGTGGAGCTTCAGAGTGGAGCTTCAGAGTGGAGCTTCAGAGTGGAGCTTCAGAGTGGAGCTTCAGAGTGCAGAGTGGAGCTTCAGAGTGGAGCTTCAGAGTGGAGCTTCAGAGTGGAGCTTCAGAGTGGAGAGTGGAGCTTCAGAGTGGAGCTTCAGAGTGGAGCTTCAGAGTGGAGAGTGGAGCTTCAGAGTGGAGCTTCAGAGTGGAGCTTCAGAGTGGAGCTTCAGAGTGGAGCTTCAGAGTGCAGCTTCAGAGTGGAGCTTCAGAGTGCAGAGTGGAGCTTCAGAGTGCAGATTCAGAGTGGAGCTTCAGAGTGCAGAGTGGAGCTTCAGAGTGCAGATTCAGAGTGGAGCTTCAGAGTGCAGAGTGGAGCTTCAGAGTGCAGATTCAGAGTGGAGCTTCAGAGTGCAGAGTGGAGCTTCAGAGTGGAGCTTCAGAGTGCAGAGTGGAGCTTCAGAGTGCAGAGTGGAGCTTCAGAGTGGAGCTTCAGAGTGGAGCTTCAGAGTGGAGCTTCAGAGTGGAGCTTCAGAGTGGAGCATCAGAGTGGAGCATCAGAGTGGAGCATCAGAGTGGAGCATCAGAGTGGAGCTTCAGAGTGGAGCTTCAGAGTGGAGCTTCAGAGTGGAGCTTCAGAGTGCAGAGTGGAGCTTCAGAGTGCAGAGTGGAGCTTCAGAGTGCAGAGTGGAGCTTCAGAGTGCAGATTCAGAGTGCAGAGTGGAGCTTCAGAGTGGAGCTTCAGAGTGGAGCTTCAGAGTGGAGCTTCAGAGTGGAGCTTCAGAGTGGAGCTTCAGAGTGGAGCTTCAGAGTGCAGAGTGGAGCTTCAGAGTGGAGCTTCAGAGTGGAGCTTCAGAGTGGAGCTTCAGAGTGGAGCTTCAGAGTGGAGCTTCAGAGTGCAGAGTGGAGCTTCAGAGTGGAGCTTCAGAGTGGAGCTTCAGAGTGGAGCTTCAGAGTGCAGAGTGGAGCTTCAGAGTGGAGCTTCAGAGTGCAGAGTGGAGCTTCAGAGTGCAGATTCAGAGTGGAGCTTCAGAGTGGAGCTTCAGAGTGGAGCTTCAGAGTGGAGCTTCAGAGTGGAGCTTCAGAGTGCAGCTTCAGAGTGGAGCTTCAGAGTGCAGAGTGGAGCTTCAGAGTGCAGATTCAGAGTGGAGCTTCAGAGTGCAGAGTGGAGCTTCAGAGTGCAGATTCAGAGTGGAGCTTCAGAGTGCAGAGTGGAGCTTCAGAGTGCAGATTCAGAGTGGAGCTTCAGAGTGGAGCTTCAGAGTGGAGCTTCAGAGTGGAGCTTCAGAGTGGAGCTTCAGAGTGGAGCTTCAGAGTGCAGAGTGGAGCTTCAGAGTGGAGCTTCAGAGTGGAGCTTCAGAGTGGAGCTTCAGAGTGCAGAGTGGAGCTTCAGAGTGGAGCTTCAGAGTGCAGAGTGGAGCTTCAGAGTGCAGATTCAGAGTGGAGCTTCAGAGTGGAGCTTCAGAGTGGAGCTTCAGAGTGGAGCTTCAGAGTGGAGCTTCAGAGTGCAGCTTCAGAGTGGAGCTTCAGAGTGCAGAGTGGAGCTTCAGAGTGCAGATTCAGAGTGGAGCTTCAGAGTGCAGAGTGGAGCTTCAGAGTGCAGATTCAGAGTGGAGCTTCAGAGTGCAGAGTGGAGCTTCAGAGTGCAGATTCAGAGTGGAGCTTCAGAGTGCAGAGTGGAGCTTCAGAGTGCAGATTCAGAGTGGAGCTTCAGAGTGCAGAGTGGAGCTTCAGAGTGGAGCTTCAGAGTGCAGAGTGGAGCTTCAGAGTGCAGAGTGGAGCTTCAGAGTGGAGCTTCAGAGTGGAGCTTCAGAGTGGAGCTTCAGAGTGGAGCTTCAGAGTGGAGCTTCAGAGTGGAGCATCAGAGTGGAGCATCAGAGTGGAGCATCAGAGTGGAGCATCAGAGTGGAGCTTCAGAGTGGAGCTTCAGAGTGGAGCTTCAGAGTGGAGCTTCAGAGTGGAGCTTCAGAGTGGAGCTTCAGAGTGCAGAGTGGAGCTTCAGAGTGCAGAGTGGAGCTTCAGAGTGCAGAGTGGAGCTTCAGAGTGCAGAGTGGAGCTTCAGAGTGCAGATTCAGAGTGCAGAGTGGAGCTTCAGAGTGGAGCTTCAGAGTGGAGCTTCAGAGTGGAGCTTCAGAGTGGAGCTTCAGAGTGGAGCTTCAGAGTGGAGCTTCAGAGTGGAGCTTCAGAGTGCAGAGTGGAGCTTCAGAGTGGAGCTTCAGAGTGGAGCTTCAGAGTGGAGCTTCAGAGTGGAGCTTCAGAGTGCAGAGTGGAGCTTCAGAGTGGAGCTTCAGAGTGGAGCTTCAGAGTGGAGCTTCAGAGTGCAGAGTGGAGCTTCAGAGTGGAGCTTCAGAGTGGAGCTTCAGAGTGGAGCTTCAGAGTGCAGAGTGGAGCTTCAGAGTGCAGATTCAGAGTGGAGCTTCAGAGTGCAGATTCAGAGTGGAGCTTCAGAGTGCAGATTCAGAATGGAGCTTCAGAGTGCAGATTCAGAGTGCAGAGTGGAGCTTCAGAGTGGAGCTTCAGAGTGCAGATTCAGAGTGCAGAGTGGAGCTTCAGAGTGCAGATTCAGAGTGGAGCTTCAGAGTGCAGAGTGGAGCTTCAGAGTGCAGATTCAGAGTGGAGCTTCAGAGTGCAGAGTGGAGCTTCAGAGTGCAGATTCAGAGTGGAGCTTCAGAGTGCAGATTCAGAGTGGAGCTTCAGAGTGCAGAGTGGAGCGTCAGAGTGGAGCTTCAGAGTGCAGAGTGGAGCTTCAGAGTGCAGAGTGGAGCTTCAGAGTGGAGCTTCAGAGTGGAGCTTCAGAGTGGAGCTTCAGAGTGGAGCTTCAGAGTGGAGCATCAGAGTGGAGCATCAGAGTGGAGCATCAGAGTGGAGCATCAGAGTGGAGCTTCAGAGTGGAGCTTCAGAGTGGAGCTTCAGAGTGCAGATTCAGAGTGGAGCTTCAGAGTGGAGCTTCAGAGTGCAGATTCAGAGTGCAGATTCAGAGTGGAGCTTCAGAGTGCAGAGTGGAGCTTCAGAGTGCAGAGTGGAGCTTCAGAGTGCAGATTCAGAGTGGAGCTTCAGAGTGCAGAGTGGAGCTTCAGAGTGCAGAGTGGAGCTTCAGAGTGCAGATTCAGAGTGCAGAGTGGAGCTTCAGAGTGGAGCTTCAGAGTGGAGCTTCAGAGTGGAGCTTCAGAGTGGAGCTTCAGAGTGGAGCTTCAGAGTGGAGCTTCAGAGTGGAGCTTCAGAGTGCAGCTTCAGAGTGCAGAGTGGAGCTTCAGAGTGCAGCTTCAGAGTGCAGAGTGGAGCTTCAGTGTGCAGAGTGGAGCTTCAGAGTGGAGCTTCAGAGTGGAGCTTCAGAGTGGAGCTTCAGAGTGGAGCTTCAGAGTGCAGATTCAGAGTGGAGCTTCAGAGTGGAGCTTCAGAGTGGAGCTTCAGAGTGGAGCTTCAGAGTGGAGCTTCAGAGTGCAGATTCAGAGTGCAGATTCAGAGTGGAGCTTCAGAGTGCAGAGTGGAGCTTCAGAGTGCAGATTCAGAGTGGAGCTTCAGAGTGCAGATTCAGAGTGGAGCTTCAGAGTGCAGATTCAGAGTGGAGCTTCAGAGTGCAGATTCAGAGTGGAGCTTCAGAGTGCAGATTCAGAGTGGAGATTCAGAGTGCAGATTCAGAGTGGAGATTCAGAGTGGAGCTTCAGAGTGGAGATTCAGAGTGGAGCTTCAGAGTGCAGAGTGGAGCTGCAGATTCAGAGTGGAGCTGCAGAGTGCAGATTCAGAGTGCAGAGTGGAGCTTCAGAGTGCAGATTCAGAGTGCAGAGTGGAGCTTCAGAGTGCAGATTCAGAGTGCAGATTCAGAGTGCAGATTCAGAGTGGAGCTTCAGAGTGCAGAGTGGAGCTTCAGAGTGCAGATTCAGAGTGGAGCTTCAGAGTGCAGATTCAGAGTGGAGCTTCAGAGTGCAGATTCAGAGTGGAGCTTCAGAGTGCAGATTCAGAGTGCAGATTCAGAGTGGAGCTTCAGAGTGCAGATTCAGAGAGGAGCTTCAGAGTGCAGATTCAGAGTGGAGATTCAGAGTGGAGCTTCAGAGTGGAGATTCAGAGTGGAGCTTCAGAGTGCAGAGTGGAGCTGCAGATTCAGAGTGGAGCTGCAGAGTGCAGATTCAGAGTGCAGAGTGGAGCTTCAGAGTGCAGATTCAGAGTGCAGAGTGGAGCTTCAGAGTGCAGATTCAGAGTGCAGATTCAGAGTGCAGATTCAGAGTGGAGCTTCAGAGTGCAGAGTGGAGCTTCAGAGTGCAGATTCAGAGTGGAGCTTCAGAGTGCAGATTCAGAGTGGAGCTTCAGAGTGCAGATTCAGAGTGGAGCTTCAGAGTGCAGATTCAGAGTGGAGCTTCAGAGTGCAGATTCAGAGAGGAGCTTCAGAGTGCAGATTCAGAGTGGAGATTCAGAGTGCAGATTCAGAGTGGAGATTCAGAGTGGAGCTTCAGAGTGCAGAGTGGAGCTGCAGATTCAGAGTGGAGCTGCAGAGTGCAGATTCAGAGTGCAGAGTGGAGCTTCAGAGTGCAGATTCAGAGTGGAGCATCAGAGTGCAGATTCAGAGTGGAGCTTCAGAGTGCAGAGTGGAGCTTCAGAGGGCAGATTCAGAGTGGAGCTTCAGAGTGCAGAGTGGAGCTTCAGAGTGCAGATTCAGAGTGGAGCTTCAGAGTGCAGAGTGGAGCTTCAGAGTGCAGATTCAGAGTGGAGCTTCAGAGTGCAGAGTGGAGCTTCAGAGTGCAGATTCAGAGTGGAGCTTCAGAGTGCAGAGTGGAGCTTCAGAGTGGAGCTTCAGAGTGCAGAGTGGAGCTTCAGAGTGCAGAGTGGAGCTTCAGAGTGGAGCTTCAGAGTGCAGAGTGGAGCTTCAGAGTGGAGCTTCAGAGTGGAGCTTCAGAGTGGAGCTTCAGAGTGGAGCATCAGAGTGGAGCATCAGAGTGGAGCATCAGAGTGGAGCATCAGAGTGGAGCTTCAGAGTGGAGCTTCAGAGTGGAGCTTCAGAGTGGAGCATCAGAGTGGAGCATCAGAGTGGAGCTTCAGAGTGGAGCTTCAGAGTGGAGCTTCAGAGTGGAGCTTCAGAGTGGAGCTTCAGAGTGCAGAGTGGAGCTTCAGAGTGCAGAGTGGAGCTTCAGAGTGCAGATTCAGAGTGGAGCTTCAGAGTGCAGAGTGGAGCTTCAGAGTGCAGATTCAGAGTGGAGCTTCAGAGTGCAGAGTGGAGCTTCAGAGTGCAGAGTGGAGCTTCAGAGTGCAGAGTGGAGCTTCAGAGTGGAGCTTCAGAGTGCAGAGTGGAGCTTCAGAGTGGAGCTTCAGAGTGGAGCTTCAGAGTGGAGCTTCAGAGTGGAGCTTCAGAGTGGAGCTTCAGAGTGGAGCTTCAGAGTGCAGCTTCAGAGTGCAGCTTCAGAGTGCAGAGTGGAGCTTCAGAGTGCAGCTTCAGAGTGCAGAGTGGAGCTTCAGAGTGCAGCTTCAGAGTGCAGAGTGGAGCTTCAGAGTGCAGAGTGGAGCTTCAGAGTGCAGAGTGGAGCTTCAGAGTGGAGCTTCAGAGTGCAGAGTGGAGCTTCAGAGTGGAGCTTCAGAGTGGAGCTTCAGAGTGGAGCTTCAGAGTGTCAAGAGCAATGCCAATAGCTCTAACTTTAACAAAGGCAAAACCATTGCATTGTAAATGCTTGTTCTTTAGTATGTTAGTGTTTTATGTTGGGCCTAATTTGTTCCCAAAATAGGATGCAGAAGCAACATGTGACATGTCGTGTTATAAAAGGACTTTGCACTGACGGCGCTTTCTGCTCATGGTTAAATTCTTCAGGCCTTGGGGGGGAACTCGTGAGCAAGCTGCACACCATTTTTAGCTATCTAATGATCTTGGCATGTGCTTGTTTGTTTGATTATATGAGCGCGACTGAGCTACAAAGTTAGTATATTTGTTTAAACACAATAAGATTTTGACAAAAGTAAATTTAGGCCCCAGCCTTTACTTTTAAACAGCATATACATTCCCCTTCTGGTAAAAGTGGTAGCTTGCTTTTCATACTGTAGTAGTTCAAACTGTGCAAAGGTCCATACCTTGGTACTGCTACGGTGGCCTTTTTGCTGCTAATTATTTTTGAAGCTCCAGCATTTACTTGACTGCGATGCGATCGGTCACATGACCTTAATCACTTCAGAGGATTCAAGCAACACCCATTTCCCTGCTCATCAGTTGTTGAGCTGGTAAAGGGTTTTGCTGGCTTGCATCCTCAAATGATTGACAGGCAGTCCCAGGAAAACGGGGCTTAGGCCCTGGACTGCTTGCAAATATGAAGCTGCTGTGCGTCATAAATGGGAGGTCTCTTTAGACCCCGGAAATTGCAGGCCAGAGCTGGGAATAGGTCAGCTCTTAGCCTGCAGTGATTTACAAAATTTAAAAGGACACTGCGGTTTGCCACATGTTCAGTGGACTGTGTGTCCCTCTCGAGTGCCTGGCTGCCTGACTCATCTCTCACAAGGACGAGGGGCAGCCAGGCATTGAGGGCAGCACTTTGCACTGGCTTAAATCCCTTTTTAAGTCTCGCAACCTATCGATGCGCGCAAGCGCATTGAGGGAGCGAGAATTCAAGTGCTCAAAAAACTCGTGAAACCAAGGGTTTAGTTCGTGCGGTTTTCTTTAAGTTCACGTGAATCACGTGACAGCAAGCTCCTTCGTGCACGAGCTTGCCTGAGCCTTCTGCCTATCAGCCTGCCAGTTCTCCTCCCCTAATTATTCACTTCACTTGTGACTCCCCACATCAAAGCCTCAGCCTCCCTCCCTTGCCATTTGCTTCCTAACCAGCCTGCCTCGCATAATTGCATCAGACCCGACACTTCAAAGGAATGCGCCCCCGAGAGCCACTTTCACGGCCGTGCATTTCTCTTCCCCCCCCCCTCCCCACAGCAATGCCAGGAGCTTGTTTTTAAATGCTTCAATGAGATAGAACAGAGATGGCAATGCGTTGCATGCAATGATACAGTTTAAAAACTGAATTCGGTTTTACTTCACGAGCCGTTTTCCAAGGTGCTGTAAATTGTATTCGATCATGTACAGTCATTGAACTCAGTAAAAGACGCATGACTACAGCACCTAATTTGCAAACTGCACGGAGGCTTAACAAAACGTTTCTATCTCGAGCAAATACTGTTCCATCTTTTTATATCAAAAGACTTAGGCCAGTGATTCACTTTCTCGTTAGGCCATGCTAGTAAATAATGTGCTACACCGCATCCCTTTCTTTACCTCATGTGAGGAAACCGCGCCACTCGCTGGGCGGCATTGGAACATGTGCCTAGGCTGCAAAATAATGAGGTGGAAGATGTGCTTATAAGGTCCCACAAGCGAGACCTATTGGCTATGCCAATGCTTGTTTAATTAAAGTAAATATGTGGATGGTATTTGCTCTAGGCAATTACCATCCAGATATCTTGCCAATCTTGGTTTGGCGGCGCCTTGGTGCCCTCTACTGGCAGTCACTGCTGCTCTCTGCACTGGTAACGTTGCCATGAGTGAAGCAAGAAAGAAAGATTTCAGCTTGTAATGCACACAGCCAATTTCGTTAATGTCTTCTTTTGTACCTTCTACCCTTTTATTGAGTGCGTAATATGTAGATGTAATGAAAAGTTACTAATTGCAACACCAATTATTTTTTTTAAACGGGCATCCTTGCAGTCAAAGATGTTATTTATGGATACCCTATATAAGAAAGTGACTTTCTGCGTGGTCACCCCCATTTTTTGTTGACTGATATAGCTTTTTTTTTTTTTAATCTGCACAACTGGGGCTCTGCTGTCCAGACCCAGGTGTATGTGCTCTGGCCGTTAAAATAGGCTAACCCCAAAAATAACGTTTAAGTTTATCATAAGACCATAATATATGGTGCAGGAAAATACACCAATGGTACGGAAAGTTAAATGTGGGCTGAGGCACTTATTGTGTCATCCACTAGAGCAGAGGTCTTTAAACTTTTTATTGCCGAGACCACCTTTTCAGAGTAAGGACCCCCTTCAGACACACATTTCTAGAACATGGTACTCCTCATTGACCATAAACTCCCCAATTCCCACAGCAAATTATTTTTATGGTGCCAATAATATTAAACCGTGTTTAGCAAACAAATTCAGTGAGCGTGGGGGCAAGGTCAGAGATGTAGCTAAAAACAAAGGGCTTAATTTATGAGGAATTGGAGTAGGGCAGCGCTGCAAGTCTTGCTGCGCTGCCCTAAGCCAATGTGAAAGAGCAGGAATGCTCCAGATTTATGAAATACAGGCATCACAGTCCAAGGGTGCTGCGTGGGAACCCCACGCAATGCCCATGGAACACCTCCTTGACTCAGAGTAAGGCAAAGCATATCTATGAGGCCATGCAGGGTTGTCTTTGTACCGCCTCGTAGGTATGGTTGAGACGCTTCCCCGAGCATCAAAAAAGTGAAGCTCTGGTGGCACAAGCCTCTTATAAATAAGCCCCTTTATATTCTGTATGTTTTTTGGGTCTTTCACCATCAGGTACCTACGTCTAAAATGGGCTGCATAAATGAAAAATACATTTGGAAAAGTGGTTAAATCCTCTATTAGTTAATGCACTGCAGAGGTCTGTGTGTAACCAGAAAGCCACAGAATCAAATCTTGTTTGTTTCAGTAGAGAATAGTGACTTGTGTATTTTTAGTGCTACGTGGTTACAGTCTGTGACCGAAAAGCACTGTGAATATGTAAGTCATTATATTATACTTGCATGACACCCAGTATAAGATGGACTGACACAAAACGTGTAAATAGTTTTAAGATGAAATGGTGCTTCCAAAATGTAGATGTTAATAATACCAGGGACACAAACCTTTGTTTTTCTTTTGCCGGGACCCTGCTGGGCAGTCTGGGGGGGGCACCGTCCACCCTGCTGCTCCACCGTGGTGGGACCGCTGTCCCAAGGCTTATCGCCTGTTGCTGCCCGCATCACTTCAAGCCGCCGCACACCCTAGTGAGGACTAAGAGTCCCAGTGTGCAATGTTTCACTTCCATGCAGCCACTGACGAGGGGGAGGCACTAACATCAACGCGCATAAAAGCGCTGCCTCACCCTCCGCGGGACTCTCCCAGGTGAAGCACGGGCCCAAGAGGGGCCAATCCTTGCCAGGAAGAGGCAGGGCTGGGCCGGGCCACCCCTTGTGCGTTTGGACCAGAACAGCTGTGAGGAGCCACGTCCTAAATTGAAGGTACATTCATTTTTCTGCCTTTTTCTTGCTGGTTCACTGCTAATTTTCATCAGCTCTTCAAAGTTGAGACTTGACGCAAACTTTCCTTGTTGGACATCCAGTCTAATCTCTGCCCTACCCAGGACACTTGATTAATAGAACTGTCATTCACCTTGATTGTAAACCCATCCCTCCCCCCTAATGTGTGTGCCCTGAAGTGTTCCATGTTTATATTGTTGGGCCCGAGTTCCTTGGTGATATTAAAACTCTTGTGGTCCAAGAACTCCCAACTGCTCCCCCAAGATGCTATTTTCGTAAAATAGCAACCAGTTCTGGAATAGCGAGCGTTACTTGTTTGCACCTTGGAGGAATGGGGAAAAGGAAAGCTACTGAAGGTTCGGGGGGGGGGGGGGGAGTTCCAGCCGGGAAAGGCAAGAAGCCAAAAATATCCACCAAACAGCTGAAGCTTACAGGCAAAAATTGTGATATGGGTATCGATTGCCTGATAAGTGAATGCGAAGACATCTTATTTGCACATCAGACTCTAATCCCTGTTCCGCCATTAGGCAACCTTCCCTCCGTTCCATCAGCCCCAGTGACCCACTCATCATTCCTAATATGTTTAAAACATTACCTGCCAAGGAGCCTTTGCCGAGCAAACAGGGGGAAATGCCTCATTGTGAGTCAATTTGCCACCCCAAAGCCTCATTACACATCAATTAAGCCAGTTTGAGCCTGCACCAGTGTGCACTAATAGATGTGTTCCCCTTTCTGACTTGATTAACGATACGTTGGATCACCAGTCCTCAGACGGGTTAGGCGAACCAGTGTTTGCACCAGTTTCTCATCACAGGTGTAAGAAACAGTGCTCTTGTCAATTCACTCGCTACATTAAGGACCTAAAATCAAGACTAGTAAACTAACAGAGGATGTTTGTGTCCTCAAGGTAGTAGGTCTGCTAACAGACTCCCTAAAACTATTGACACAAGATGCATCCAGCATAAAGGATAGATTGTCTATGCTTCAACAGCCCAAGACCGAAGAGCAGCATGAACATGCACAGCAGGGTCACGCACAACATCTTAGTTGACTCTCCACTATCTAGAGAGGCCAGCTCTCCGCTACAAAAAGGAAAAGCTCATATTCCACCACTCTTCCATTGCAATCAAGATACGCTCAGCGGCGCAGGGTCCAAGCGCGTAGTAGTGGGAGATAACTTTCCACCCTTCCCAGAATAAAGTATCTGGCAGGGAGAAAGATACTGGAAGCTCAATCCCATAAAGAGAAGCCAATGGCGCATAACCCCAAACATATCTTTTTAACTAATATTTCTAAACAAATCCCTAGTCTAATTAAAGAAGATGAACAGTTCCTCATAAATAAATGCATACAGTGGTTTAGACATGTGAGGAAGTACAGATCACTCTTCAGGGAAGACATTCTCCTAGCTAAAAGATTTATTGTAACTGGTTCGGATACGGATTATGTTTGTTTAACATTGCCGAACACTGAACTGGTAGACAATTTAGCGGCATTTGACATTAGGACCTCACATATGAACTCCACAAAAATCAGGATGAAGTATAACCCCCAAGATCTACCAACCAATTCAGAATCAGTAAAACTGTTCGAAATAGGCTGGAGGGTCCTACATTACATGAGACAGATTGAAGGTTATGGAACGCCACCCCAACTGCTTCAATCGAATGAAGTTATACAGTTGGGCGGTGAAGCCCTAGGTAGATTGTCACCCCCTCTCACTAGCAGTTCTTATGATCAAGCATCCATTCACATCTTCACTCGAAGAACAGAACGTACCACGGGTGATACATCCCTGCCCCACAGACCTGCAGGATCCAGCCCAGCTTGCATATGTTTCATGGAATATTGCGGTCTTACAGTTCAAAACAACTTCTTTAAACTGGTCAGAATTAATCGAAGCCCAGGATATTTGTATATTTCAGGAAACATGGGCCATTAATCCAATCCATCCAGGTTACTTTATAAACCCCCAATTGGTGGTCAGAGGGGTAGACCACTAGGTGGGCTAACAATCTGTGCAAGACAGGAGGGCCCTAGCTGTAGGATTGAGGAAGTCCACATTGATAGTTCTGATATAATGGCCATCCGTCTACGATCGAATTCTCACACAATTATATTTAATGTGTATGCAAGAGGTCTAACCGGTGGTAGACAGTCTAATACAGTCTCTCTCTTAGATGACTTTTTGGATAGTAGAAGTGGATCATGTAATATTGTAATAGCGGGAGACTTTAATACCAACTTCGAGCGCCTTGACCAAGATGATTGTGCATCTTCCTCTTCACTAAGATTACTATGGAACATTCCCGCTCTTAAGCTGCCCAGATCAATAGATGGACGGAGGCAGGATTACATCTCAAAGCACTGTGCATGGAGAGGGGCATTAGGGCGGTCAACGTGAGAACCCCCTCAGATGGACCAGGCTCCCACACATTGTGTAATGGCCAGAGAACGAGACGCATTGATTACATCCTTATCAATTTGAAACATTGGCCATTCCTCATTGACATGGAGGTACAAGAGAGAGTAGAAAGTGACCACAACCCTCTTATGTTAAAGATGTTAGCCCCAGGCCTAGCCAAGGCTCTGCCACAGGTAACGTAGTGCTCGACAGCAAACGTCTTGATTTGTAATATGAGGCGGGTCAAATGGGACAGAATCGTGGTAAATTACCAATTACTTGTATTATTAAGGGCAGATGTTACTTGCACTTTAGCAGAGCTCCAATCTGCCACCACACAGGAAAAGACTAAATGAGATAATTCGAGCCCACAAAGATTTATTTGGTAAATTAAAGACTTATTTTATAAAGCCTTATAGACTACCTAGGAAGGCAAAAATAAAGCATGCCAACTGGTACAACAAGGCATGCAGAGAAGCTTACATATCTTTGGCCGCAGCAATCAAATCAAAAGGTATGGGTAAAATCAAACAAGCATGTTTGAATTATAGAGCCACACAGCTAAAAGCAAAAAAAGACTGGGATGAACAAAGATGGCACGATCTCGATCTGGGTAGCACAGAGAAAAAACCACAAAAGTTCTGGCAATTGGTTAAATGGGGGAGAGGGCAGGTGCCAATACCACAAAACCATTTAGCCCCGGATTTGTGGGTCACACATTTTGAGGCACACGCGGGGGAACAGATGAATTGTCTTTAGCCCCCCAACCTGACAGGCCTTATTTTTTGACATTGTGGAGTTTGCGTCCGCACTAAAAGCAGTACCTGGAGGAAGAGCCTCGGGTCCCGATAGTATACCAGCAGATTTATTCCTGTATGACCGGGATATCTGTCAAAGGTACATACAGCAGCTAGCAAATTAAATAGCTAGTGGAGCCTCAATATCCGAATCCTGGCGGGGTGCAAAAATCCTACGCATTTACAAAAATGGTGATCAATCCTGCCCCAGCAACTACAGGCCAATCAGTCTTATATACTCAATACAAAGAATAATGGCAAGGTTAGTGCTGAGTAGAATATTGGAATGAATGGCAGCGAATTACATATTAACTCTGCTTCAGGACGGATTTTGCGCCCATATGAGCACCATTGATCAGGTTTTCCGCTTCATTTTAATCTACTGGCGGGTTGTAACGATAACTGGTGGTACCATCTATGCCGCTTTCGTGGACCTTCAGTCCGCATTTAATATGGTTCCCTGAAATAAACTGTGGGTGGTTCTAAAGGGCCTAGGGATGTCACTTGACCTACTCTACATCGTGGTGAGACTACATGAGAACAACTATGCCCCAGTGTGCTGGGGCACACTGGGTAATAACACAGATTGTTTTCCCGTATCCAAAGGGATGCAGCAAGGGTGCGTTATCGCTCCAACACTATTTTCATTATTTTTAAATGAGGTCGTAAACTACTTTTCCTCCCACCCAACAGACTCCTCCCCCCCCGCCCCCCCCCCCCCCCCACCCACACTCTCAGGTATCAAAGTACCGATACTTATGTTTACGGATGACCCGCTTGTCATTTTGAAAACTCAGAGTGGGTTGCAGAGAGCACTAACGCGCTTCGAAGATTTCTGCCATTGCCTTGTGATAAACGCAAGCAAAATTAAATCCATGGTCCTTCACAAGTACAGAGTAATAAAGGGAATATATGGAAAAGACCGACATTTTTAACTACCTAGGGATCACCCTTGGAAAAAAAACGCACTGGAAACCCCAGATCAGAACAATGGCCAGAAAGTACCGCCAACTAGCAGGTGCCCTGCTGAGTGAACAAAAGTCCTCGCAGACCAAGCCCATAGGCCCAGAGTTGCAGATTTATAATATCAAAGTTACGGCCTCGATACTTTATGGTGCTGAACTATGGGGCTTCGATAACCTTACACTGTTAGTCCCATCTCAGAACAAATTTGTGAGAGGCCTCAGAGGTCTTCTGCAAAATACCCGCTAAAGCCCCTATATCACGATTTAGGATATAATCTCCTGGATGAGATAGCAAGGTTTCGTCCAATAACATTTTGGTGCACATTATGGTCCACTCCAGAGCTATCACATTATGCCAAAGCATTAAAGGATGTTAGAGAAGCCAACACCTCCTGCAAGATAATCTGGCTACAAAAGGTGAAGAGCACATTGGTCAACATGGGCCTGAGCCACCTATGGTAAGACCCAGAAGGCCATCGGTTCCCTTCTAAAAGTGAAATTAAGGAGCTTTATTGGTCCATGATCATCACTAACAGCACATGTACCATCGAGAGCACCACATTGTTAGGCACTTTCATGGAATTCAAGCCCATTCCCATGTACGAACCCTACTGGGATGTTATAACTAAGCTTAGAGATAGACTATTCTTCCAATTCCGGGTAAAATCCATTACCTATAAATGGCACAATACCAAAGACAGCAGATGCCATCTTTGTATAGAGCAGGAGGAGACAGTCCCACACATCCTTTATGTATCTCCTGCATGTAATGCCCCACGGGATAAATGGCTTAAACCTGTATGCAAAAAACTGGGTACAAGATCCAGCGCCACAGCTCTAAGAATATTAAAGTCTAATACTTCTGTGATATCAATCGCTAAATTTCTAAGCTGGACACAGTTAATTTGCGACAAAATGCTTAAGGTGTTGGTGGTAACCAAAATTAGCAGCTTACAGTAAGATGAAATTGGCGCAACTCTGATAGGCGTGCGACACCAACTGGCTCAAGTAGGACTATGGCCCAGCCCAATATATGAACAGGACAGCTGAAGTAATGGCCAATTATAGTGACTTGTTCCTGTATAGGAACACACATATTTGATAGTTCTGGTCACATAGATCCATATGTCCTACTGGCCCAAGTACTACCTCTTCTTATCGTCATGAGTTTTTTAAACAAAATAGAGCTATCTAAAAAATTGAAGATAAAGTGTATAATGGCTTTATGGGTTTCAGTTTTAATTACATTTTTTAAACCTTTTTATGATCTTGTATTTGATTTTTTTTATGTATATTTGTATATTACAAGTGCCGAGGCCAAAATGGACGGTATATTTTTAACAAAACGGTAAATTTTTTTAATGTAATATTGGGACTGACTTTTATGATCTGTGTGATCGAAATAAAGATACTGAACTGAATAATACCAGGGCCTAAATAATGAAATTTTCTTTTTATAGAACTGTCCCTTCAACACCTCCTTGGAGGTACTAAGGGCTGGGGAAATACATTTACAAATAAAAGCAAGCACCTCACAGCCCTGTTAAGTCTTTGCACTACCACTCCAAAAAAAAAAAAACATCTGTCATCACAAAGCTTGGAGTGATTCGTCATGTCCCAAGCACCCTTTACATTTGCAGATTAACTAATATGACACATTTGCATTTATTTCAGGTGACCAGAAACCCTGGCACAAAAGCTTTTCACAGCACAGGAGATTCATCTGAAGGATTTTAGCAATTGAAAATAGCAGTTGCTGTCTTTTTCCAAACTGAAAGCAAACGTTTCGTATTCCATAAACCAGTCAGGCTGGGGAATGTGGGACCCCCTTGCCAGGACTGACACCACCGCCCCACCCACTTGGGGGACGCGCACCACAGATTGAAGATCTTTGCCATAGGGTCTTGCAAACCAGGTTAAGGCTGAACCTCGCACATTTTCTTGTTCTATTCCCCATACAGGTTACTTATGCTGCCCATCTACCTCCTTCCCTTGTGATGGACTCTCCTCGCATAGCATGCTCCACCTAATTCTTTTTTGCAAATTCTTTTCATAGCTAAGAAAACTACTTATTTAACATTAGTTTTTTTAACGCGGGCCAATTTTACACAATGCAGGGCTGCTATGAATTTTTTACAGTCACTGCCAGCAGCGAGGATTTGTTACTCTATTGCATTTTTTGTACAACGTGTTATACGATTATGGTCTGCAATTTTTTTTTGAGTTACTGTTTGATATGGACTGCTGTATGATTTGTGCGTTTTATAGCATTCTTGTATACTCTATATTGTATTATATATGATTTATTTTGCCTTTTGTCAGGTCACTGAGTGTTGACTCGACTGTTGTACAGTAGGTCCCACATAAGTCCCACATAAATCGTGTCTGGTGAACGAGGATTGTCTCATGCTCAGTGCCAGTTATACAGGAAGTGGAGCACACGGATCATTGTTACTCATTCATGTATGTAAAAACGGGCTTTCAGGAAATAAATCCAAGAAAATTCTTGTTCCAGAATTCTGGTGTGAGTTCCTCACACTTAAACCAGAATTCTGGTGTGAGCCGTGGTGCAAGCCACTAACAGGTCCTCCTTCTGTGATCTTTAATACTTTTTTGGACACACTGACATGGATTATCTAGGATTTATTTTCTGAAAGCCCCATTTTAGGTACACAAATGAGCAACAATGAATCGTGTGAGAGCACCCTCTGGGGTCCTGCAATACTGTGAGGTTTGAAAGTCTTGCACTTCTGGTTTAGTCCTGAGGAAGACTCCGGTTATATGATCCAAGGGACACATGCCTTTCTAGGGATTGAAATGTTGAAGATTCTATAACCAACACGCGGAATACCAACATCTGGTCGGGGACATCATTTTTGTTATTGCCCTGTCAGCAAACTGACTGAACTGACTGATTGTTGGCAAACTGACTGAAGTCAAGTCTCTTGATATAGAAATTAGAATATTTGTATTGGATATTAAACATTTTTTGAACTAACACACTTTCTGCACTGCACAATCACTTTACCATTATCACACTTGCACAACCTGCTTTTTAGGTCGAAGCCTACCAGAAAGCGCAGGTGTCTGGTTTGCTAAAGACCTATTGGGGACATTCAGAAACCTCCCTGAGAATGCATTCTGCCCATCGCTTATCATTGGATTTGTAGACCACATTTTCTGGCTGTCTATTTGCTGGCAATATTTGCGTTAAGCTGTCCAGGTTCAGTTCTTCCCTCCCAAGAAGCAAAGACTTTTCACAATACCTCTCCTTGCATTCTTCCACTGGGTGCTCCTTTCTGTAAACAGGCCTGCGAAACTTGTTCTTACCTTGTTACATTTTTCTGTGAATTCAAAGACCGAGGTCAAATGTCAGGCTGTGGCTTCCTGGGGAGTTTGGTGGTTACTATTCCTTCTCCAACTTTAAAGTGTGAGGATTTATGGGAAAATCTTGCGGGTTACTGGGAGTAGAGGAAGGTTTTTTTTCTAGCACACAACATTTAAATGAACTGTGTAAATATTTCAGAATATATTCACAAGTAAAGCACAAGTAAAGCGCTTTTTTTGTTGATTATAAAGAGTTGGAAACAAATACTTTAATATGATGGAAACAAAAAAAAATATTGTGATGCCATTTCCACACATTATCATTTGTGCGCTGTATAGGTTTATTAGTAAAACTCTATGTGCAAATGTAATGGTCATTTCAATTGAAAATGTGCTGTCTGGAAGGGCAGTACGCGACCTCACCATGCATACCCCACTTTATGTCCCTCCATTCTACTCTGCACCACTTTACGCCTCTTCACTCTACGGCTCTCTGCTCTGCCCCACTATACTTTATGCCAATGCACTCTACTCTATACCACCAGAGTCCATGTCATTCCACTCTACTCTGCACAACTCCACTCTACGCCACTGCACTCTTTGCAAATGCACTGTATGCCACTGTTTTTTATCATGCGCCACTCCTTTAAGCCACTTCATCCTTCCCTGCACCATTCCACGCCATGCCACTTCACTCTAATCTATCCCACTGCAGTCTACTTTGGACCACTGTAGTCTATGCCACGGCTCTCTACCCCACTCTACACTACTGCACTGTACTATAATCTGCAACACTGCACTCTCTGCACTCAACGTCACTCGACTCTGCATTACTGCGCTCTGTCACTGCACTCTGCAGCACTCATCTCTATTTTACTGTACTCTACACCACTCCACGTTACTCGCCACTATACTCTGTACCACTTTACACCACTGCACTTTATGCCACTCTACACCACTACTCGGTACCGCTGCACTCTATGCCACTGTATTCTATGCCATTGCACTCTACTCTGCACCACTGCATTCTATGATGGTGCATTGTATGCCGCTGAATTATATACTGCTGCACTCTATGCAACTGCACTGTACACCACTATACTACTCTGCAACACTCTACAGCAGCCCATTCTACTCTATGCCACTCCACTGTAAGCTACTGCACTCTACTCTGCACCAATCAACTCTGTGCCACTGCACTACTCTATGCCCCTGCACTCTACATCACTCAAATCTATGCCACTATACTGTACACCGCACCACTGCACTCTATGCCACTGCACTCTATGCCACTCTGCCCCACTCCAATCCACACCACTCTATGCCACGGCATTCTATGCTGCTGCACTCGGCAACACTCTACACCAATTCACTCTATGCCACCACACTGTATGCCACTCTACACGACTGCACTCTGCTGCTCCAATACACAACACTCTACTCTCCGCCACTCTACGATACTCCACACCAGTCTCCTCTGCACCCCTAACTTTTGGCCATGCTGATCAGCAGTCAAGGTGGTGTTCAACATGGCTAAAACACATTGACAAAGCCAATAGCTCTTGAATGGGCGAGACCTGTTGGCTTTGCCAATGCTTGTTTTCAATGTAGCCTCTGAACCAGTCTCTGATATGTAAATGTATACGGTTTAAATGGATTTAACAACACGTAATTGAGCCAAGTGGTCCTCAATTAATGTACTGAGTACGAAACAGGAAACGAAAAGATGAATGCACTCCTTAGAATGATGTAAATGTTATTAGAAGGGATTTCAACAGAACCACTTATGTTTACCCTGATTATATGCCCGGGTTCTTAGGAATATAGGGTTTCCCCATCAGTTGTTACGTGCATACAAAGTCTGGTGCACTGGTTCTGCTGCATCTCAGACACGGTCCATTGAGTGCACAGGAGGTGCTCTGTACAGTACCTGCTGTACTGTAGGCTCCTCATGCAGGGTCTGCTGTACAGAACAGATGTCTCATGAGGGGCGTCCTGTACAGACTGAAATGATAAAGTTGAGCTGCAGTACAGGAGCAGTCTCTCACACAGATTACTCTGTGTTCAGGGTGTGCAGTGTATACAAAATCGGGTGCACTGGCGGTGTCTCATGCAGTGGTTCTGCCGTGCAGGAGGTGTGTCCCATAGAGACGGGTGTACAGGAGGTGCCATGTCTGTTCTGCTGGAGATGTCTCATGCAGTGGTTCTGCCGTGCAGGAGGTGTCTCTCTTAGAGACGGGTGTACAGGAGGTGCCATGTCTGTTCTGCTGGAGATGTCTCATGCAGTGGTTCTGCCGTGCAGGAGGTGTCTCTCTTAGAGACGGGTGTACAGGAGGTGCAGTGTGTAGTCTGCTGGAGATGTCTCATGCAGTAGTTCTGCCGTGCAGGAGGTGTCTCTCTTAGAGGCGGGTGTACAGGAGGTGCCGTGTCTGTTCTGCTGGAGATGTCTCATGCAGTGGTTCTGCCATGCAGGAGGTGTCTCCCATAGAGACGGGTGTACAGGAGGTGCCGTGTCTGTTCTGCTGGAGATGTCTCATGCAGTGGTTCTGCCGTGCAGGAGGTGTCTCCCATAGAGACGGGTGTACAGGAGGCGCTGTGTCTGTTCTGCTGGAGATGTCTCATGCAGTGGATCTGCCGTGCAGGAGGTGTCTCTCTTAGAGACGGGTGTACAGGGGGGGCTGTGTCTGTGCTGCTGGAGATGTCTCATGCAGTGGTTCTGCCGTGCAGGAGGTGTCTCTCTTAGAGACGGGTGTACAGGAGGTGCCGTGTCTGTTCTGCTGGAGATGTCTCATGCAGTGGTTCTGCCGTGCAGGAGGTGTCTCTCTTAGAGACAGGTGTACAGGAGGTGCCGTGTCTGTTCTGCTGGAGATGTCTCATGCAGTGGTTCTGCCGTGCAGGAGGTGTCTCCCATAGAGACGGGTGTACAGGAGGTGCCATGTCTGTTCTGCTGGAGATGTCTCATGCAGTGGTTCTGCCGTGCAGGAGGTGTCTCTCTTAGAGACGGGTGTACAGGAGGTGCCTTGTCTAGTCTGCTGTAGATGTCTCATGCAGTGGTTCTGCCGTGCAGGAGGTGTCTCTCTTAGAGACAGGTGTACAGGAGGTGCCGTGTCTGTTCTGCTGGAGATGTCTCATGCAGTGGTTCTCCTGTGCAGGAGGTGTCTCTCTTAGAGACGGGTGTACAGGAGGTGCCGTGTCTAGTCTGCTGGAGATGTCTCATGCAGCGGTTCTGCTGTGCAGGAGGTGTCTCTCTTAGAGACGGGTGTACAGGAGGTGCCGTGTCTGTTCTGCTGTAGATGTCTCATGCAGTGGTTCTGCCGTGCAGGAGGTGTCTCTCTTAGAGTCAGGTGTACAGGAGGTGCCATGTCTGTTCTGCTGGAGATGTCTCGTGCAGCGGTTCTGCCGTGCAGGAGGTGTCTCTCTTAGAGACGGGTGTACAGGAGGTGCCGTGTCTGTCTGCTGGAGATGTCTCATGCAGTGGTTTTGCCGTGCAGGAGGTGTCTCTCTTAGAGTCAGGTGTACAGGAGGTGCAGTGTTTGTTCTGCTGTAGATGTCTCGTGCAGCGGTTCTGCCGTGCAGGAGGTGTCTCTCTTAGAGACGGGTGTACAGGAGGCGCTGTGTCTGTTCTGCTGGAGATGTCTCATGCAGTGGATCTGCCGTGCAGGAGGTGTCTCTCTTAGAGACGGGTGTACAGGGGGGGCTGTGTCTGTGCTGCTGGAGATGTCTCATGCAGTGGTTCTGCCGTGCAGGAGGTGTCTCTCTTAGAGACGGGTGTACAGGAGGGGCTGTGTCTGTGCTGCTGGAGATGTCTCATGCAGTGGTTCTGCCGTGCAGGAGGTGTCTCTCTTAGAGACGGGTGTACAGGAGGTGCCGTGTCTAGTCTGCTGGAGATGTCTCGTGCAGCGGTTCTGCCGTGCAGGAGGTGTCTCTCTTAGAGACGGGTGTACAGGAGGGGCTGTGTCTGTGCTGCTGGAGATGTCTCATGCAGTGGTTCTGCCATGCAGGAGGTGTCTCTCTTAGAGACGGGTGTACAGGAGGGGCTGTGTCTGTGCTGCTGGAGATGTCTCATGCAGTGGTTCTGCTGTGCAGGAGGTGTCTCTCTTAGAGACGGGTGTACAGGAGGTGCCGTGTCTGTCTGCTGGAGATGTCTCATGCAGTGGTTCTGCTGTGCAGGAGGTGTCTCTCTTAGAGAAGGGTGTACAGGAGGTGCCGTGTCTGTCTGCTGGAGATGTCTCATGCAGTGTTTCTGCCGTGCAGGAGGTGTCTCTCTTAGAGACGGGTGTACAGGAGGTGCCGTGTCTGTTCTGCTGGAGATGTCTCATGCAGTGGTTCTGCCGTGCAGGAGGTATCTCTCTTAGAGACGGGTGTACAGGAGGTGCCATGTCTGTTCTGCTGGAGATGTCTCATGCAGTGGTTCTGCCGTGCAGGAGGTGTCTCTCTTAGAGACGGGTGTACAGGAGGTGCCGTGTCTAATCTGCTGGAGATGTCTCATGTTGTGGTTCTCCTGTGCAGGAGGTGTCTCTCTTAGAGACGGGTGTACAGGAGGTGCCTTGTCTAGTCTGCTGTAGATGTCTCATGCAGTGGTTCTGCCGTGCAGGAGGTGTCTCTCTTAGAGACGGGTGTACAGGAGGTCTCGTGTCTGTGCTGCTGGAGATGTCTCATGCAGTGGTTCTCCTGTGCAGGAGGTGTCTCTCTTAGAGACAGGTGTACATGAGGTGCTGTGTCTGTTCTGCTGGAGATGTCTCATGCAGTGGTTCTCCTGTGCAGGAGGTGTCTCTCTTAGAGACAGGTGTACAGGAGGTGCCGTGTCTAGTCTGCTGGAGATGTCTCATGCAGTGGTTCTGCCGTGCAGGAGGTGTCTCTCTTAGAGACGGGTGTACAGGAGGGGCTGTGTCTGTGCTGCTGGAGATGTCTCATGCAGTGGTTTTGCCGTGCAGGAGGTGTCTCTCTTAGAGTCAGGTGTACAGGAGGTGCCATGTCTGTTCTGCTGGAGATGTCTCGTGCAGCGGTTCTGCCGTGCAGGTGTCTCTCTTAGAGACGGGTGTACAGGAGGGGCTGTGTCTGTGCTGCTGGAGATGTCTCATGCAGTGGTTTTGCCGTGCAGGAGGTGTCTCTCTTAGAGTCAGGTGTACAGGAGGTGCCGTGTCTGTCTGCTGGAGATGTCTCATGCAGTGGATCTGCCATGCAGGAGGTGTCCCTCTTAGAGACAGGTGTACAGGTGGTGCAGTGTTTGTTCTGCTGTAGATGTCTCGTGCAGCGGTTCTGCCGTGCAGGAGGTGTCTCTCTTAGAGACGGGTGTACAGGAGGCGCTGTGTCTGTTCTGCTGGAGATGTCTCATGCAGTGGATCTGCCGTGCAGGAGGTGTCTCTCTTAGAGACGGGTGTACAGGAGGGGCTGTGTCTGTGCTGCTGGAGATGTCTCATGCAGTGGTTTTGCCGTGCAGGAGGTGTCTCTCTTAGAGACGGGTGTACAGGAGGGGCTGTGTCTGTGCTGCTGGAGATGTCTCATGCAGTGGTTCTGCCGTGCAGGAGGTGTCTCTCTTAGAGACGGGTGTACAGGAGGTGCCGTGTTTGTTCTGCTGTAAATGTCTCATGCAGTGGTTCTGCTGTACAGGAGGTGTCTCTCTTAGAGACGGGTGTACAGGATGTGCCGTGTCTAGTCTGCTGGAGATGTCTCATGCAGTGGTTCTGCCGTGCAGGAGGTGTCTCTCTTAGAGACGGGTGTACAGGAGGTCTTGTGTCTGTTCTGCTGGAGATGTCTCATGCAGTGGATCTGCCGTGCAGGAGGTGTCTCTCTTAGAGACGGGTGTACAGGTGGTGCAGTGTTTGTTCTGCTGTAGATGTCTCATGCAGTGGTTCTGCCGTGCAGGAGGTGTCTCTCTTAGAGACGGGTGTACAGGAGGTGCCGTGTCTGTCTGCTGTAGATGTCTCATGCAGTGGTTCTGCTGTGCAGGAGGTGTCTCTCTTAGAGACGGGTGTACAGGAGGTGCCGTGTCTGTCTGCTGGAGATGTCTCATGCAGTGGTTCTGCCGTGCAGGAGGTGTCTCTTAGAGACTGGTGTACAGGAGGTGCCATGTCTAGTCTGCTGGAGATGTCTCGTGCAGTGGTTCTCCTGTGCAGGAGGTGTCTCTTTTAGAGACAGGTGTACAGGAGGTGCTGTGTCTGTACTGCTGGAGATGTCTCATGCAGTGGTTCTCCTGTGCAGGAGGTGTCTCTCTTTAGAGACGGGTGTACAGGAGGTGCCGTGTCTAGTCTGCTGGAGATGTCTCATGCAGTGGTTCTGCCGTGCAGGAGGTGTCTCTCTTAGAGACGGGTGTACAGGAGGTGCCGTGTCTGTTCTGCTGGAGATGTCTCATGCAGTGGTTCTGTCGTGCAGGAGGTGTCTCTCTTAGAGACGGGTGTACAGGAGGTGCCGTGTCTGTTCTGCTGGAGATGTCTCATGCAATGGTTCTGCCGTGCAGGAGGTGTCTCTTTTAGAGACAGGTGTACAGGAGGTGCTGTGTCTGTCTGCTGGAGATGTCTCATGCAGTGGTTCTGCCGTGCAGGAGGTGTCTCTTAGAGACGGGTGTACAGGAGGTGCCGTGTCTGTCTGCTGGAGATGTCTCATGCAGTGGTTCTCCTGTGCAGGAGGTGTCTCTCTTAGAGACGGGTGTACAGGAGGTGCCATGTCTAGTCTGCTGGAGATGTCTCGTGCAGCGGTTCTGCCGTGCAGGAGGTGTCTCTCTTAGAGACGGGTGTACAGGAGGTGCCGTGTCTGTCTGCTGGAGATGTCTCATGCAGTGGTTCTGCCGTGCAGGAGGTGTCTCTCTTAGAGACGGGTGTACAGGAGGTGCCATGTCTAGTCTGCTGGAGATGTCTCGTGCAGTGGTTCTCCTGTGCAGGAGGTGTCTCTTTTAGAGACAGGTGTACAGGAGGTGCCGTGTCTGTGCTGCTGGAGATGTCTCATGCAATGGTTCTGCCTGGCAGGAGGTGTCTCTCTTAGAGGCGGATGTACAGGAGGTGCCGTGTCTGTCTGCTGGAGATGTCTCATGCAGTGGTTCTGCCGTGCAGGAGGTGTCTCTCTTAGAGACGGGTGTACAGGAGGTGCCGTGTCTAGTCTGCTGGAGATGTCTCATGCAGTGGTTCTGCCGTGCAGGAGGTGTCTCTCTTAGAGACGGGTGTACAGGAGGTGCCGTGTCTGTTCTGCTGGAGATGTCTCATGCAGCGGTTCTGTCGTGCAGGAGGTGTCTCTCTTAGAGACGGGTGTACAGGAGGTGCCGTGTCTGTTCTGCTGGAGATGTCTCATGCAATGGTTCTGTCGTGCAGGAGGTGTCTCTCTTAGAGACGGGTGTACAGGAGGTGCTGTGTCTGTCTGCTGGAGATGTCTCATGCAGTGGTTCTGCCGTGCAGGAGGTGTCTCTCTTAGAGACGGGTGTACAGGAGGTGCCATGTCTGTTCTGCTGGAGATGTCTCATGCAGTGGTTCTGCCGTGCAGGAGGTGTCTCTCTTAGAGACGGGTGTACAGGAGGTGCCCTGTCTGTACTGCTGGGGATGTCTCATGCAGTGGTTCTCCTGTGCAGGAGGTGTCTTTTAGAGACAGGTGTACAGGAGGTGCCCTGTCTGTACTGCTGGAGATGTCTCATGCAGTGGTTCTCCTGTGCAGGAGGTGTCTCTTTTAGAGACAGGTGTACAGGAGGTGCCCTGTCTGTACTGCTGGAGATGTCTCATGCAGTGGTTCTCCTGTGCAGGAGGTGTCTCTTTTAGAGACAGGTGTACAGGAGGTGCCGTGTCTAGTCTGCTGGAGATGTCTCATGCAATGGTTCTGCCGTGCAGGAGGTGTCTCTCTTAGAGACGGGTGTACAGGAGGTGCCGTGTCTGTCTGCTGGAGATGTCTCATGCAGTGGTTCTGCCATGCAGGAGGTGTCTCTCTTAGAGACGGGTGTACAGGAGGTGCCATGTCTAGTCTGCTGGAGATGTCTCGTGCAGCGGTTCTGCCGTGCAGGAGGTGTCTCTCTTAGAGACAGGTGTACAGGAGGTGCCGTGTCTGTCTGCTGGAGATGTCTCATGCAGTGGTTCTGCCGTGCAGGAGGTGTCTCTCTTAGAGACGGGTGTACAGGAGGTGCCCTGTCTGTACTGCTGGAGATGTCTCATGCAGTGGTTCTCCTGTGCAGGAGGTGTCTCTTTTAGAGACAGGTGTACAGGAGGTGCCCTGTCTGTACTGCTGGAGATGTCTCATGCAGTGGTTCTCCTGTGCAGGAGGTGTCTCTCTTAGAGACGGGTGTACAGGAGGTGCCATGTCTGTTCTGCTGGAGATGTCTCATGCAGTGGTTCTGCCGTGCAGGAGGTGTCTCTCTTAGAGACGGGTGTACAGGAGGTGCCGTGTCTAGTCTGCTGGAGATGTCTCATGCAGTGGTTCTCCTGTGCAGGAGGTGTCTCTCTTAGAGACGGGTGTACAGGAGGTGCCGTGTCTGTTCTGCTGGAGATGTCTCGTGCAGTGGTTCTGCCGTGCAGGAGGTGTCTCTCTTAGAGACGGGTGTACAGGAGGTGCCGTGTCTGTCTGCTGGAGATGTCTCATGCAGTGGTTCTGCCGTGCAGGAGGTGTCTCTCTTAGAGACGGGTGTACAGGAGGTGCCATGTCTGTGCTGCTGGAGATGTCTCATGCAGTGGTTTTGTCGTGCAGGAGGTGTCTCTCTTAGAGACGGGTGTACAGGAGGTGCCCTGTCTGTACTGCTGGAGATGTCTCATGCAGTGTTTCTCCTGTGCAGGAGGTGTCTCTCTTAGAGACGGGTGTACAGGAGGTGCCGTGTCTGTCTGCTGGAGATGTCTCATGCAGTGGTTCTCCTGTGCAGGAGGTGTCTCTCTTAGAGACGGGTGTACAGGAGGTGCCGTGTCTGTCTGCTGGAGATGTCTCATGCAGTGGTTCTCCTGTGCAGGAGGTGTCTCTCTTAGAGACGGGTGTACAGGAGGTGCCGTGTCTGTCTGCTGGAGATGTCTCATGCAGTGGTTCTGCCGTGCAGGAGGTGTCTCTCTTAGAGACGGGTGTACAGGAGGTGCCGTGTCTGTCCTGCTGGAGATGTCTCATGCAGTGGTTCTGCCGTGCAGGAGGTGTCTCTCTTAGAGACGGGTGTACAGGAGGTGCCGTGTCTGTTCTGCTGGAGATGTCTCATGCAGTGGTTCTCCTGTGCAGGAGGTGTGTCCCATAGCGACGGCCCGGTGTATAGGAGATACGGGTGCAGTGAACACTGCGCCATGTACAGGCTGAATCTCATACTGTCCCATGAACAGGCCGCGCCCAGCAGCCCCCCTCATTCTTGGCCGCATTCTTTACAGGCTGCTCCCACATTCCTCCCTCCTGGAGTCCGGCCGGCGCTGGGAGTTCGCCCTCCGCTGTTAAAACAGGGCGGGGAAGGGCCGTTATTTTCATCTCGGTGTCAAACGGCCTGTGCCCGGCGGCATTCAGCCCATGTGTGAAGGCTGTTCCTCATTATAATCACGCCGCATTTACAAGTTAGACAATTGACGTCCCTCATCGTGGTTGGATAGGAAACAAGCATTTGCAATGCAATAGGTCTTGCATTAGGAAAGTTTGAGCTATTGGTATTGTAATGACACATTTTTTATTTTTGTGTTGGTTTTGAAAATAGCAAAATTAATAGCTTTGTCATTTACAATGCCAATAGTTATAACTTTCGCAAATGTGACACCTTTAGCATCTGTAATGAAATATGTGAACACCAAGATAAGAAGTTTAATGATTGCTCTCTTCCTAATGGGCAGCCAGTGCAGGGACTGCAGCAGAGGACGGGACTGGCTACCTCTGGGCTTATTCAGAGCCATTCTTGCGGCGGTATTTTGCAATTTCTGGAGCCTAGAGAAAAGTTCTTCATGGAACGTTTTGTTTTGCACCATATACCTATGTATCTACAATAGGGTGTTTACACTATCATTGACTAGCATTGAACTTTGTTATTTACCTTGTACCTATGTATCTAAGACACTTAACTTGTAAAGCGCTCTGATAACCGCAAGGGTCTTGTTCGCGCTATATAAAACTTTCAAAATAAATAAATGTGTTGTATTTACGTGACTTAGGTGTATTGCTATTACAAATAACAATGGCTTTTAATTTTTTTAAATAATTAATACTTAAATAAAAGTTATTGTAATTTATAATGGCAATAGCTTAAACTTTTGTAAAAAACTTTTGTGAATATTATGTTCAGTGTATTTTATTGTGACGAAAATCCAAGAACAGAAGTGAAATATTAACATCTTTTTGTGACATTTGTAATAAAGATTGAAACATTGAGAGAACATATTTGAACCAGTTGTTGTTGAATGGTTGCACAGATTGATGCAGTGGTGGCGCTGAGTGATGTTGAGGTGGCGCTGAGTGATGATATGGCATTCAGTGATGCTGTGGTAGCGCATAGTGATGTGGTGCCCCTGAGTGATGCTGTGGTGCCCCTGAGTGATGCTGTAGTGGTGCTGAGTGATGCTGTGGTGATGCAATAGAGTGAATGCGATAGATAGAGGGAGGCCGATAGATAGATAGAGGGAGGCCGATAGATTGATAGAGGAAGGCCGATAGAGGGAGGCCGATAGATAGATAGAAGGGAGGCCGATAGAGGGAGGCCGATAGATAGAGGGAGGCCGATAGAGGGAGGGCGATAGAGGGAGTGAGGGCGATAGAGGGAGTGAGGGCGATAGAGGGAGTGAGGGCGATAGATAGAGTGAGGGCGATAGATAGAGTGAGGGCGATAGATAGAGTGAGGGCGATAGAATGAGGGCGATAGAGTGAGGGCGATAGATAGAGTGAGGGCGATAGATAGAGTGAGGGCGATAGAGTGTAGACGAACTGCCAAGCCATGTCTTCCCTGGACCGGAAACAAGCATCCTGGGCTAGCACAAAGTATGAGAGTTCCACTCTTCATAACCCGTACTTTGTGCACACACCTAACACTGCAAGTTTCTGTACTTCGGTGTCCTGACAAGTCTGATTGGCTAAACTAGAAAGAAAAGCTTAGTTGTGCAGATGTCAAGACACATTGCGAGTTGCTACACTGTAGGAGATGTATTTCACACAGTACAAATCAAGTTTTGCATTTTTACTGCTAATAGCCTCAAAACGTAAGTCAATATATTTTCAAATGTGGCGCATAGCAGAGTTCATACTGTGCACAGCCGAAGATCAAGTGAGCAAACGGAGCCTCACTCTCAGAGCATGTCCAGAGAAAAAGCAAAAGGAGTGACCGTGGGGAGCCAGGCACAGATGGGAGGTGACGAGTGTGGAGGGCTGAACAAGCAGACAGAAGGAATCAAGAGTCACACAATAGTGAAAGAAAACACAGACCACCGAGGTGGGTGGGGGGAATGTTTAAGAGCAACAACCTGTTGAGCATACACAGGCAATGGCGAGGGAAAGGATGAGCATAGAAAGGGAATGAATTAACAGTACACATCGGAAAACCCATGGCCTATTTCAATATAGCTACTGGTACGAGACAGAGCAAATGATGAAAGGCGGTAAGAAGGCACACTAGCAGAGGCGCGAGTAGGCAAAGACAAAGGAGGATCATGAGGGCAGTAAGATGAGTCACCATTCCATGCACCCAAGACAGAGTCTTCTAAGTACCACAGACATGAGGTGCACTGGGAGAGAGTGTGAACACTACAGTGTGCATGTGGTGGTGTTCCTGAGTGATGTGGTGGTGTCTGTGAGTGATGTGGTGGTGTGTTTGTGAGTGATGTGGCCCCTGAGTGATACCCCTGAGTGATGTGGTGGTGTCCCAGAGTGATGTGGTGGTGTCCCAGAGTGATGTGGTGGTGTCCCAGAGTGATGTGGTGGTGTCCCAGAGTGATGTGGTGGTGTCCCAGAGTAATGTGGTGGTGTCCCAGAGTGATGTGGTGGTGTCCTATAGTGATGTGGTGGGGCTCTAGAGTGATGTGGTGGGGCTCTAGAGTGATGTGGCGGTGTCCCAGAGTGATGTGGCGGTGTCCCAGAGTGATGTGGCGGTGTCCCTGAGTGATGTGGTGGTGTTGTGTGGTGTTTAGCAGTGTGAGGCGTTCAGCAGTGTGCAGCGTGCAGCAGTGTGAGTAATGCAGCGGTGTGATGCGTGCGGCAGTGTGATGCGTGCGGCAGTGTGATGCGTGCGGCAGTGTGATGCGTGCGGCGGAGTGATGCGTGCGTCGGAGTGATGCGTGCGGCGGAGTGATGCGTGCGGCGGAGTGATGCGTGAGGCGGAGTGATGCGTGCGGCGGAATGAGGCGTGCGGCGGAGTGAGGCGTGCGGCGGAGTGAGGCGCGCGGCGGAGTGAGGCACGCAGCAGTGTGCGGCGCTCAGCAGTGTGCGGCGCTCAGCAGTGTGAGGCGCGCAGAGGTGTGAGGTGCGCAGCAGTGTGTGGCGCGCAGCAGTGTGTGGCACGCAGCAGTGTGTGGCGTGCAGCAATGTGAGGCGTGGAGCAGTGTGAGGTGTGCAGCAGTGTGAGGCATGCAGCATGCAGCAGGGTGAGTAATGCAGCAGTGTGAGTAATGCAGCAGTGTGTGGCGTGCAGCAGTGTATAGCAGTGTGCAGCAGTGTGTGGCGTGCAGCAGTGTGAGTCGTGCGGTAGTGTGAGTAATGCAGCAGTGTGCAGCAGTGTGAGGCATGCAGCAGTGTGAGGCATGCAGTTGTATGAGGCGTGCGGCAGTGTGCAGCATGCAGTAGTATGAGTAATGCAGCAGTGTGCGGCGCGCAGCAGTGTGCATCGCGCAGCAGTGTGCGGTGCGCAGCAGTGTGTGGCACGCAGCAGTGTGTCATGCAGCAGTGTGCGTCCCTCCCTACTACTGTATAAGGAGTATAGCGAATTAGAGAATTATGGTCTTGATCAAAGTAACGCACGGTGTATTGATGCCAATTTGAACTTTATGTCAAATTCAATAAAGTTTGTTTAAGAAATAAATAAACTGTCTCAACATGTCTAATAAGAGGATGTGGGAGGTCTGGAGCGTTCAGTTTCTGAGCAACCGTTTTAGGACAAGCAGCAACAGATACATTTATTCATCATAAAGTGGGTTCAGATTGGGGCGTGAAGTAAAAAGACTTCCAAACAGACATCATTTCCTTCACCTCGAGTGTCTTCATACTGGTTCAAAATGCAATGCTGAAAACAACACTAAGGAAGAATAGATGTGGAAAACAAAGCTGTTCATACTCGGGGAGGTCGGTAGCAAATGAAACCTGGACCCCCACTTACTTCCACTGCTATGATTAGCAATAATACACAAGGTGGACTGACTGTGAGGTATGAATAGAAAGTGCCGCCACAAAAACCACATACCATTGTGCAAGATGCTCTGTCTGCTTGCACTGCACAGTGAGCCTAAGTGTGCTCCAGAGCGAGATTTACAGAGAGGCTGGATTAGTCGGTCCTCTTGATGAGTGGAGGTGAGAAACTTGTGAAGCAAAGGAAAGAAATGAGGTATGTGGATATGAAGGAGAGTGATAGCAATGCACGGTGGAGGACAGAAAGGTGGAAAATCTAGCTGCATGAAATTGTTAATTGAAAAGGAGGAGGTGAGCCGGATGATGAAGCTGAAAGTGATAAAAGAGTGGTGTACAAGTTGTGAAGAAGGCCTGCATTTGAAACTGACCGAAGGGCCTAAAGACTGGCTTAAGAAGAGTAAGAGGCACCAATGAGAGTACACATTAGCTTGAGAGGAGCTGTAACGTGACAAAGAAAACGTAATGTACTGTCAATGGCAATAACAAGCAGCAGATGCAGGCCTAGACCTGGTTTCACTACGGCATAGGAGTGACACAGAAGTTTGCAGTTACTGAAGCCAGCTAAAAAGAAAACTGTTTTTGGAGAAAATCAGTAAATGTGAGAAGCTGTCAAGAGTCGATTGCAGTCGGACAAACAAAAGTTGATGGGACAAACAAAAGTTGATGGCGAAGAGGAGAGAAAACCCCTTGAATTCCCAGGCTAGAGGTGCCTTAAATAACAAGCTCTTGGCATTGCTGTGGCGGGGTGGGGCGGGAGCGCATTCCTTTGAAGTCTGATACGAGGCACACACAAATGGTGGTTTGTGACGTGGCTGGTTTGTGCACGCGCATAGGTCACATGAACTGTGGCTAATCTGCCGATTTGGCAGACTTTTCGGACCGCTTACTAGAAATCTCGACAAACAAGCATTGCTAAAGCAATGCTTTAGGTCGAGACCTAAAAACGGCCATAACTGGGCCCCTCACACACTACTGGGCCGTGGTGAAACCGAACCTGCTGCAGTGAAACTGAACCTGCTGCAGTATTGATTGCTCCCCTCCAAGGACCACATTGTCAGTTTGGACGAACTTCTGTGTCAGAATTGTTAATTCAGAAGTGACATTTGTCTACCCCAGTTGAGCTGCTGTGTAGTAAGTGTGCAAGAGTGCGGGCATTCCAGATGCAAGAGGTCGCTGTAGCATATAAACAGGCTAGCCCCTTGGACTGGAATAACCGTGACATTGCCAAGTATGGCCTTTTTAGCCAATAGCACTGGGCAAGCAGATTCAATGTGGTTGACCAGAAAGCCAGGACTGGCTGAAAGTATCGTACTGGACATGGACTCACTTGGCAGCTGTGGTTTTCAAAGTAGGACTCTCGATTATCTTATTGCCCCCCTGATATTGGGGAAGCAATTAATCCAGGGGTGCCGGGAAACCCCATGGGCGTACTCCAGTCTTCGCAGCATGGACACCAATATGGAAGTAGATTGCACAGATGCAAACAAGCATAGATCTAGTGTATCTTCGCTTGGGGCCCATCATAGGACATGGCCATATACCCTGTCCGTCACTCTGTTGGCCTTCTTTCCAAAAGGTTTTCTGCTTGCTCCACTAATGCTGAAGGTCAAAACATGCCTAGGGCTGCTTGTGTAGATGGTTTTGGCATAGTGTTTTCAGTAGAACTGCTCTGCTGTGGGTATGGTCCAGTAATCAAACTGAAAGAGCAACAAGGGTTGAGAGATTGAAAGCGGAGGAGAAATCTTTGATCTTCAAATATCCGCTTCTCCTTCCGGCTTGGAGGGCGTGGATAATAGTAATATTTCTCCAGGGAGCAACACTGTAGCCAGCACCGTGGAATCCGCTGCAAGACCCGTCGGTCGCAAGCAGCATCCCTTGTTCGCAAAACAAATCAAATCTTTGTTGTTTACGGAGACTCAGATGAAGGCTCAAGCTATGCCCCAAGCAGTCAAGAAAATGGGGCAGCAGGTATCCTGTGTGGCGTCTTGGGGAGCGAGGGCGGGAGTAGCTCAGATTGCTAGTATTACTGATGTCACTTCTCAAAAGGTGTTAGAAGGTGAGAATAGTGCAAGCTGTGAGGAATCGCAACAAAGAACTGGGTGAGTCTCGTCAGTTCATAAAAAATATGTTTTAGAACATTCTTGCTTACTCTCCACCCTGCCCACAGGGGTACCTTGGCCCTACCTCAGGGGTGACTCACATGTAAGAAAATGGAAGGTTAGGGCCTTGCAAGTGATGTACTTGCCAGGTCGAAATGGCAGTACTAGACTGCACACAGGCACTGCAAAGGCAGGCCTGAGACCTTGTTGCAAAGCTGCTTGTGTGAGTGGCACAATCAGTGCTGCAAGCCCACTAGCAGTATTTTGTTTGCAGGCCCTGGGCACACACACTGCCCTAGGGACTTAACAGTAAACCAAGTAAACCAAATAAACCAATCAGGGAAACACCAATCCATAATAATAATTTACAGGGAGAGCAAATGCACTTTAGCACTGATCAGCAGTGGTAAAGTGCCCAGAGTCCGAAAACCAACAAAAACAGGTCAGAAACAGAAGGCAAAAAAGCAAAATGTTTAGAGATAAACCCACTGAAAAAGCCAGATCTAACAGAGTTCCAGAAGTAAGTGAAGGCTCACATGTACGGGACTGAGTAGATTCCCTAATAAAGGCAATTCTTGAGCTAACAGGAGACTTCACTATCACGATGGCCCATATGGTGCCATCTCAATGTCTCACCAATTCTAAATACCTTCATACAATATTAGCCAATTTTGCCGATTTTCGTGTCTGGGAATGCATTTTGTCCAAAGCTACAGAAAAGAGAACTCTATCTACACTATTCAGAATCTTCTTGGACATGTCTATTTTTCAGCACAGAGTCGAAGAGACTTTGTCGGGATGATTGATACTTTTAAAGACAGGGGTGATCAAGCGTCCATTGCACAGCAGTCTAGGCTTAAAGTCCTAGCAAAGGGTCATTGTCATCTCTTCACTGATGTAGAAGAAGCCCAGGCGTTTCTGCAAAGAATGTCCAACTAAGCATGAATATTGCAGATATGTAAGATGGTTCATCTGAATGAGTGATTCTTTTTATTTTTTCCTCGACCACCAGCCAGTGTCGAGGGGAATGAGTTGGCATTCCAGGGATCAGGGTTTGGGGGACCTTCGTGTCTCCCGGAGGCATAAGTGTGATGGGGTGCTACATCATTAGCACCTAGAGTACTTTTGGATGAGAGGGAGGATGCTTGGGCAATCCTCCCTTTAGGGCGGGGGGTCAAAGATTAAGGGTGTAGTGCGCTGGTGTGGGCACTAGGGCAATTAAAAATGGGAGAGCACTTAAACAGCATTTACAAGATGGTCATTTACTATCAAATGGGAAAGGGTACAAGCATTGCAAATTGATGGCTAGGGAAACAAGCATTTACAATGCAACGGTTTCGCCTTTGCAAAAGTTAGAGCTATTGTCATTGTAAATGAAAAAAAATGTGTTGGTTTTGAAAACAGATAAATAAATGGCATTGTCATTTACAATGCCAATAGCTTAATCTCTCGCAAATGCGAGACCTATTGCATTTGCACACACACACACAGCCACACACACACCTTCACACAGAGCCACACACACACACAGCCACACACACACAGAGCCACACACAGCCACATATGCAGATGACCAGACGGCAGGTGCCTACGCCCAAGCTGATTACCACAGTCTAGTTGCGCAGACGCACGACGACAACCTCTGCAATCAATACACGTAGAAGAGTACAGTACAATGTGCGAAAAACGCTACAGTCGGCGAACAACCCTAGGTGGGTGCTTAGAAGTGACCTGAACCTCTGAAAGCGCTTAGAAGTGACCTGAGCTTCTGACAGCACGTTCATATCTTATCAGCGATGCACCTTTACAACACCCTACAGACACCTACGGTTGTCATACCAGAGTAATACGAACATACACGCGTGCTTTGTCTCAAAGGGGTGCACAGAACCCTCCCTGGTTGCCTTATGCGCAGCCAGTGAGAAGCTAGCCCTAGTGACTAAGGCCCTATAGAGCAGAAGCAAGCCCTTCCCCAACAATAAACCGTGACTCATTCATGATGAGCAAGACCTCCCAGGAGGAGGCATCCTGCAGCGTGCAACCCTCTCCTCCAGATCTGACGTGACTTGGGGGTGGGTGACAGACCCTCTCCCAATCACTGCAGAGCACATCATGCAGTTACATCGAGCTTAACAAGGGTTATCTGGACCAAACACAACTGAGGTGTAACAGGACAGTGAAGCGAGCCCCTGATGCCAACCAATCAGCTACAAGATTCTTACACGCAGGTCTCTCCAGCGGGCGCTCAGCCTGTGGCACTATACACGAAAAAACCCTCAGATATAATCTATCAGCCGCTAGACTGGTTCTACTGACGCCTCTGCTCAGGCTCCCATCGTTTAGAAGAAGGAGGAAACGGAAGATATTGAGATTATGTAATTAGGCCAGGATCACTATGTCTTTGAAGTGAGGCGCCGGAATAAATATAGATATGTTGCACGTCCCACGTACTCAGCATGTTATTCGCACTTAAACATAACGTGCTTAGCAGGGACAAGTAATAGAACCGTCCCCAGTGCGTCCTTCAGGCTGCATACACTTTTCCCCAGCAGGCGCATTAACCCACCAAACTATGTTGTGGCTCACGGTGCGTAGCTTAAGTTTCTCCAGGCAGTCGCGCGTCGGCATTTACTGCACTGCCCGGGTACCAGAGCACAGATGGCACTGACGCCGGCGCCCACTCACGCCCCAGCAGTCCTCACGCAGGCACTGCCGGCCAGTGTGAGCAGCGATCAGGCGCATCTGCGTGCCTCTTAGCCCCATCCACTAGCCGTTGAAATACGATAAGCTGCTGGCAGCCACCGCCACCAGTACCACAGATTGATCAGTGCAAACGCAGCACGACTGGCCAGCATGACCCATGAGTTATCAGGTAAAGCTTCAAATGGTGCTCTGTAGAGTCAGGGCGCGACAGTGAAAACAACCCCGGCTTCCCACCTCTAGGCTGTGTTGTCTCGGGCAATTCACCATACACACACGGTGCATTAGCACATATGATGTAGAAGTGCTGGCGCCCCCCCATTCCTACTCTCTTTCATGTACGCCTTCCCCTAGGACAACCATCCAATTTTACATCAAATCTTTCAGTTCCACCTGAACTGAAGCATGCCCATCAGCAAGCCTCCTGACTCTGCTCCTCATCGGGGCTTCTGAATGCCGGCACGCCTGCCTCTTCTGCGCATGTGCGCATCGCCATCCTTTCACACACTCACCCCGCACAAACTTTCATCACTCTCCGATGGATGCCACATACCTTCGGGTCCCTGTACTGACGACCTGCACCCGGCTTTACCCCTCACTGGTGTGTGCCACTGCACACTATGCACGCTCTCCCAATCTGAATTACTTCACGCCCCCCTTACGCTGCGCAAGGGCTCCAACACTCACCCCTCAGCGGCAGGGCAGGGCGGTCATCCTTGGGGACCCAGATCTTCTGGATTCGGCTCTGGGCGAGCTCCATGGCAGGCATGGTGGCCGAAGGGCGCTCAGCTGCGCAGGGTACAGAGCGCGCGTGGAAGTAAAGTGCTCGGGTAAAGTCTGGCTGCTTCGGGTGCTGACTGCCGGCGCCTCACTGCCTCTGTCCTCTCACAGCCCCTGCGCTGGCCATGCCTCCGCCGTCTCCTAGTCCACACAGAGCCCTTGCCTCCCCGGTCGGCCCGGGTAGCTGACGCCCTCGGAGGTACGATGGACCTACGAGATCCGTGCCCCTTGTTTCCTCCCGGCTTTGCAGTACTCGCTCTCTGAAATGTCTGAATCCCGGCTGCTTCCTGAGGGGGAACATCGTTTACAAAGAAACTTTTACCACGCACTACCATTACAACGCAGGAATTACAACGAAAGTCGTTACAACGACTTTCGCTGGAGGGCGCTGTTGGATAGGAATAGTTTAATTTTCTATCCAACACCTTCCCTACTATCCACGGGGACTGGAGTTTAAAACTATTCCACTATCCAGCGCCCCCCAACGCAAGTCGTTGTAACGACTTGCGTTGTAATACCTGCGTTGTAAAGGCATGCGTGGTGAAAGCATGTGTTGAAACGTCATACATCCCTTCCCGAGCCGCTGGAACAAGCGCTCGCCATGACACAGCCTTTTGTCTGTAGCCCCGTCCTTTTCAGACTGGGCGCCTGGACTTCCTGCTGACTTGAAAGGTTCCTTATCTTCTTTATGGGGCCATCTGGAACCATAAAGAAGATAAGAAACCTTTTACTTCAGCAGTAAGTCAAGGAACCCAATCTGAAAAGGACGGGGCTTGGAGAGAAAGGAGAACGTCACCAGGACCTCTTCTCCAATGGCTGGCCACCATTTAGGAGGCCAGCCAATGGAAAAGAGGGGCGGGGCTTAATCCTCGGTTGTGAAGTTCTCCCTAAAACATAAAATCTCGCGAATTTGACTGCGCATGTGCGCAGTACGCCACGTGAGACCTAAAAAAGAGTTCTGCATCCATCTGTAGTCTATTTGCAGCTGAATGCTTTAAATCCTTCAGTTAGGAAACCAGATATTTTACACATAATAGGGTTATGGAGCATGAGGCACTTAGACATGTAGGCACTTTCCCGTAAATGACTCAGTAACAGCGCAAGTCCTCTACTGTCAGGTTAATGCAGTCCACATATATTGTTTAAGATGCACAATGTACATGTATGATGCATTTTTGTAAATGTGAAGGGACATGATTCCACTAGCTTGTAGTAAGGAAATGCACTTAGTCACTTTAATATCATGGGAATGGGGGATGCATTACATTTCCAGAGAGACTATGCTTTTTCACTGTTAATCAGTAGGCATAGGCCGTGATAAATTGATATGCAATCTTAATTCTTTAACACTTTTCATGACAGGTCACCCATTTCATTTTTAAGTGATAGGTGCTTTCAAGACTGTTGTTCTTTTGCCGCAAGATTGCAAAATCTATATATGTGAGGGTGACTCAGAAATTATGACACATACGGATTTTATACAAATCGGTACATTGAATGCTAATGCTCTTAATAATAAATGTAAGGCTATGGCAATAGATACCTAGGTAAGAGGGCACACCCAGATATCATACTTTTCCAAGAGAGACACTTTATTGAGAAAAAGGATCCTAAATTCAAAATGTTTAAGCAAAGGGCGGGCTATCAGTTTGTCGTGTGCAAAGGCTGCACATAGGGGCGTGGCACTATACGTGAATAAACATTTCCCCCTCCAAGTTACCTTTTCCAAAACTGATACATACCTTGGTTAGTGGGCTTCTCAGTAATATTAGACTTCCGATTGCTACAGTTTACGCTCAGATATAAAATAATCCAGCACCTTTCATTTAGTTATACCAGGCTGTGTTCAATATTCCCGGTTTTGTAATTTTAGGGGGAGGGGAGCTGTAATTTTCTTCAAAACCCAGATTTAGATTCATCCTCGGGTATGTGTAGGCTGAATAGACCACGAATGGCCAGTGCTATGACAGAGGGTAGTAGAGGGCTGAATGTAATAGATTTGTGGAGGGAAAAATTAATTCCCAGACAAACGAGAATATTCTTGTCTTTCGGGAAAACATAAGTCAGCTGCTAGATTGGACAACTTTTTGTCAACCCGAAGTTTAAAACAAAATAACTATCCACATACTCGGAATGCTCTCTCTGACCATGCGTTGTTAAAGATGGACGTATACAAAATCAAGTTAGAACTGCCAGGTGGGAGATGTTTTTTTTTAGTTTTTTTTTTTAAAAAACCTTTATTGAGTTAATCAAAGTATGACAAGCGCAGGCCTACAACCACAGAGGCCGGCCGCAAACAGAGGAATCAGATCAGGAGTCATGCACGTATATACGACCAAATAATATCGACAATACAGATACAGCATGTGATTGTATATGCCTCAACGCAGAAGGATATCAAAGGTTTAATTTTAAAGTTATAAAGAAGCAGAAGTGGCTGTACTATCGGTGGCGTCACACCATAACATGAAGTTAAGAAGAGATGGGGGGGAGGTACCCCGCAGTGCAAACAAGTCCAGGTGATGAGCAATATGAACATTGGGCACACTATGCCCGCCGAGGCTGACGAGGAATAAAAGACAATATAATAGCAAGCGATTAGCGAGCACACCCTCCCGAAAACCCACCCTCCGGAGACAGTAAGGTATAGGCAAGTATAGACGCCAAACAGAGAAAGAAAAAGATAAGGAGAGACAGCCAACCCTACTGTAAGGGAGGAAAAACCCTACCCAAAGAAAGAGGAAAGAAAGAAAGGGGACCATAGAACAAAACAAACTAAAATAACAAACCCCCCAACACCCGCCACCCTGCACCCCTGTAATGGCTACGGCCTACCCCACCAACAGCGTGCCTGTCGCCCCGGAACACCCCAAAGAAGGGAAATAAAGAAAGCGGAGGAGAAGAACAAACATACTCCCGGCCACCTATACCCCCCGCCATTAGCGACCTCCCCAAAACATATTGTCCATTATTAAAAGCAAGTATGAAGCACCAATATGGGGAGGACCTCAACCAAAACCACCCGACTCCCAGTGAGATACACAGTACAATCCCGGCATAGATCACAAAGCGTAGCTAACCCCAAAAGTCAAAGACAACCATGACAGTTCGGTTCCTCACGATAATCTACGTCGCCAAAGCCAGTAATCTCGCAGAAAGCGAAGCGTCCCAGATAGTACAAAGCAGTGGCATCGGATCTAGGGCAGGATACAAGATGAAGTCAGCCCTGACCAGTGCGATTCTTTATGAAAACCCATGCCACCCAAGCCACAGTATTCATGTGGTAATCGAAACGTCCATAGCAGTTCGAAGCAGCTGAATCGGACCGGGGACCGGATACAAGATGGCGGCATCCACAGGACCAACGGGGAAAGACAAAGGAGAGAAGCAGACCTCTCCGACGGTCACTAAAGAGCTGTTCTTGGCGATCAAAACCTTCGGCAACGATGTTTCGCCGAGCAGGAGTCATACCGGGAAAGCTAACTACGGTCTTAGGTGCAACATTCACGAGGCCAAAATCATCGACGTGAGCTGAGTCAGGCTGCCGTGCGGGAACCTCAGAACAGTAGGCCAAATCTTCCACTGGAACCACAGAATGCTGATCGTGTGTCGCAGCATCATCGTCCGGTCGCAAGCAGATATTTCCCAGCGTTTCTGACATTCGGTCATACGTGACTGTGAATTGGGAGTGGAGCGCCCCAATGGCGGCCATCACGGACCTCAACGATGGTGCGCCATCTGTCCTCTCCATCTCCCCCCCCCCAAAGAGACGAAGCAGGACTCGAGCCCCAGACTCACTTCCGAGGCTCCAGGCACACACGAAGCCGATGGCAACAGCAGGCGCTCCCTCAGCTGGTGATCACGACACCTTCGCCGACCGCGGGGGCCCCCTTCAACACCGCCGTCCCCAGCAGGGTCTCCGGGCGAGCGGCCCCCGACCGCGGCGCACGATGCACACCCTGTGTCACGAGACCGAGTCCTCAGTGCCAGCTGGTAACTGGATTGCAGATCGGAGATGCAGAAAAAGATCCGAGTACGGAAGACCGGACGAAACACCGGTTCCACAGCCGCTGTTGATCAATTCCAGCCCGGATGGGCTAGAAATCGAGGTCCCGGCTTCAGCCCTGGAGTAGGCCGAAAATGGAACACGACATAACTCCACCACCCAGTATGTTAGGGAGTCCGGGATTGCACCACCGGTATCAGGCGAGTTTCATACACACGGGAGTCCGGCGTAGGTAAAGGATAAATGACAGGATATGCGAGCTGCCGGCGGAGGTCGACGGAGCCGGGAGCTTAAGCAGCCATCTTAGATCGTAGCGTAGCTCCTCCTCGGGAGATGTTTTTTTAATAAAGTAAATCTTGAAGAAAAGGAGTGGTGTATGGAGATACAGTGTGAAATAGTTTGTTATTTTAAGGGAAATACTAATTTCAATGGAAATGAGAATGTATGGGAGGTTTTAAAGCAACTGAGAGGTTACATCACCTCTAAAGAAATTGGGCAGAGGAAATGTATAGCTTTACTTAGGACCAGGCAAGAGGCCGAATTGAGCCAGGAGCGTATGGCTCTGTTACCGCCCCAAACTACTGACAATAAAATAGCGCTCAGATGGGCAAGAATGCGTATGCAGGAGTATTACCAATCAGGAATAAGGTAGCATAGAGAACGAGTTTTAAATGAAGGGGTAACAACAGGAGGGTAACTTTACCGGATCAGAAACAAGACAGGATGGGTTTTAGCGTTCATTGCAGGTACGTGTAAGGAGCCAAAATGAAGTAGGGTGATGAAAAAGACCAATGGGTAAATAGATTTGTGAATGAAAACACGAATATTTTGTGTAACACTAAAAACGTACTGAAAGAGGAACCGAGGTAATCATGTTAAAACACAAAGGGGTATAAAACGTAGTTTCTGATAGTAAAGGATGAATAGAAAACGTTATACAAACGGGGAGGGGAATAAGAGCCCACAGTCTCTTTGCACAATAGCGCTGAATACGAGTGATAAAATGTGGCTGGATAAGCACTGTTTACAAAGGTAGAGTTTGCTAGTGCTGAGGCGACAGGTTGCAGAAGAAAAATTGCACAATGATTATGATGTACAAGCATTTAACTATTTAAGATTAGATGACGTGTAAGATTAATATTGAATTGATGTAAGTGAATACACGATGTTTACCTTTTGCTATTATTGTTGTTTATAGTGTTCCCTGACGAAGGGCAATGAGGTGCCCGAAATGCATTGGATTTTTAAATAAATATTGCTTTGGACGAACCACTGCGTTGATCATGTTTGAAAATGAGGTCCGGAGGGCACGGTTCAAGCATTAGAAATCTGGAAAATGGCAGAACACAGCCTGAATGTGAAGTGAAATGACAGAGTCACACAGAAAATGTGGTAAAATGTGGAATAATATGGTTAAAACTATGGAATATTTGAAAATGGAAAAACATGGATGGAATTTTGCCAAAAGGCGCAATGATGGCAGCTGCGACTGTTTTTGGGGTGACATGTGTTACCCCACCCTTCTTCATTGATTCAAAGGTGTCACCGGGGGAGGCACAAAAACCAGTATTGCACGCCGTAAATGATGAACTTTGGACAAACAGAAGATAAATAAATATTGACTCTAAAAAATAAGTAAAAGGTGTGCATCCCACCCTCATTCATATGGAGTATTACTAAGAGCAAGGATACATAGCTAACTCTGCATACCTTCAAAACGTGTGTGAGGAAAGCAAATCTGCAGGTAAATTTTTGGCCTAGCAGGCGCAAGAGCATAAGATAACCTCACTCATCGGCGCGGCAACAAAATCCCACATTAAAGATCCTGAGCTAATTCAGGAGAGATTTCTCAAACACTACGAAGCATTATATAGCATGCATCAGCAGGTCAATGTGCAGGGGCTCAGAAATATTTTAAATTAGCTCCCCATACCAAAGCTAAAATCATACCAAGCACAAGCCCTTGAAGCAAATATCTCACTGGAGGAAATTGAGGTGGTTGTAAAATCATTGACTAATGGTAAAGTTTGTGGTGAAGATGGTCTTCCAGCTGAAACTTATAAAAGACTTGCATCAGTTTTAAACCAAAAATTGGTAAAACTTAATAACCAGATTTTGGAGGGGGGGGTGGGTGGGTGAAGCCTGCCTCATTTTGTATTGCAACTGTAGTCAGCTTTGTTAAAGGCAAGGATAATGAGAATCTTAATTTATATAGGCCCATTAGTCTTTTAATTGTAGATTGCAAGATCATTACAAAACCTTTAGCCGATGGTATGAGTCACGCTATGGGTGCAGCCATCCACACAGATCAATGCGATTTTGTGCCTGGGAGACAGTTATTCGCCAACACAAACTTTTTAACGCAAGCCCTGGATTATTTTGTACTCAAAAAGTTCCCGCTCAGGTGATGTTTTTACATGCAGAAAAGGTTTTTCACTTGACACCACTCCAGGCTATTTGAAACTCTTTACAGGCTACTTGCTTACCGGAATCTGCTGGGGGCTGCGTCAGGCTGTTCCGGGCTCGGCTGTGTTATCCCGAGCCTCCCGCCACCCGCGAACTACACTTCCCAGAGTGCCCGGGGTTTGCGACCAACAAGGACGTCACCGTAAGCACCCAGAGGCGCTTAAAACAACGCTGCGCCTCCCGCGGCGCGTGACACCACTCCAGGCTTTTTTAAACTCTTTACAGGCTACTTGCTTACCGGAATCTGCTGGGGGCCGCGTCGGGCTTTTCCGGGCTCGGCTGTGTTGCCCCGAGCCTCCCGCCACCCACAAACTACACTTCCCAGAGTGCCCTGGGTTTGCGCCCAACAAGGACGTTACCGCAAGCTCCCGGAGGCGCTTAAAACAACGCTGCGCCTCCCGCGGCACAGGACACCACTCCAGGCTATTTGAAACTCTTTACAGGCTACTTGTTTACCCGAATCTGCTGGGGGCCGCGTCAGGCTGTTCCGGGCTCGGCTGTGTTGCCCCGAGCCTCCCACCACCCGCGAACTACACTTCCCAGAGTGCCCGGGGTTTGCACCCAACAAGGAAGAGGCTGGGCTGGGCCCGGTCCCTTGGTTTTTTATTCTGGGTAACAGTTTATTCCAATATTGTTATTGTGTGTTTGCTGAATTTTCCCTGATAGTTAGCCTAAATTAGTATAAATCATGGGCAAAAGGAAACTAGCAAGCCCAAAAGGCACAAAGACCAATACCGATACCCAGCAAACCATACTAGATTACCTAACAGGTGCGGTAGGTGTCTTAGACAAGCAGATTCTTTCTGTGGAGGAATCCATCGAAGGGGTTTCTTCTAGACTTAGTCAAGAATCGTCACACCACGAGGTAAACAACCAATCAACCCTAGGGGAAAAGAATTCAAATCCATCAAATGGCTGTATTCATTACGGCTCCGACGACCTACAACTGATTATTAATGATTCCCCTACACAATCCCCTCAAAAAAAGCCGAAGAAACCTAGTTCCAAAGACAACTTAGATGCTCTGAAAGACATTACTCCAATTATAACACATCGGTCGCCAAAACTGAAAAAACAAACGAAATATACTCCTCAGGGGAAGAAACAGGTAGACTAGCAAAAAACTCTACCAAAACAAAAGGCCAGGTTAACAACTGCCTAAACAACTCAATTTGACTATAAGCCCGAGATTCAGAATCTGACATCCCTAGTGGAGAGACTAGATGTGTATGTTAGATTGAGGTTGGACCAGTTGACATCTAGAATGGCCAACATAGAAAATCTCTTAAACAACAAGCGCAAAGCAACGGGCTTAGCTCCAAATAGCACCGAGCACCTTAACAACTTGTCAAACAACTACGCAGTAACATTAGACCATCCAACTACGTCCAGTACAGCTACGAGTATATCCCCTTTAGTAGGCACTACCCTACAGATCAATTCAGCTCATAAAAAGATAACAGACAAAAGGGTCCAGTCTCTATTGGAAACCCAGAGTAGCTTGAAGAATAAAAGCCTAACAACTTCACAAGTAAATCCTTGACAGATACACTAACCACGCACTTTGCGTGAGTCCAAACAAGCTCCCTTTTCGACTCCCTTAAACGATGACCCATCGGCTCTGGATACCCATTTAGACCTTCCACCAGAAGCCACCCCCTATATCATTGTCTTGGGTAAGGTACCTAATAACCAAGCTCCCATTGAGGAATCATGGATATCACTCAAGAACAAATCACTGCACTGGTTGAGTAGCAGGGTAGGCTTACACAGACAATTATTTCAGGACTTTAAGATGGCCCGACGTTTACAGTGGATGGGATCGCGGGAAAAGGTTTTGTCAGGGGACTGTATAGTCCTGACATTTGGCTCACCATCGCTGGTTAATGAAATTTTTGAGAATAGATGCTAATCATACCGTAGATGCTATAGGGATAATCATATTACCACTAGGATTTTTTTTATCCACCTAGAAGAAACAACCGTCCTTCTATAAAATGGAGAAATCCTATTACTGATCAATGGGCACCACAGCCCATACCCATCTATAATAGATTTAATGCTCTTTCAGGGCTAGATGACAATGAATGACTGGAACTGGGAGATAGTAAAATAGGAGACTCAATAGGAGAAAGTAACAGCGTGGTTTGTAGTCTGTCTCAGGTACAGCCCTGTGAGAAACCCCACGGTTCACTTAATCTTGTTATTTTCAGCTCAATTAGCCTAGCTCTCCTATTAATAACAGACACTGTGGTCCCCCACTTAAATGCAGTGCTGTTGGAAAGTGATCAGCCATCACACCTATCAAATCCAGAGCTACCCTTCCAGTCCATGCAAACCAAGCCTGAATTAAATTGTCTATTGGAACATAGCAGGTCAACTCTCGAAGAGTACTAATGATAAGTGGGTGGAAGTGGTGAAGGAACACAATGTAGTTTGTCTCCAAGAGACTTGGCTTAGCTCCCCAATTCACTTAGAGGGATATAAGACTTATTTCTCTGAGGCTATATCATCTATTTCAGGGAGATGGAAGGGAGGTCTAACGACATATGTCTCAAATACTCTGCCACTTAAACAATTAGTCCCGCTGAGCCTGGAAAGTAATTATCAGATTCTAATGTTAAATATGAGCAAAACGTCTATTTACTTTTTAGTACATTTTTTATAATAACTTGAATTCAACTGATTTAATTAATGTTTTAAACAAGGTTTCCTTTTTATTACGAGAATTACGAACAAAGTACATAAATAAATCGTTTGAACTGATTTGGGGGCGGTGATTTTAAATTAAATTTTGTGTAAAAAGCATTGTACTAATAACTGTGGTATTCAGGACGAGGATGGAAATAATCGAACGCATTTTAACCATACTAAATCTGGTAATCGTATGAACGAGATCATATTTGGTATGGAGTTGGGGTTTGCAAATGAATTGGTAACCCCATCTGTAATTTTTTCTTCTACATTTCATGGGAGGGGGTTAAATAGCACAATAGATTTTGTACTTGCTTCCTACAGCTTAGCACCAACAATTCAGAAGTTTGACATTATTAATAATGCAATAAGTGACCATTCCCCCATTAGTTTAACATTATGTGTACCTACCATAATGGAGGACCCTGTCTACCTGAGTCTCCTGGATCAGCGGACCCTGAAACTAGATAGACTGAATGGCTTTGCACTAAAGTGGGGTAAAATAGACCAAGAACTGACAACGGTCAAAATAGTCAAACGTGCTCTGTCTTCAATTGAAATGTGTCTTGATCCAAACTCTACACCTGAACAAATACTGCTTAGTTACAGAGTTATTACTAAAATTATAGTAGAAGAATTACTCCGCAAGCACTTAAACAACAAAAACACCAAAAAGGGCTGGTTCAATCACGAGTGCACAAAAGCCTATTCAGCACTAAAAACTGCATTAAGTAAAAGCAATCGGGACAGGAAAGAGATCACTAGCCTTAGAAAGGCCTATGCTGCGGCTTTAAAAAAATGTAAAAAAGAGATAAGGAACGATCTATGGACCCAGCTACATAATAGCTGTTCAATGAAGGACAGTTCTACTTTTTGGAAAGTAGTTAAATCTCCCTTTCTTCTTGATAGAAACGATACCCCAAAGCTAGACGTTGCCATAGACGCTAAAACATGGGTTAACCATTTCTCAAAAATATTTAGTCAGGATTTAGACGCGAACATAGAGCATTCTGTGCACGACAGGAGGGAATTATTCCCCTCGAGACGCAGTTTACCCACTACAGTTACGTTTTACTCACACAAAGGTATTAAACGACTTAAAAGCTTCGAAATCAGGGAAAGCACCAGGGCCCGATGGGGTCCCAGTGGATCTTTTTAAATATAACCCAGATCTTTGGTCCCCCATTCTTACAATAGTGCTCGAAGCTGCAAAAAATGCAGGTCTAATCGATTCCTGGTCCACTTCACTTTTAGTGCCAATTTTAAAACAAGCATTTACAATGCAACGGTTTCGCCTTAGGAGAAGTTAGAGCTATTGGCATTGCAAATGACAAAATTTGTATTTATCTGTTGGTTTTGAAAACAGATAAATAAATGGCATTGTCATTTACATTGCCAATAGCTTAATCTCTCGCAAATGTGAGAACTATTGTACCCTACGGACGAGCTCAGCAGACAGCAATTACTACCACCCACACACACACCCAGAGCCACACACACACACCCAGAGCTAGCCACACACAGGTGGACGAAAAATGGGATTAGTCGCTGCCCAAGGGAAGCCTATATCTCTGCCAAGCCAAGACCATCAAGATGGGTTGTCCCTAGATCCGTTAGGACAGCAATCCCTCCATAATTGTATTGCATTTGATCTAATTCCTAGTTCATGAACAGGTTCAGGTGTCCTCTCACCATGAGGGGGCCTTTAGCCCATTCCAATGTAAGGTCTAGTCCTCAGAAAAAGAATTGCTCCTGGCCCTGGTTCAGTGAGTAAAGTGACACAAGTGAGAGGGATTGATTTCTATTGATACCCCACAATCCCACCTATTTCCCCTCCTTTTTCTTCCAGTGGTCTTTAACTTTGAACAACACCCTCCTCAAATAAGAATTACCACACCTGCTGTCTTCCTTGTGGATGAAGAAAAGAAGTGGGAGGAGAAGGTCTTCGACCTGGGGCGAGCCTAGTCAGTGGGGATATAGAAGGCCCATGTCCATATTTAGTAGTGCGAGTTCATACAGAAGCCATTTATACTTTGCAGGGATATTTACGCATATTACTTTAGGTGGTTATGATCAATTGTGTCATGTAGATCTATAAGTGAGCTGCAGGTAGTCTCTCAAAGCACTTCTGTGTGGTGGGCTTCTGGAGAGGTCAGGTGTGTAAATGTGGAATGACCCCCCTATAGTGAAGTCTGTAAAATTAACTTGAAAAATGTTAACCAGAGCTTGAACTGCCTATAAATAGAATAACGACTGTCCCTAATTTGTTGCCGAGACCCAGTCATGCTGGGTCTCGGCAACAAACAATTTAAACATGGTAATTCTAATCTCAGCATACATTACTTTACAAATTAGTTGAATATGTTCAACATGTGCCCAGATAGTGGTCCCATTGAAGACTGTATTAGGTGGTCTGGTTTGGCAATGGGAAGCATCTGATTTCTTTTTATTGAAATGCTGCTGGAGTAAATCTTTAAGTGTGCCTTTACTTTTATTTCTGGCAACCACCATGGTTGGTCTGTGGCACGGGCCCCTCTTAAACTGCTAGACAGCATGTCTGGATCTGTTTCAAGCCTTGTCAGCCCAGGGGAGGTAGTCCTGAAGGGCTCAAAACAGTGGGCGCTCAGACCAAGCAGCGTTCCAACAGGAGGAAGGACACACACACTAAAAGTGTTTGTGGTGAACATTCAAATCCGTGCCTGGATGTCCCCCTCTCAGCATGCTAATTAGCAGGGCCCAATCCAGTTCCTCCCCAGTGGTTGCCACCTTCAGCTCCAGGGCTCAGGGCAACGTCTTAACTGCACCAGTCTCAATGTTTGTCCATTTAGGCCCACTTTGCTAGTAGTTTTAGACCAAGCAATCCACAGAGACTGCTCCACCTGTGTTAGGGGCCCAGGACTCACCAGCAAATATGTTCTTTCATGCGGGGTTGGCTCACCACGGGTCCCCCGCAGCACTACCAGTCCAAAACACAGGATTACCGAACTGTTATATTTTTGTGAAAAGTTCTCGCTGAACAAAACGCCAGAGTATTGTGGTGCATTTCCGCCTGTTAGAGCGGAGCACCATCGACTGCCATTTTGGTTAGCAGTCTGGTCATCCTCATTAGGAGGAGAGCTGACTTCAGTATTTGCAATGCAGGCGCAAGTAACTTGGGGAATTGTATGTTCATTTGTTGTCACCCGCACTTTAAAATTACTAATGCTAAACTAACTCACTATTCACACATACAAGAACGGTACAAATGGAACTCCCACTCACCGACTGTCTTCTGGCGGGCGGGGCTCTCCTCCTCACACGGGAGCCTTGCTCCCTGCAGCACTCCTCCGGCGGTCGCTTTGGGGCCGCGGGCGGGGTTCCTCTCCTCCTGGGCTCTCCTAGATGCAGCAGGGCTCCCTCGCATCACGGGAGCCCTGCAAACCGGCCGCCATGCTTCTTTCTTCCCCCCGGGCTGCGGGGGCGGGCACTTCCGGCCGGCCAACCACTTCCGGGTCGCTGCGGGCAGCGCAGCGGCCCTTCTCCTTAGGTAGGCAGGCGGGGGCTGATTTTTACGGGCAAATGCCGGGTGTAACCACAAACGGTCCAGATGCCGGGTGGGCGAGGGGGGGCGGGAACGGCAAGGCACGCCCATGGACTTCCAGTGTGACACGGACAGCGGGAGGGGGTGGGAACAGGCACAAGGACAGGTGGAAGGGGGGGGCAGGAAGGCTAGAAAAACAAAGCAATGACCTGTACTTCGTAAAAAATAAAAAACGAAACTCCGCTCACCGCTGCATTACTACACAGAGGGAACGCCCAGGGAAAAAATCGCGGGAACGCCCCCGAATCTGGTCCGGCCTTGACGGACAGATCTCTGTTCCAATGGCTAGCCTCCATTTATGGAGCTAGCCAATGAAACAGAGGGCGTATTCCAAGAGTCCCTTACTGAAGACTACAGATTTCTCTGGAGGCGGAGCTAAGAGCTCCGCCCTCCAGCGAAACCTAAAAAGGTGATCGACAAAGTCCAACATGTTACCGACCCATTTCACTTCTAGATTCTTTCGGTAAGGTCGTAGGCCCATTCTATTAGAGCGACTTCAGGACTGGTCCGCCGATCATAAAATAATCTCAGACGTACAATACAGGTTCCGTGAAGGATTGGACACAGTGGACCAGGCTTTGAATTTTTTTTTTTTTTTTTTTTTTTCTTTCAAAACCTTTATTGAAAGACACGTAGAAGTACAAGCGCAGGCCTACAACCACAGGGGCCGGCCGCAAAAGCAGGAGAGTCAAAAAAAGGGGCAACATCAATGCGTACAATAGAATGAATACAGGATAGACGTGAAATAAAGACGTTAAACAGTCAGCGCCAGGATAAGAAAGGTTTCATTTTACATTTTATAGAGGAGGCAGCAACCATATCTACCGGGCGTCACGCAACATATACAGAAAAAGAGGGGGGGGGCGGGAGGGAGACAGCCCCCCACGCAATCAAATAACCCTAGTAGGGCAAAGCCCAAAGACCTCCCACGCCCAGCAAAGGTCCAAAAATAAAGGACAAATGTCAGCGAACAAATAACGTGGACGCCACATGTACAGGCCTCCCGCCCCGGAAAAGGAGAAAGTGCGGACACGTACGAAACAAAGGAGCGAAGATAAAGGGACATAGCCCACCCCCTGAAAAAGCAAAAAGGGACCATAGAATAAAACAAACTAAAATAACAAACACCCCCCCCACCCTACATCACTGTAATGGCTACGGCCTACCCCACTAAACAGCGTGCCTGTCGCCCAGAGTCACCCGAAATATAGAAGAAAGAGAAAGGGAATAATAACAAAGAAAGAGAGAGAAGGGGAGGAAAAAGAAAGATAGGAGAGGAGAGGAGCCAGCGATCGAAACATGGAATACTACCCCACCCGCAACAACGGATCACCTATCGAGGTCGAAAAGGACATTGAAAAAAGCCCACACAAGGATGAAAAACAAGAACTAACCAAAATAATGAGGCCTGGAGATGCCATTTAAAAGGGTCCCACAGGTACTCCGGCACAATCACCCCTGTCCACTTTTATGAAGAGTCGAGCTTCCAGACCCCGCCACGGCCGAAAAGCAGAATGATACCGTGGGTCCATACCAGTCCAGGAAGGCCAGTGGGATCTCCGCAAAACACCGTCCCGGCCAACAAGAAGCAACCAGGAGAACTCGGCAGCAGTCAGAATGCAAAAGTACCTCAACGATCCACGTGACCCAGCACAATATCTGGGCTGTCCAGCACGAAGCAGAGAAATCAGGATGTAGGAAACACTGCAGCATCGGCACCGGGTCCACATAATCCCATGGAATCAAACACTCAGCTGGAGATCCCAACACAGCAGCCGGAGAAGTTTCAACCATTACAATTCGGGAAGATGACACCGCGTCACAAAATGGCAGAGCAGCCATGGCGGAGATCCGCGACTCCAAGTCTCGGCATTTCAAGGACAGGTCGATCCCCAGAGCAGCCAGGGCAGACAAGACAGCACTCCGAGCAGGGGCCGCCCGAATCAAACGAGGGCTGGAGAGAACAAATGCAGCAATTTCCCCGTCTCCAGGAGAAAGACTCTCCGAGGGGCCATCCGCCATCTTAAGCACAGCGCCCGCCGCCATCATCGTGGGCGCCTCCAAGTCCACCAGGAGCACCGGCGGCCCCAGGGCACACAACCGATCCGCGGCGGATGGCGCTCGGCGGAGAAAGGAGAGTCACCAGAAGAACGGGCGTGCTCCCCACAACACTCGGGGGGAGCCCAGCACCGGACCCCGGGCGGGACAAGCAACAGGAGTGGGCTACCCACTTGAGGGGTGCCGGACAGCGCGGCTTCTCTTCTTCGGGCCGGCAGGCAATCGGACATACGGGGTGGCCCACCCGCGGGGGTGGGTCCGCTCCAGGGCTTCCGGCCCGCGGCTCTCAGGCCCCCAGCATCGGGTCTCTCCACCGGTTCCGGACCGCCGGTACTCCGAGCATCTCCGGGCAAGCACAGCACTCGAGGCCCCGGCTTCAGGGCCGGGAAGGCCAGCAAGGCAACAGGGGCAGAACGCCGAAATGACTGCACGCCAGAGCCCCGGAAAAGGATGGTAAGTGAAGGCTCTTCCTTGGTGACCAAATTCGGAACACCCCGAACAGGATGAAATACAGGATAGGTGGCGGGGAGGAAGAAATCACGGAGCGAGGCGGTTATGCGACTGTTCCGATCGCCATCTTGGCTCCTCCCCGGTAGCTTGCCAGGCTTTGAATTTAACACTTCTTGTAGGAAAATACGTACTAGCTAAACGGGGGTACCTCCATATGGTATACGTTGATTTGACCGCAGCCTTTGACTGTGTCAGTCATACAAAGCTGTGGTCAATCATCTTAGAAATGGGAGTAGACCCAACACTGGTGAATTTTTTGCGTGAGCTTTACTCTGGAGCAACAGCAAGAGTCAGACACGGTATAGCGGGAGAACTCACCGAATCCTTTCGGATAGAGAGGGGCGTCAGACAATGATGTGTTCTGGCCCCCTTCCTATTCACACTTTATACTAATGGGCTCGCAACAGCTATGCTGGAAGGGAGTAAAGACCTTCCAACAATTCGTCGTCGGCCGATTCCAGCACTATTGTATGCCGACGAGGAGGTGATTCTTGCAAGAACTCCCCTCCAGCTACAGCGGACCTTAAATAAATACTGTAGTTTTATGAATAGTGTAAATTTTAAAGTAAATATAAAGAAGACTTATGTTATGCATGCAGGCCCTCGGTCGAAGAAAACTAAGGATATATATGTTAATAACACTGTATTAGAATCTACTACATCTTACCCTTGTCTAGGGATCCTAATAGACAATAAATCCAAATGGACACAGGCCATAACTTCTAGGAAGTTGTTATTCCTGAGGGCTACCACTGCTTTAGTGGCTTTTGCACAGAAATTAGGGAAAAGAGCTCCGCCAGAAATTTTAAGGATCTACCGGGCCAAATATGTTAGCGTTGCAATTTATGGCTCAGGGGTGTAAGGGCATGTCAACGTGGATGAATTACAGAAGGTTGAGAATACCTTTCTGAGGTACCTACTTGCAGTCCCCATGAGCACTTCAAAATATGGATGCCATTTAGAGCTAGGGTTGGACTACATAACAGACATTGTGCAAATTGAACCAATTATGTTATGGCACAGGATCTGGTCTACAGACCAGTGCAAGCTAACACATTCCCTAGTCCAGGACTGTCTGTCACTTGATAACATGGATAAAATCAGATGGTTAGCCTACGTGAAAAAATTATTTGAAGCCCTTGGCCTTGAAAGATACTTTACTGACCCATCTCTTATATCTGAGCTCCCTAAAAAAGAATTAAAAAAGGTCTGTCTAGCACACCTAGGCGAGCTGCGCCTTTTAAATCAAATAGGAAAAAGTTCAGTCCTGCATCTTCTGTCCATCCAGACGGTCTTTACATTGCAACCATATTTAACATACAGCATGAATTTGTATGAAAAATTCCGGTTGACCCGTTTTAGATTTAATATTTTCCATCGGTTAATTTCTTTCCCCCAACAGAATGATTGGTCCATGAATTTATCTGCCTGTCCGTGTGATGGTATTTCTTCACAATCTTCAATCCATATATTGTTTTTCTGTAAATTCTATATCGCACCACGCAAACAATGGATTGTACCTTTATTGAGGTTTATGGGCCTTCGTGGCTGTCGTCCAGCCTTTTTAGTGCTTCAGTTTTTGGATAATGAAATATATGCTAGAGCTATAGCTTGCTTTTTGAAATTTTGTGTTAATCACCGCCCTAACTTAGATTAATTACTGGTATATAGGTATTTTTTAACCTGATTGTATTTAATTTTACTCAATTAATGCTTGAATATTTGATGAACTTGTAAATACAATGTATGTATGTAAGCCATCACTGATTTTAACTATTCATACATCCTGTATTTTTATGTGAACTGTTATGGATTTTCTACAAATTACGGAAGCCGAATAAAGTTACTTTGACTTTGACACTTGGTGTGTTGGAAGAGCCTTTTTATTATTCTTAAGAAGTTTGGATTCCCCACCAGATTGGTCAAGATAATATCAAGGCTATATAAAAGTGCAGGAGCGCAAATAATTTAAAATTCCAGAAATATCGGAACTTGTGGGGTGTCCAGGGGGATGAGACCAGGCTGCCCCTGTTGCCTATACTTTTTGTCTTTTTATAGAGCTGTTCGGTTTAGACTATACAGACAAATTGTAATATATCACCGCCTATAGGCGGGATGCCTCCTATAAAGCTGTATGCTGATGACATTGTGCTGTTTTTAAAACCTGAAATGGAGAACCAGAAGAGATGTTTTGCAATCTTTCAAGCATACCAAGCTTTGGAAGGTTATAATATTTACAAGCTTAAAACTGAGATTTTATTATGTAACTGCACACTCTACAATTTACTTTGAGTTTCATCCTCTGGTTAATTCTAGGCCCAAGCGTTATCTAGGGTATATTTCTCAGAAAGTGTTAATGACTTATTCGTATTGAATTAGGCCTCTTTAATTAGTAAGGTTAAGGCACTATTTACAAAATTGTATAAGCTACCTCTCTCCATAATGGGCCGAAATTCTTTGAGTCGGATGTCAGTTTTGCCTGTGTAATTTTCTGTTTGCTGCTATTCCATGTGCCCTTACGATGAAGTTTTTTAAAGCGATGGAGGGTAATTCCAGCCTTTATTTGGAATAGTAATCCGCCTCGATTGTCATTAGACACATTATATAGGCCACTGAAAGATGGTGGGCTGGCTCTCCCGGATTTGAGAGAATATCATTTTGCGAATTTTGCACATAGTACATTCAGATTTTTTAAATCCCGAAAAGAGAAAGGGTTTGAAGATTTTGTTCCTGAAAATGTTTCACCAGGAGTACCACATTATCGACTTTCTATGCCTCACCAGAGTCCATAAAAAGGTTAGCTATAAGGCCTTACAGTGGTATATAAAGTGTAAAGAACAGTTATTCAAGTTTTTGATATTCCCATGATTAATGGAGTCACTCGCATGTCTGATATCTATATTGGGGATCAACCCCTCTTAGAGTGAATGAGGTCTTAAAGTGGGAGAGTATTGGTTTCGGCACGATCACTGACTTTATAAAAGTTTGGAAAGTCTGGCGTGACATTGAACCTTGGATTAGGTATTTTAAAAACATGTTGCAGTGGTCCTTCATTCAGATCAGATGCTTTTTAATGGAAATAAATCTTAGTAGAATTCAGGCAAGTCTGGAATTAGTAGAGGACTTAGTAGAATACAGAAGCGCAGATCTGTTAGTTGCTGGGTCTCAATCCTCAAACAAAACAAGGCCAAAACAGTGTATGAAAAGTCTCAGGATAAGTGGCAGTCCAAAAAAGATATCCAGGTTTCAATATCCGCCTGGAATAAGATCAACAAGTATAATTTTACTTTAATGCCCAGCGCAAATTTCAGGCAGATGTAATTTTATGCCAAGTGACTGTTTTACAGAACGCCGTTTTTTTCAGACAAAATTAACCCTCAAATACCAGCAAATTTCTTTAGGTGTTCAATGGCAGGTGGGGTTTCTTGGACCTATATCATTTGCAGTTACACAACAGTTCTGAACTGAGATTGAGCAGTATTGTTACCATACTTTAGAACTGACTCAGCCTACAGATCCCCAGGCCGCGGTTTTGGGGTATTCACTGGATATTTATATAGGTCCATTGCAAAGAAATAGTATATATCATTATTTTCCTTGCTAGATTAATAATCCTTCGAAAATGGCATTCAGACGTTATCCCAACATTCCTGCAATGGTGGTCCAATTTATGTATAACCAAGGAACTCAGAAAAAGATGTGCATTGAGGTCTGGATTCTCCTCAAACTTTCTTAGACTCTGGGAGGCGTTTGGATACAAATATTTCAGTTAAGGACAAACAAAAAGGGAAAATGTGGGTAATGTGCAATATAACATTATTTATTATTTCTTTTATCATGGCTTATTTGTGTTCAGTTTGAAAACTGCAGTATCCTTCTGGTTTTATATCATACAGATGAACTGTCTTAATAATTATGACCTTCTGTTTCATGAGTTTTTATGACTGTTGAACTCTTCCAATAAAAAATGCAATTAAAAAATAAAAACCTTGCTAGCACCTCTGTGATTCTGGTGCCATTGAGTGACAAGCCCATCACAGGATAGGGTGACATTCCCAGTGCCACAGAAGCAGCCATTCCATGAGTGAAGGGTGCAGATTAGCAGTTTCCTGAATGCACACTGCAGTTAATCCTCCCTGGTATGTTTTCATGTGAGGACATAACAATGGCCAAGGCCACTGGAGAAATAAAGATAGTGTCCGCATTTTTATGATTTGCAAAACTTGCCAGCTATGTAATTCACCATTTGCTGTATAATTTTCCAATGGTAACTATAAGAAATTGGGCTTTTGATTGAGGGGGTGAAAACCCTTCTCAAGCAACAACCACCATCCTTGTCAGGGTGAATCTCAAAAGTCACTATATTAACCTGTGCTTAACCCTGCGGCAGCATAGCACAATAGCAGGCTTAATTTAATGGCACTATGTTTAAGTATTTATGCGGCACACCAACAGTAATAAAGTGAAAATACAACACAAAACATATCCCACACCAACTTAGAAAAATAGAGTAAAATGTAATAAATTAGATGAAACCAAAATAACAAAAGTAGATCATTAGAACCGGAGATATTGGAATTTAAGAGGAAAAATAGTGCCAAGAGCAGAAACTGTGGATATCTGGTTGCACTAGACTGAGACAAAGTCACAAGTAGATGCTAACCGTGATGGAGTGCGAGATGGATACAGGGATCAGTTTAGTCCCGCTGAAAAAGTTGGCTTCTCAAAGTCCAGTGCACAGAGTTCAAAACTTCAGGATTTCACAGAATGAGCTCAGCTGATTGCAGCCAACAGTCCAGGACCTGGGGAGGTGCCTCTTGGGGATCAAACAATCAATCCAGCAGAAGCCAGCAGGGCTCAGGCTGGTCCAGTTGCAGGTGGTCATCCGGGCAGTTGCAGGAAGGCCTCTGTAGCTTGATGTGTCCCTTTAGCTCAGAACAAAAGGTCTGCCAACTGACCCTTTGAGTCCCTAGGGTAGTCCAGCAAGGCAGACCTCAGGTAGCAGGGCAGTCTTCTGAGGGCGCAATGCAGGCTTCAAACAGCTGGGCAGTCCTCTGAGGTACAAATTAGGCCTCAAGCAGCAGGGCAGTCCCCTAAAGTACAAGGCAGTCTTTCTGGGGGTCCTCCGCAAGTCCAGGAGTGAACTGGTGGGTGGCAGTTCAGTCTGGACTGTTCCCATGGGGCACAGGTTCAAGACTGATTTGCATATGTCTGGGTCCAAACTGGGGTGGCTTAGTGGGCAAAAGAACGATGGATTTAACCCAGATCTTTTGACTCGGGGAGAATGTTTGCATTGTCAGCATTCCGTCCATCATTTGTTTGCTGTAACACTTTTCGCCCTAAGTGGGATGGGTATGCCCAGACATGGGTCCCTTGCTCACTGTGCCACTGGATTCAAGCTAGCCTGCCTGAAGAAAGGTGACATACCCTGAAACTGGTTCCAGGATGCGTGCTTCCGGTCCAGGGAGGACCTGGCCTGGCAGTTCGGCCTGGACTGGTCCCATGGGGCACAGGGTCAAGACTGATTTGCATATAACTGGGGTGGCTTAGTGGGCAAAAGAACAATGGATTTAACCCAGATCTTTTGACTGGGGGAGAATGTTTGCATTGTCAGCATTCCGTCCATTTGTTTGCTGTAACACTTTTCGCCCTGAGTGGGATGGGTATGCCCAGACGTGGGTCCCTTGCCCAGACATGGGTCCCTTGCTCACTGTGCCACTGGATTCAAGCTAGCCTGGCTGAAGAAGGGAGACATACCCTGAAACAGGTCCCAAGATGCTTGTTTCGAGTCCAGGGAGGACCTGGCCCGGCAGTTCGGTCTGGACTGTTCCCATGGGGCACAGGGTCAAGACTGATTTGCATATGGCTGGGTCCAAACTGGGGGTGTAGTGGGCAAAAGAACGATGGATTTAACCCTGATCTTTTGACTGGAGAGAATGTTTGCATTGTCAGCATTCCGTCCATCATTTGTTCGCTGTAACAGGTAAATTCTTAGAAGGCCTCAGAAGGTTGAGGGCAGAAAAATGCCAAAATTAAAACTAAAGATAATTTAAAATTACAACTCATTTGAGTTCAAAGATGACCTTTCTACCTCCTACCAATCAAAAGTTAGTACTAATTAGATGTAATAAAGTAAGTCAATGTTATCCTATAGGAGAGGTAGGACTTGAACTAGTGTAAAACGAATTTGAGTTTTACACTACTAGGACATGTAAAACTTATAAACAGATGTCCTACATTTTAAATATGATCACCCTTCTCTATGGGCTGTTTGGAGCCTACTCTATAGATGGCTAATGTTTTTTGAAAAATAAAGGTTATACCCGAGACATGCTTTAAAAAGCTACTTTTAGTGGATGGCACATTAAGTGCTTCTACCTACTAGTACTATTTCATTTACAGGCCCTGTGTCACCATGGTACCATAAATGACGGACATAATTGAGGTCTGGAGAATGAAATTAAATGAAAAGTGAATCTTATATTGCACAACTGTCAATCCTAAGGGAGTCTCCTGGCGCTGTGAAAGACAAGGATCACTTGTATAGAATAAGACCTATATTAGGTTTAGACAGCCGGCATCAGATATCCCAAACATCCATGTCTTTAATGCCTTTTTGAACTGCCCCTCCTGTTCAATTACTCTAAGTTCCTTTGGCGTACAGTTCCAATCCTTTGCTCCCAGTACTGTAGTGTAGTTCATATATTCTCAATAGGCTCTGCGCATTGGAATAATATATCCTATAGATTAGACGTAGGTCGACTAGGTCTCTATCGAATATACTAAACTTAATAGTGGGTGCCAGCTAGCTCAGAGGTCACTAGAAACTTTCTCGAATTCACAAGAAGAGATTAGTTTCTGACAACCGCATAAACATGACAACTTTGTTTCCCAAGAATAAGAAATATATCTCTAGAGTCGCGAAAACAATAGATAAGTATTTCACTCAGTCAATCGTGCATGCTTCGTTTCAACAGAGTTTCCAGAGAAATATACAGGCTTTTTAGGTCGAGTAATTTTAATTACTCGAAACCTATTACATCTGAACCAAAGTCTCTTGAACCAGCCGGATTTCCTACAATGCATGTTGTTTACTGAAGCATGTAGCTTCCCCAGGCGCGCGCTTGGCCTCGCACACCACCATCAAAGGCTTCTGCTCCCCCTCACTCACACCACATCCCCATATGCTCCTTTCCTCCCTCCCACTCGCTGGCTCCCCGCCCCCTCCACCAGGCTCTTGAAGCGCGACGCTTCACCAGCGCTTCCCTCCCACCGACTTCAAAAGAACGCCGCTCCCCTGCTCCCCGCTCCCCCCCTAATTCACCCCTGCCGTTGCTGCCCACGGCCGTGCTTTCACTTTCACGGTCGCGAGGCCATGTCTCTTTCATGGCCAATGCTCAATGCTTGTTACTTTTGAGGTGTATCTGTTGACTTTTAGATTTAATTGAACACAGCAATGTCTCTGGAGCTGTGTGTTCCATCTGTCCTACGTTGGTGAGTGTTATTACTGTAGTGCTGTGCTAATACTTCCATGCGCTATGGTAATGCTGCCATTTTGTAGTCCTACTTCCGTGTCTCTTGTTATTTTAAACCTTTTGATATTTGATTTATTTTTTTGAGTTTTATATAGCGCTAACTCGACCCGAAGGTATCAGAGCGCTTTACTTGAGCACCAGTTACGTTACAAACGGACATATTCATTTTTATGCATGGGGAGATTTGCCCAGTACTTGAGCCTCCCACCAGACTCGAACCCGGTGAGCCAGCTTCAAAGTCGACCGCTCTCGCCATTGAGCCACATGCACTTGCATTTCTTGATCGAACCTCTCTGTTCCATGTGCACATGAAACCTATCTCTGATGCAATTCGGATAAAAGCACATATAGAGTATTTTTTGGCAATATTTATTTTCATTGTTATTGTTTCATCGCGATGGTCTGCGACATTGTCGGCCCCTGTATAACATAACTCATTGTTGGTCAGAGCAGCAAGAAAGAGCTGAAGAAAATAAGTGTGTTGAGTGGCTAACTACAACAGCTGCAATGATTTGTGCGCCCATCTCTACTGACAAGGTTGATACAGTGTTTTAATACTCTCTAGTGCATATGGTAATGATGAAAATAAAATCTACATGTACACTCCAAATCCCACTCAGTGCCACATAATTACACGCCACATAATTACACAGCACTCAATGCAACATACACTCCAAATACCACTCAGTACCACATAATTACACTGCACTCAATGGAACATACACTCCAAATACCACTCAGTGCCACATAATTACACTGCACTCAATGCAACATACACTCCAAATACCACACAGTGCCACATAATTACACGCCACATAATTACACTGCACTCGATGCAACATACATTCAAATACCACACAGTGCCACATAATTACACGCCACATAATTACACTGCACTCAATGCAACATACACTCTAAATACCACACAGTGCCACATAATTACACGCCACATAATTACACTGCACTCAATGCAACATACACTCCAAATACCACACAGTGCCACATAATTACACGCCACATAATTACACTGCACTCGATGCAACATACACTCCAAAACCCACTCAGTGTCACATAATTACACGCCACATAATTACACAGCACTCAATGCAACATACACTCCAAATACCACTCAGTGCCACATAAATACACTCCACATAATTACACAGCACTCAATGCAACATACACTCCAAATCACACTCAGTGCCACATAATTACACGCCACATAATTACACAGCACTCAATGCAACATACACTCCAAATACCACTCAGTGCCACATAATTACACTCCACATAATTACACTCTACTGAATGCAACACACACTCCACGCAATACCACTCTATCTATCTATTGCCCTCACTCTATCGCCCTCACTCTATCTCTCTATCGGCCTCACTCTATCTATCTATGTATCGCCCTCACTCTATCTATCGCCCTCCCTCTATCTATCTATCGCACTCACTCTATCTATCTATCGCATCGCCACAGCATCACTCAGCACCACCACAGCATCACTCAGGGGCACCACAACATCACTATGCGCTACCACAGCATCACTGAATGCCACAGCATCACTCGTCGTCACCACAACATCACTCGTCGCCACCACAACATCACTCGGCGCCACCACAGCATCAATCTGTGCAACCATTCAACAACAACTGGTTCAAATATGTTCTCCCAATGTTTCAAGCTTTATTACAAATGTCACAAAAAGATGTTAATATTTCACTTCTGTTCTTGCATTTCCATCATAATAAAATACAATGAACATAATCTTCACAAAAGTTATTTACAAAAGTTTAAGCTATTGCCATTATAATTTACAATAACCTTTTTTACGTATTAATTATTTAAAAAATGACAAGCCATTGTTATTTGTAATATCAATACATCTAAGTCATGTAAATACAACACATATTGCATTACGAATGCTATAGGTGTCTCATTTGCGAAAGTTAAAACTATTGGCATTGTAAATGACAAAGCTATTAATTTCGCTATTTTCAAAACCAACACATAAATAAAAAATTGGTCATTTACAATACCAATAGCTCAAACTTTCCTAATGCGAGACCTATTGCATTGCAAATGCTTGTTTAATAAAAAGGTTTATTGAATAGTCATTCTCATGCAAGAGAAGTGAACTGCTACAATCGTTAAGCAGACTGCAAAGTATAATGCGTACAGAGAGAATAGTATTATAAACTAATACTGTAAAAGCATTGTATGGTTTCTAAGCCATAAAAAATACATACATAAATAACATTGACTAAAATACTCCGCTGGTGCTTCCAAATACGCCTACCCCAATGTACCTAACCGAAGTCTAGTACGCGGGATGAAGTAAGTATTGTGTAGCATAGGTTTAGTTGCTTCTGCCAAGAATCTACCAAAGGTTTCTCTAGGTTCTAATCAGCTCCATACCTTGGTTTAGAATGAAGGAGGTCTGGTATCTCTGTCTCAGGACTCGATTTCCAAACACCCCGCAAGGGAAGCTTGGAAACACTGCAGCTGGATTCTCGTCGAGAGAGACACAGCCTCTTGATCAGTGCGTCAGCTGGATGGTCAGCTTCCTTCGGCACTTGCTGTAGCGAGTTGCGTCAGGCAAGTAGATAGTCAAACTGCTCCAAACCACCGTAGTTTGCCATAGCAAGTGAAGGTATATTTATACCTTGATGGTGTTTAGGAATGCCATAGATTGACGTAAAGTCAGGCATAATAACGTCAGGAAAGAACCCCTAGGGAATAGTTGTTCTTTGCAAAGTACATGAGTTCTTGGACAAATCAATATTCAAGCTAGGGGAAGTTCCCTAACTGCTTAAGCCAATTTTCCAAGAAATCGTTGTGCCGTTTGGTATGGGAGGAAGTAGCCATGCCTGTATTTGGTCTGCATGGGCTATGCCTAAATAATGGATTGATTTCTATGCCTATATAAGGGCAATGTGAATTGTACCTATATAAGGGTAGGAATCTGGAAAATTCACTCGGAGCCTTAAACGCCACACAACAGTACAGTGACTGATTTCCCACCTCTAGTTACTCATTTGAAGCCCGGCACTTTGAGCAAGCTTGCAGCACTAGATCTTAATGTTCTTGCTGTAGTGTAGGGCTTAAATCTTGCTGAAAGATATATCGGGCCCAAATGACGATGTGCTCTAAAGACCGTCAGTAGTAGTTTGAACAAAATTATTTTATGAACTGGAAGCCAGTGGAGGGTCTTCAAGGCAGCCAAGGCCGACGCTCTACGCAGAAGCCCTAGGACAAGTCTGGCTGCAGCGTGCTGGACTACCTGTTGTCCCCTTAGGATGGTTTTGTTGATTCCTGCGAGGAGGCTATTACAGTAGTCCAGCCGCAATAGTATAAGAGCCACCGCCACTGTTTCCCTGGCGGCCAACGGAATCAGATTTAAGAACTTTCTCAATTTAAGCACACATTTTACTAATGTAATTGTGTGCCTATTGGCTTGTTTTCTGCAGAGTGTAACCTTTTATGTAGGGCAATACTGGCCTATAGGGCAATTAGGCAGTGCCTGATAGGCTAGTATGACAGATCAGTGTGAGGGCCATTTTTAGGTCTCGCTGAGCCAACGAGCATGCATTGCTCTGCGAGAGTTAAGTAAGGGCTTTCAAAAATGCTCCTAAAGTCTGCAAGCGGATCGGGCACAGTGCATGTGTGCCGGGTGCGGCCACCATTTGTCTGCCTGCAGCCTTTGGGAGGACTTTTGCGGCCGCTTTGATGTTCTCAGTGAGCCGCCCAGCCACTGAGAACACCAAAGAGGCCGCAAAATTGCTCACCATTTGCCACCCCCTCCCCTATCCCACTTCCTGCTTGTCATTATCAGCATCAGCGCGCAGTGTGCCAGATGGAGGCTGCATTCCAGTCTCCGGTTACTTGTTTTTAATGCACTTCGACTAGTGATTGTGTCCATATCTTAAGTCGATTTCAAGACCTCTCATCCATTCCCGGTTCACTTCAACCTGTTTCAGCTTTTGATATTAGTCTTAAGCTAACAATATCGAAATTCGTCATATAGGCTCAACAAAAGTCTAAGATTTATTTTTTTTAGATTAAGAAACGATCTTTAAATAAAAGGAACGTGCGACTCTCAATGTTTGCAGTTCAAAGCAGGGAACACTGGGCTGCACGTCCCAAAAAAGATCTCGCGATTTCTGCCGATTTCTAATTGTTCCTTACATTTTTCCATGGGTTTCCTCTATTTTTCACTCAAAAACCCTAAGCTTTCTACCTGTTTTTAATACTTATTAGATCAGTGCTCCTCTGTGTTTATTTTCTTCCCGGCCCCTTTGTTGTTCTGTCCGTACACATAGGTCTTTGCTGCCTGCGTGGGCACCCCCCACCCCGTCTCGTGAAGTGGTGACGGAGGCGCTCTACAGGGGGCGCTCAGGATCAGCCCCTAGGGGTGGCATTACTTTCATACAGGAGACTGGGCACCTCGGCTGAGACCCCAGGAGCGCAGCCAACGACCTGTATCTGCCACCCATTGTAAACCAAGGAGTAGAGTTTACAACTCCCTTGTGTGGGGTGGGTTGTGGGGTCCGGGAGGTGAATTAGTAGCGTGTTGGGTTATATGCTCGTGGTGGGGCAATTCTGCAGTGCCTGCATGGTCTGCGCACACACTTTATCACAAACACACACACACACACACATATATCTGAGCTTTTTCTCAAGTTGTCTTTCACGCACACGTTCTCTCAAACACACGCACCCAAGTTTTCTCACGCTCTTATTTCTCTCAAACACATTTCTCTCAAACACATTTCTCTTTCACACTTTCTTTCAGACGCGCTCACTTCTCTCACAGTCAGACACTGTTTCACCCTCCCACTCTCTCTTTCGCTCGGATTCGCCTCCCTCACGCACACTCTCAGCTTGCCCTATCTGATGCGTTGAAAACCGTGTGAGCCTGGACATATTGAACAGGTGCAGCACAGGGACTTCTTCAATTAACAATGACCTGCTAGGTAAGGGCAACGTATCGATACGTGGAAAACCAAATAATGAACACGAACTCCAGGATTTTGTATCGTGCCAAGCTTTCATTTTCCCCAGTTTTCCAATTTAAATATCAAATTAATTTTGAAATCATCATTGCATTGATTTTTTTCTACTGTTCCCACTTTATCTATAGATGCCAAGCTGTTCTTTTTGCCACAAGCCCCCACATCTTTGTCCACACTCAGCACAAAAAATGTGATAATATCACATGGAAACGTTTTAAAAAGTTTATTGGTTTAATTTTGCGTTTTTACGATGTGCACAGAATTTTATTTGCCAACACAGACATTGTTACTTGGCATTTTCATCGCATATATTCAAATCAGTTTATCTACTTTAATATAGTGTAGCAAGATGTAATCCATTCCCTTGCAGCTGTTAAGTAGTAGAACTTTAAACACATCAGAAAAAAAATCCACTCTGCATCAAATTGACAAAGGGCACTAAAGCAGTACATCTGAAGGCACCCTTTCGCAATTCATACCACAACTGCACAGGCATTCCACTACTGAAGATCTTGTTACTCTGCCTGATACTGCATGTAACCTAGTTGAATAACGCACCCTCGCCCTCATAAGGACTGCAACTTGACATAGTTGTCCATTCCCCTTAAAGTGCTGTCCTGCGCTCGTTACAATGCCAAATTATTCTATTTCTTCATTTAATTTATAACTATATGGCACAGCATGGATCTTGCGGTTCTCCCACTTCTTGAGCACAACTGGAACCAGTTTAAATCATTCGTTTCTATCCGAAATTCACCTGAAGTAATTCACTTCGCTTAATTCCAAAGTGCTTGTTTTCTTCATTTCCGGTACCTTTATAAATTTATATTTGGACTTGTATACGCTTGGACAGCGTTAAAGCAGACACGTGCATGTTGGTATAATTTTACTTTTAATGAGAATGCACCACCAATATAAAGTGGTATCTTAACACAAACACTCAGGGAAACCCTCTTTTTCAACAACTGCCCTTTCTTGTCCCAAGCTTAAAGCACAGGCCGGGAGAGCTGCCGGTTGCCATAGTTACATTGCATGTCAATTTGCCACCTAACTGATCAAAGCTTGAAGACAACAACACACATAGAGAAACAGCCCGACTTCGCACCGCGTAATATCCAGTCACTAATAAACAACTCCCCCCCCCCCCCCCCCTCCCTCCCGGCTGGCTCCAAAAACTTGTTTTTCATAATCTCATTAATCTCATGATGGTAATTTGTGTTTGTAACAGACTTTCTCCACAAAGAGGGACAAAATATGCGCCGGCACGCGTCAGAGCCATATCTCCACCACTCTCTCTCCAGTTGTGTGCGCCAGCCCGGGCCGAGACGGCTTCCCGGGCTGGTGAATGTCTGATTGCAGCCGGTCACACAACCCCACACACACAACCCCAACCCCACACACACAACCCCCCACACACACACAACCACATACACACAACCCCACACACACAGCCCCTCATACACAACCACACAACCATACACACAACCACACACACAACCACACACACAGCCACACCCAAACACACAGACACAAACACACCCACACACAACCACACACACAACCACACATACAACCACAACCACACACACAACCACACACACAGCCACACCCAAACACACAGACACAAACACACCCACACACAACCACACACACAACCACACATACAACCACAACCACACATACGACCACACACACAACCACACCGTCAGTGCACACTTTCACCAGGCACAGACACTATCAGTCATCAGTGCACGCTTTCACTGGGCACGAACACCACCAGCCGTCAGTGCACGCTTTCACCGGGCACAAACACCACCAGCCGTCAGTGCACGCTTCCACCGGGCACACACCACCAGCCGTCAGTGCACGCTTCCACCAGGCACACACCACCAGCTGTCAGTGCACGCTTTCACCAGGCACACACACACAACCAGCCATCAGTGAACGCTTTCACAGGCACACACACCACCAGCCCCCAGTGCACGCTTTCACCAGGCACATACACCACCAGCAGTCAGTGTACGCTTCCACCCGCCACACACACCACCAGCTGACAGTGCACACTTCCACCAGGCACACACACCATCAGCCATCAGTGCACAATTTCTACAGGCACACACACCACCAGCCATCAGTGCACACATCAATTGTTATCGCATCCACAATTAATTATTGTAGCAATCGCAGTATGGCACACTTTACTTTTAAACATATTCATCTAAAGCGCAGTATGCCACCATTGCTACAAAAATAAATACAAATTTTTTGGGCCTACAATTTATAGACTTTTGTTGCAATTGGTGTTGCAATATTTAGCAATGCCAATAGCTCAAACTTAATTAATGCAAGACCTATTGCATTGCAAATGCTTGTTCTTAGCAGTTGTTGGCCGGTTTTAAGGCCAAGGTGGGACAGTTTTTACTGTTGAATTCCCTGCAATTACCGTTTTTTTTTTTAGATTTCTGCGTCGCTAACAGTGGCCACATTTATTTTGGTGCCTGGGCCTATTTTTGGCTTGGTCAGACACTGTTAATATGTGCTTTGCACTATCGGTTTCATCTTGGGAGGAAGAAAGGACCATTTTAATCAAATGGAGTTAATCTGCTTCCCAGCAGGACAAAATAGTTAATTGCTGGTGGATACCATTTTGATTAAAATCTGCTGAATGTTGATAGTTTCCTTTTCTTGGAAAACTATGTATTATTTGAATATCTGTGTGTTCGCTTTTTCCTCTGTGTGTCAAAATAGCTAAACAATGCCCTCGAATGTGCTGCATTATATAATGCCTTTTTTAAAAAAAAAATTAGCCAACCAGGTTGCATACTTTGGTAGCCCATTGCCACATAATTCCAATGACACTATTGGCTTTCAAGTACACTTCCAGTAAGTGCTGAGTAAGGGAAGGGGAAAAAGCCAGGTAGAACTCTGCTGGAAGGCCATCACCCCCAGCGCCTTGCCACGGGGGAGCTGCCGGAGTGCTTCATATATCTCCTCTAAAGTGAGATCCGCATCTAAATCTGTGACCACCCCATTGTCCAATCGACGCAGGGATACGAAGTTCAGGAAAGAGGTAATGTGATTTGGTTTGGACGAACAAAGACTATGGTAAATGCCCTCCAGGTGAGCTCTGAAGGTGTAGACAATGCCCCATTGGGTGTACACATCCCTACCTGCAGAGTCCCTTAGGTGGAGTGCTGGGGAGCGAGGAGGCAGGCCAATAGGTGACCTGACATGTTGCCCTCCTTATAGAGGTGCTGGGGATATGATTTAAGAGGGTATGCAGCCTATACCTCACTTCCTCAACATGTCGCCAAGCAGCCAGTAGCTCCCAGGGTCCAACAGTGCCAACCTGTGGCAGGTGATGCACATGTGCCAAATCAGTTTCCTACCGCAGCAGCTCCGACTGGAGTGTCGACCTGTTACAGGTCCCGGCTTGAGCGCGAGTTAGAGCGGGTCTGTTTACCGCTGCTCGGAGCCTCAGAAACCTTCTAACTACATTCCCCAGAATCGGCGGCAGTACGATGCATTGCTGAAACTCCATAAAAGCAGAAGTCAGTCAACGCAACGCGTCGGAAATTCTCTTTGGCGGTTTTGTTGGTGATCGGGTGCCTGCAGTCCTGAAGGTCCAGTAAGGGTGCTATGCACTGGCTGTTCCCTTGGTTCTTGTGAAAAGGGGAGGCTCTTGGCCCCCCCGCCCGCATGGAGGTGTGGCGACCGCTCCCCTCCACCAAGGCCTCTCGGTGGTGGGGCGTGTCCTCAGGGGCGCGCCCTACCACCGATTGGCGGGCGCCCTCCCTGACCCGGATGGCATTAGGCGACATCCGGGTCAGGGGGGCGGGCTGTAGCAGGGGATAAAGAAGCGGGGAGCGCCCAGGGGACTCCTTGTTGCCTGGACGCTCCCCCCATACCGGTGGTGCCCCGCGCTCGGGGCTGCATTTTCCCTGGCTTTCTATGGGGCTCTGAGAATTGGTGAATTAGTCGCATGGTCAAAGGGGGATACGCTGGGCGGCCTGCAGCGGGCTTGTGTAAAGATCAGGGAGGATACTATGTGGGTGAAAATTCAGAGGTCAAAGACTGACCAGGAGTCTCGGGGTCACACCATAGTGCTCCACCGGGCACGGGCCAACCCTTGATGCCCGGTTTCACACGTGGAGTTCCTCCACAGGCAGCGAGAGGGCACGTCGGGGGGTGCACTGTTGTGTCACGCCGATGGCACACCATTGACCAGGTACCAGTTTAGGTGAGTCTTGGAGCTGACGGTCAGACAGACAGGTTTCGACCCCAAGGAATTTGGCACTCACTCATTTAGGATTGGGGCAGCAACTGAAGCAGTGGCAAGGGGTCTCCCGGTAGAGAATGTAAAGAGAATAGGGAGATGGTCGTCGGAATGTTACAAAGATATGTACGAATTGACTTGTTGTGACGGGATGGTGCTCACGCCTGGTGTCTTTCTGGTTTTTTGCAGTTTCTCAAACCTGTGACGCAGGGGAGGAACTCGCCGGCGGGCGTCAACGATCAACACCATCGCAGCACAAGCAACAGGAGGGACACATGAAAGTGGTGACTTGGATTGTGGGCCATTCTTATGTGAGGCGTGCTGAACATGTTTTTCTTTCAGGAGACCGTAGGAACAGGGCCGCGCAGAAAGGGTTTCATATCTCCTTTTTTGGTAGAGGGGGTCAGTGCCTCAGCCAGTTTAGGAGCTTCTTCCAGGGACTCTTAGCGCAGCAGCCCCCCCCCCCGTCAGTGGTTATAATTCACCTGGGGGAGAATGATTTGGCCAGACTAGGGAGGCACATCCTTATTGAGGAAATCATCTCCACTGCTGGGTGGGTAACTAGGATATGCATGGGCTGCACAGTAGTATGGTCGCAACTTATCCCTCGGTGGCAGTGGCGAGGGGGGGACTCTGTCAGGGCGTTGAATCACTCAGTAAAGAGAATCAACACACAGTTGGACAAACTATTCCGAGCCCACCGGTTGCAGACAATTCCACACGGGTGTATCTGGGGTAAGCATTTCTATCTGGGGGACGGGGTACACTTGACTGAGGCAGGGAATGTCCTGTGGTCTAATAATCTCTGGGCATGGTTAGAGTGTTTTGCTAGGTAAGGCAGTCCGATTGTAGGGATAGGAAGGGGGAGGCCAGATCGTCGGTTAACAATGCTGGCCTGTGGCGGTAAGGTCATGACCGGTGAGCAGTTATTTTAAGGTCTGAGGAGGCGGGCATCATCCTATGGAGGTTTCCGCCCAGGGGGAGGGGCCATTAACCCTTCCTAGAACTTCAGGGGCAAGGTAATTGGTGCTTCAAAGGGGCGCGGGTTGAAGGAGTCACGCTTTCCTTAGGCTGGTAGCCACCCAGCGCGCGCATACTTATGACGTCAACAGATGGCGCTGAGTAAGGGCCCTCCTTAAGTGGGTAAATGGAGTTCACGGCGTGGACTGGGTAATTAACGGGCCCGGCTGCGCATGCGCACATCTTGTGGTGAGGCGCAGCTAGTAGGACCTGACACCGGTTAGCGACCTTGCCATATGGCCAGAAATGTTAGTATACTAAATTTCAGATGAGGATGTTAGATTCGGTTAGGAAACAATCTGTATTAGAGTTTTTGTTAAGGATAGTCTCTCACACTTGTTGACAATCATGTATCTAATGTCCTGCTGAAGTTTGTATAAATTGCTTATCGTACAATTAAAAATTTATTGTTTTTTATATCTTAATAAATACGGCCGGGGGGTCTTGCAACCCCCCGCCTTCCAAAGATAACCATGTTTAATGTCCTTGTGTCCGGGGGTTGGTGTGGTCATAGGGAGGGGGCGGCAGCCAATCACTGACCATGTGAAAAGGGAGGGCTCTCGGCCCCCCCGCCCGCATGGCGGTGTGGCGACCGCTCCCCTCCACCAAGGCCTCTCGGTGGTGGGGCGTGTCCTCAGGGGCGCGCCCTACCACCGATTGGCGGGCGCCCTCCCTGACCCGGATGGCATTAGGCGACATCCGGGTCAGGGGGGCGGGCTGTGGCAGGGGATAAAGAAGCGGGGAGCACCCAGGGGACTCCTTGTTGCCTGGACGCTCCCCCCCATACCGGTGGTGCCCCGCGCTCGGGGCTTCTTGTTTCCCCACCCACCATCCCTGGAACAATGCGTTGTTGTATGCATTATTAGTCTAATTCAGTCGGTAATTTGATGTAATATTCGTTAGGCCAATTTTCCTATGCTTAGAAAACTGATTTGGTTTTGTAATTTTGCTTGTTATGCTTTCTCTTAGGCCTTTTTTCCCCTTTAGTTAATGGTACTGTATTATGTTATTGGTTGCATTGGTATTTAGGCCTTTTTTCTCGTTTTAGCTTTACGGTGTTATGCGTGATGTTTACTTAGTCAGGGTAGCTGTCCTTTAGAATTTTTCCTTAGGTCGTCGTATTTATTAGGTGTGGGGCATGCGGTAAGGTCATGACCGGTGAGCAGTTATTTTAAGGTCTGAGGGGGCGGGCATCATCCTATGGAGGTTCCCGCCCAGGGGGAGGGGCCATTGGCCCTTCCTAGAACTTCAGGGGCAAGGTAATTGGTGCTTCAAAGGGGCGCGGGTTGGAGGAGTCACGCTTTCCTTAGGCTGGTAGCCACCCCGCGCGCGCATACTTATGACGTCAACAGATGGCGCTGAGTAAGGGCCCTCCTTAAGTGGGTAAATGGAGTTCTCGGCGTGGACCGGGTAATTAATGGGCCCGGCTGCTCATGCGCACATCTTGTGGTGAGGCGCAGCTAGTAGGACCTGACACCGGTTAGCGACCTTGCCATATGGCCAGAAATGTTAGTATACTAAATTTCAGATGAGGATGTTAGATTCGGTTAGGAAACAATATGTATTAGAGTTTTTGTTAAGGATAGTCTCTCACACTTGTTAACAATCATGTATCTAATGTCCTGCTGAAGTTTGTATAAACTGCTTATCGTACAATTAAAAATTTATTGTTTTTTATATCTTAATAAATACGGCTGGGGGGTCTTGCGACCCCCCGCCTTCCAAAGATAACCATGTTTAATGTCCTTGTGTCCGGGGGTTGGTGTGGTCATAGGGAGGGGGGGGCAGCCAATCACTGACCATGATTCGCCTCCGTTCCCATCTTCCGTTGGTAAGCACCCTCGGTGCTCGTGCGGAGGAAGGGAGGTCGTGGAACCAGACTGACTTTTTCGACCGCATTGTTTCCTGGGTGGCTAATTCTAGGATCTTTTGTTATTGCCTTCCCTGGGGTCCTCACAAACAAAGGATCCAATGGGATATTGTGTACTGTGATACTGGAACACTGGGTCTACAAACATTTCTCGTATTTTTACAGTCTACCTACAGTGCTATTTGTTCTATGTACTTTAGCCATATCAAGTGGATTCACTATATGATATTGACTGGATTATTCAAACTATTGAATAATATTGGTTTACATGGTTGCAACAATCTGAAGTCCTGGTGAAGTAACCTGGATTTCATTATACAAGATTTTCATTTGGATTATAATTTTGAAACTTACCTTTCATGGGAAAAGAGTTACTGATTTTGTTTGTATTCTTATGACTCTATTTCAACAGGGGTACGTTGAAGTGATATAGGACTACGCTCTTTCCCTGTGAGGCATTGTGGTGTGTAATAAGAGTAGGTGTTTGGTAGAAATGTGTCACTGTATATTGAACTAGTGAGATTAGATGTGCAACTCTGATATGCTGTGCTGTATTTCATGAATGTTTACTTTCTCACATATATCCCACCTTAGAGACAAACAAACAACCCTGAAAAGAACCCTCTACTAACCTATCTAGGTGACAGATGAGTCTTGCTCTACGTGTGCCATTCTTTTACTTTACAGGTACAAATATAGATATAAATAATGTGGTTCTGTAAGGTTTGGCATGTGGTTCTGTTAAGGTTTGGCAGGTTAGTGGTAGTAAGGGGTTTACTTATATTATCCTTTTGTATTTTCAGGTCTCCCTCCCTGCTGTTCCCTTCCTTTCCTTCCCTCACTTGATCCTCCCACTGACCTGCGCCATTACGGCACTCAGGCTTGGGTATATCAAGATGTGGACCCCCTATGAGCAACAAACCGATCCTGAGGACTAAACACTGTGACTGAACCCACAAACAACCTTCACACAGCACCCCCAGATCCCCACCTTCATCGCCTCCCATTCAGTTGTGCTGTGAAGGGCCAGTTCACCTCAAAATAGTCCGAGAGAGCCTCTGTGACAGTCTCCCGCCCCTCTGCATCATGGAGAGTCTCAGGGGCAAGTCTCCATCCTAGAAGTGAGCAGGCGCATTCCCCCAGCAGAACTCACAGAGCACCGGGTATGATCAGAAAGGTACCAAGACAAATGGGCACTGAGAGTACCTCCCCTCCAGGGAGCCGGAGACCAGTATATGGTCCAATCAACTGTGTGTGTTGTGGGTAGGGGAGTAGCAAGTGAATTCCTTCACATCGGGGCGAGTGGCCCTCCATATATTACAGAGCCCCAAATTAGCTACTGTCTCTTGTAGGGAGAGTGTCATACTGGGTTTAGTAGTTACAACCCCCCACCCACCCCAGAAAATATAACAGAATAACGATTGCCTACTAGTCCAATGAGAACAAAGTGCCAGGGCGTGCACTACAACATCCCAAATCCCCACCAGACACTAACAAGTGTCACCTCTAAGGGACAGGAGAAAGAATGAGAAAGATGAAGAAAAGAAAGGGGGAGAGAGTGCCCTACACCCAGAGGACTCCCCCCTCCAACCCTACTAACACAAAAAAGAACAAATGAGTTTACAATCCCATCTGCCCCACTCGGGGATAATGCCCCCCCCCAATACTCAGGAGGCAATATTTACCAGTTTCCATCCTAATAGTGAACAATCCCCTGAGTGGGGGAGGAAGGTGATCAGGGCTGATGTACTAGACCAAATCAGGGTGTCGCAGTTTCAGACGCCACATCGTTGGTCTGTAGAGAGAGGCAATGGACCCCATTCAGCTGGGGTCGTGGTAATCAAAGTTTTGGGTACCAAGGATTGATCTTTTGTGGCAGAGTCTATGGTGCCATCTTCTCTAACCACAATGCGGGCAAGCCCCTGCGGCTCCCTCTGGCTGCCAACTCCACTTTGACGGCTTCCATGCAAGCCCCATATAATACGATCATGGAAAGGGTCCATAGTACTCAATGGACGTGCCGAGATCTGGGGAGACAAATCCAACCAGGAGCACACCTGCTCCGGGTGCTTGAAGAAGTTGTAGTGTAGTTCCTATATTCCCAATAGGCTCTGCGCATTGGAATAATATATTCAGCAGTGTAGACGTAGGACTGAAGTCGACTAGGTCTCTACTGACTATATTAGACTTAAGTTTTGCCAGCTAGCTCAGAGGTCACTAGAAACTTTCTCGAATAAACGAGGAGGAGTTTAACCTCCCTGGATAGACAAGAAGGGATTAGCTTCTGACAACCATATAACATGACAACTTTGCTCCCTCAGAATAAGAGTGTATCTCTAGAGTCGTGTGAAAACAATAGACAGCTATTTCACTCAGTCAAGTTTGCATACTTAGTTTCACCAGAGTGCAGAGAAAAGAGAGACGGCGTTTTCAATAAAAGATGTTATTTATTGAGCAGTCTTCTTTCTCATGCAAGAGAAATGAATTGCCACAATTGCAATACTCATAGTAAAGTGCGTACAGTAAAAGGAGGATTATAAAATAATACTGTAAAAGCATTGATATGGTTTCTTAGCCATATGATACTTTAAAATAGATAAAATATATACATACAAATATACATTGACTAACGTACTCAACTGGTGCTTCTAAATACGCCTACCCCTGTGTACCTGACCTAAGCCTAATACGTGGGAAGGAGTAAGTAAGTAGCAGTTTAAGTTAAGTTGGTTTTTGCCAAGACTCTGACTCAAGAATTCTCTTTAAGGTTTTAGTCAGCTCTGTACCTGGGTAATAGAAAGCAGGAGGTCTTGTATCTCTCTCTCAGGACTTGATACCCCAGTAACCCGCGAGGGTATCTGGAAGCACCGGAGATGGATTTCTCGGCAGGAGAAAAGACAGCGTCTCTCTCAGTGCGTCAAAAGGGAGGGGCCGCGTCCGTGGGCTCTCGCATCAGCTGGGCTCTCGGGCAAGTAGATAGCTGCTCTGCTCCAAAACCACCACCGTGTGTTTGCTTAAGGCAACGTTGGTATATTTATACCTGAAAGGTGCCGGGTTTGATGTAAGGTTGGACATAAGACGTCAATAAAGATGTCCCTAAGAACTGGCCGTTCTTACAGTGCTTCACAGGAGTTCTAGGACGAAAACAAAAGCAATGGGGATTTCCCAGGTTGCTGGAGGTTTGGTTTGTTTAGAGAACTCATTGTGCTTTCTAGGAGTCCGGGGAAGTAGCCTTGCTTAATGTGACTGCATGGGCTACGACTAAATATTGATAGGATTCTTACGCCTTTATAGGGATACTATTTATTATAATCGTACAAGGGCATAAAATAGAAATATCGATTTAGGTTCCTAGATAAAAACACAATACCCACTCCACGATCTAATGTCCATCATTACTAAAACTAAGCAATAGTAAACATATAAAAGTGCATGTGTATTCCAACCCACCCCAAAATACATTTATTGCATTTGAAATGGTGCATACGAAATACACGAAAATGATTATTGGTACTGTACGCTATTCAAGCAGTGTAATCATTCAGTAAAAAAAAGAGGCATATATATATCAGGTGAATGATTTGCGAAATTTACACATGAAATGGCTCTTAATACAGAAAAGAAGGTCGAGACCATTTCATCACATATAAATACAGTTACTGTAAATGTGCTAGAGGCTGAGGTAATATATTGTCTCTAGAGTTCCTAAAATAGAAGCTCTGTTCTCTAAGAATAGTTCTACTTTAAGCAGAGTACATGTGCCAGAAAAAAGGTAAATATTTTGGAAGGGAAAAAAATAATAATTTCGCTTCAGGGGAAAAAAGAGTTCCAAATATTTTCAGTAGCTTTTGTTTATCAAAGCTGAAGGCCGAATTCAGAGTTCAGGGAACGCTGTGTGCTCGTTGCTTTAAAAAAGTTATTCTTTCTGTTCAGGGGAGAACATCATTTCAGACAGACTCTCAAAAAATGGGTCTACCGTTTCAGGTGAAAGTTCGACCAAGTTAGAAAATGCCGCAACAGTACAGTCGTGAGAATGATTGCTTTCATCGATGTCAGGATCAGCAATGCTCACAGAAGGTCGTACCTGGGTGATGCTGCTCTCACCTCGTACTTCACTACCCCCTAATCGTAGTGGTGAAGTCTCAACGAATGCCGTCATCAGAATGGGTAGCAGCTGGGGACAACACGATGCATGAGCCGTTACAGGACTTAGCAAAGTATCTGTATCCAATGGTACTGTTGATGATAGTGTAAGACAGACGTCCAACACACATTCTTCTCCGCATAGCATACATCGAAGCACAGGTAAGATGCAATTTTGCCAGATAGGCCTGAATGAAAGAAACCAGTTCATATTCAGATCTCTTAGCCGGGCTAATCCGAGGACTTTAGTTATGCGGTCCCGATAGCGTATAGCTAGGATTGTTTCTTTTATCGTTGCTGGAGTCTTGTCTGCGACTTGGCTTGCCATATCGGAGTAGAAGTATCAAAAATAAAATTCCTGCTACGAGTCCCAAAAGAAGTGGTAGGCCGCCAAAGACAGAATGGACAAAATTAGGAAAAATGCCCAGAACTGTTTTGAAGGGTGTTAACAGTCCCGAAAAAATTGTCTTCAATAAATGTGGGATACCACTGGTATCTGACATATTTAGGATTTGGCTTAGCATTTCTGCGAAACGTTTTTGACGCTGTTTGCGTGGTCCCATTATGAAATCACGCAAGTCAGCACCGTCTTTAAGTAAAGTCAAGTGTTGCTTAATTTCAGCCAGTGTGGATTTCTGTAGCCAATCGAGTCAGAGTTTCCCTACACTGTATGTTGTAACTATCCCTGGATGTTGTCTCTGGGAGTATCTTGGGTCTGGCCTGCTCATTTTGAACCCCTGTATTTTGTTCAGGAATCTATCTTGACAGTTATTTGTGTCTGTGGGCCAGAGCAACCATTTTTTCCAATCAGGATGTGTTCTGTTTTGGTTAAAAATATGGAATACGTCTATCTCCACATCAGTAGTGCTATTACTATCTGGCATGGGCATTGGAATAGACGGTTTGTTTAAGTCTTTAATTTTGGCTAGGCCAAGACAGGTTGTCTGTTGAATGGTGTCATTCAAGAATGTTATTTGTTCTGGGATCATGCAGGCTCTAAATAATGCTTCTAGGCCTTGGACCTGCCATTCTTTTGTACCCCAGATGGTTTTTGTTTCAATGTTATTTTTCCAGAATTCAAAACCAAATGTAATCATTTTTTCATAAAATGTTTCTGAATAAATCAATTTTGTATTTGTCAGCATCGTTTTCATTCCTGTCTTATTTAACATTTTAAAATAAAACGTTTCTGCATCACTTGTGTTAAACCCTGAAAAATATGGGAATTTCTCGTAAAATGTTTTCGAACTACCTTTTGGCGGAGTTGCACAATGTTCCCATTGATTATAATTAAAAACATTTCTAGGTTGAGCAGATTTATGCAAATAGTGATGTGCAAAGTGATTATAACAATACATTTCTTCATAATTTGATGAACCCTGTAAATAATCATGTTCTGTAAATTTTGCTGACATTACTAAATCTGACACCATGTCATTAATACTTTCAAAGTCCCAATCATCAGAGAATGTACTCGGTTTTACAAAGTCACTTAATGAAACCTTGAACTGGTGTGGATATTTCAAGAGCTCAACCGGGCCATAGATTTCGTAATCCGTTTTGTCCCATGCTACCCCACCGGGTATTGGATTGGCTGTGACATTCACTGATGATAGTTCTCTTTTCTCGATGTGAGATGATTTGTGAGGCTTTAGGACCAAGTTTATGTTCTGACTTGCTGTCTCTATTGTACTGTATTTTCCCTCAATGAATTTTCCCAAACAAAGAACCATGATGAGCCAAAGCAGGAGGAAAAGTACACCTAACACAATCCAAAATTCAATCCATGGAGAAATCAGATAGGTTTCTTTGAGTTGATGAAAGAGTTCTGTTACTTTGTCTTTAAAAGTTTTTGTTGTTGGCTGTTCTTCAGGTTCGCTTGGTTCCTCAGAAAAGTCATCGAAATTAATGAAGTAGCCAGATGCAGTTCTGTCAATTGTTGGAATTGCGTCCGGATTTTCATTTGCTTTTGCAATTTTTGATTCATTAGCATAGTCTGAGGCTACATCGTTGTAGACTGGTGTTTCTTGACGAACTTTTGCAATTTGGGTTTCAAGAGGCACAAGTTCCATTGCATTGTTGCATAGTCCTTTTTTATTCACTGCAGGTTTATCAAATGTGATTAGTCTCTCAGTTTGAACCTCTTGTATTGTAGCAAGTTTTGGTACTCTGCTACTTCTTGGGAGTCCACTGGGCCTACTACTTATTATTGGCCACATGATTGTGGTTTTACCAGGTCGATACATACAACTCGGTTCTCCTTTTTACCAGCAAGGGGCGGTAGTACAACTGATCTTGTTCCGCTGACAGCTAAGACAAGTACTGCTTTTCTGTAAGAAGGCCCAAATTCCTTCTTCACCGCGATCTTCTCTCTGACTAGATTCCCAATCTTTGGAATCCAGACAGGCCTTGCTGGGACAGGTGGTTTATCTTTAGTGGCTGTTGGCTGGTGTTTTAACTTTACGTTGCTCAGGTCTTTTCTTGTTTCATTTAAGTCCTGTAAAATAGCCAAACGATCTTTGATATCAAAGAATTTTTCTTCTACCACTGAAGTCTGACTATCTAAGTCCTGAATATGCATTCTAGTCCCAAACAATAGTTCGTACGGACTGAAACCCTTTAGAGAATTTCTTGGCAGATTATTAAGACTACGTTGGACACTTGTTAAATGTTGGACCCACCCATCACCCGAACCTAATACCCTCGCCGTTATAGATTGCTTTATGTCCCGGTTTTTTCATTCCACAATCCCATTTCCCTCAGGATGGAAGGGACAAGAGTACCGCAAAGCAATGCCCATGCTGGTCATGACCTCCTTATAAGCTCGTGAGCTAAAAGCAAGACCCTGGTCAGAATGTAGCATGCCAATTGCGTATGTGCCGATAAAGACTCGCAAATCTTTTATAACAGTTCTGGAGTCAGCCGAGCGCTGGTGTCGGCAATTTTAAGTGAATCTAGTCTTGAATGTTAATGGGACGCATTTCTGCGTATAGATAGCCTTATGCTTTCTAAAAGAAGGGTCCTGGCATTACTCCGGTCGGTTCACCACTGCGATCTCTGTTGCAGTTTGGACAGCCCATTGCAAATTTGTAGTTATGCAGGCTCATCCCCGGCCACCAGTATTCCGATTGTAATTCTTTCAGAGATTCCTTGATCTCCAGGTGCCTTAGACCTAATCCCATATGTGCTTCTTGAATCAAGAAGATTCTCCTGTTCGTGTTTGGAATTACTCTATCCCCCACTCCAGGGATTCGAGCAAAAGGAATGGAGTCTGCATCGATTATGTATGTATAATTGAGTGGATAGTTCACGGGTAGTGCTGCACAGTCGCCTTTTGAAGACGTTTTTACCGCCAGCATGGTTTCCCCGTCTATGTATTTTTCTGAATGCTTTTTGGTGGCTACGGAAGCCGGTTGAGCTGCTTCCGCTGTGGCTCTGTGAGCCAATGAATTCCCTGCAACGTGAACGCCATCACGCTGATGACTCAGTGTATGTATCACGTGAGTCTTTTGTAGTTCTTTCTGCAAAAGAACTACCTGTTTCCAAAGCTTTTTATGCTTTTTGTGGCACCTGTGTCATCTTTGTAGTCATTTTGAACCCAGTTCTGCAAGTCATTATTGTAAGATTTGATGCAGAAATGCGAATCGCACACTATTAGTGTCGGCCATTCGCGATCTGCAATATCGAGCGCCATTTTTAAAGCTAATAGTTGAGTTCGTTGAGCTGAACTGTCTTTTACAGATTGAGACATAGTTACCGGTGGTCTAAATTTACCTCCGTGCCACCGGCATTTAACAACCGCGCACGCAGCACTGTAAGCTTGCTTACCCCAAACTGCGGGTTGTGCTGATCCGTCTGTATATATTACACAGGCGTAAAGTTGTAAGGGCAGAATTTCGATTGGCAGAGGATATTCTTTTTCATATGTTAAATTTTTTAGTTTTTTCATGTTCGGGTCAAAATAGTATTTCACTTTTTCTGTAGCAAGAGAATTTTCCCATTGTATCCATTTTGGATCTAATGCCACGGTAGTTAAATTGCGTGGGCTTGTTAATGCCTGTAAGGCTGATTCTGCTGTTAAAACAGTTATCCTTTTGCCTTGGGCTTGGGCTCTTTTTTTGCTACAGCAGTTTTAACCGCATTTACAATGTTTTCCGTAAGACTGAAAGTTGTTTCCGCTTGTGTGTACAAGTGTGATTTGTAAGCTATTGGTACCGTTTCTCCCTCATTAGAGGTCAGGTACGTGAATCCGCATCTTCCTGGGATGACTCGGATAACAAGGTTGCGTATGTTTTCGCGTGTTTGTAATTTTGTTTTAGCTAACGTCTGTTTGCAATGATCTCAACATTTCTGTGTGTTTTTGAGTCCAATTGATTGGTTTAAAATCAGGTTTTATTAATTCATAGAGAGGTTTAACCCTCTGCATAATTTAGCATGTATGTTCTTCCGAAATTCAGAAACCTAGTATTGATTGTAAGTTCTTCAGCGTTTTTGGTGCTTGGAGTACAGCACATTTCTCTAAGAAGTTGTCTGCTAGGCTTTTGCCTTCACTTGATAATTCATATCCTAAAAACAGGACTGTTAGATGGGCAATTCGTGACTTTTTAAAGTTGAATTTGTAACCCTCAGCTGCAAACCCAAGTATTATGGTGTTTACTCTTTTCAAGTGAGTATCCAAGTCATCATCTGTTAGATAGATGTCATCGACATAAGATAATGCCTCATCATCATATATTTGTAGTAACTCTGTTACCATTGCTGAGAATAATCCTGGGCTATTCTTGAATCCCTGTGGGAGTCGACAGAAATTTCTGTGACCCCATTATTGAGAAAGCGGTCAAATACCTGCTTTCAGGGGGAGGAGTAATGCGCGCATCCAAGATGGCCGCGTGAGCCAAGGGCTCCCGAGACCCTCGCCACCTCTCGCATTTATCCTGAATATTATCCTACCAACATCGACGGGCTATTGAAGACGCAACCCAGCTGACATACGAGCTGTTTTCAGAAATCAATTTGGACTCCGGGAACCGAATTTATGATACTCTGAACTTGGCCTGCTCCATGGAGACCTCCGGGCCTCGGGTGGCCTGAGTGCCCAGGCTGTAATTCAACAACAACGGCGGCGGAGTCTTGGTTGCTGCTCCGAGTTCACTTTCAGTTTCGTTTTTGGATCTTCACCCTCTCGCATCTCTATCCTGTCGCAATAGCCTGTGTTGCGCCCGGACCCTGGGTTTTCACTGTGAGCCCAAGGCGGCGTGTCTGTGATCTACGCCGTGTGCCCGCTAGCTTGCTATCGGTAATATTGGTGGAGAACGCACAAATCATTTTCACCAGGTCCAGGGAGCTTCCTAGGGGCTTGCCGCCCGACATGGCGGGCAAACCCGACAGCGAGAAACGCAAGACCAAGACCACTCTCCGAGGTGGTTCCGTTCAAACGAACGTCATGGACCGCTACACCCAGCCTAAGGTGTCACCCTGAGGGGCGAATAGGAATCTGGGTGAAGTGACCGAGGACCCCGCCATGTTGGCTGATCTTACACTGCAAGACGTCATGGGCGCCATCACTGGTATGAAGACTTCTATGGACCAACAGTATGAGGCCATCGCCCTCAAGCTAGACACAGTGGCCATCGACGCCAATATTATCAGAATGGATTTATCAAAGACCAACGAAAAGGTAAAATCTTTGGACTTAAAGACTTCCAGCCTCACTACGGATGTCGCTGACATCCAAACGGAGGTGCGTAATCTCCGGACCTCTAATGACCTCTTTAATCGTCGACTTGAGGATTTTGAAAGCCGGGCGCGACGCATCAACGTGCGCATCATTGGTGTTCCGGAAAATTCCACGGCCTTTTCCACGGATCTCCTTGTTGAAGACCTCATCCTTACACATCTTGCTCTTAAAGGCCTCAGCAAATTCTTTGCCGTGGAACGTGCGCATAGAGTTCCGGGTGGTCAGCCTAAAACCGGTGCTCCACCACGCCCAATTATTGCTAGATTTTTCTATTTCAGGTATAGAGACGCTATCCTGCAGGCATCGCGAATGGGTGGCCCGGTGAAGTTTGAGAATACCACTGTGAGCTTCTACCCGGACTTCACACAATCTGTTCAGAAACAGAGTGTGGAGTTCCAAGGAGTGAAGCGGAGACTGAGGGACATGGGACTGAAATATGCGTGGCTTTTCCCGACCCGACTACGGATTGAATATGAGGACCGGACATTTTTCTTTGATCGCCCTGACAGAGTGAGTGACTGGCTTGATTCCTTGCCTGAGCGACGAGATCGCACGGAACATTCCGGCCGAGCTGAGGGTGGCCAACCTGACCAGGAATGAGCTGTAGCTCCCGAGTTACTGACACTGTTTATGATATGTCACTGTGGTTAGACGTCTCCCGCATTTCTAAGACTTCTGTGTGTACCCTGAGGTGGCGGGGGGTGGGACTCTTTCCTCCTCTGGGTTTCTTCTTGTAGATTAGTTCTATGTTAGGGCGACAGGCACACTGCAAGTTGGGGTGGCTTTTGAGTCTAACGCAGGGGTGCAGGGTGGGGGGTGTTCGTTTCCTGGGATTGTGGGGGGAGGGGGGAGTGTTTGGGGTGTGTTTTGGTTCTTTTTCAAGGCAACGTATTGATTTATTATTTGATTTGGGTGCTGCGCTGCGGGTTGGGAGGGCTCTGCTACTGTTTCGAGTGTGGGGGGTAGAGGGTTGAGACTTTTATGTTGGAATGTTAATGGATTGGGGGACAGGATAAAACGGGGTGTTGTATTGCAATACTTGAAACGTTTCTCCCCTGATGTAGTGTTATTGCAGGAAACACATCTGATTGGGAACACTTGTCATGCTATGAATAGGCGGGAATACCACCTTGCTGCCCACGCTGGTTTCACCTCCGGTTCCAGGGGGGTGGGTATTCTTGTTCGGAACTCCCTTCCCCTGGAGGTTGACAATGTAATGTGTGACGATAGAGGGCGTTACGCTGCCCTCACTGGTAGGTGGGAAGTGAAGACCATTGCGCTGCTTTCTGTCTACGTCCCCCCTGGTTTGCAGTCCTCGACCTTTTCTGATTTGGGGAGGGTGGTTCTGGGTCTTCCTGAATGTATGCTGATTGTGGGCGGCGACTTCAATTCTGTTGTATCTGGGGTGGAAGACCGTCATCCCCCCGAGATCTCGCAAGGTCCCAATCATGGTTGAGTGGATTCCTGGGAACTCTGGGCTTGATTGATTGTTGGAGGGTGATGCACCCTGGTCGGACACAGTTTACCTTCCACTCGGGTGCCCATGGTAGCCTGTCCAGGTTGGACTATGTTTTGATGCCGGCAGCACAGGCCTCATTGATAAAGGAGATCAGACACTTAGCTAGGGGGATTTCGGATCACTCTCCCGTATGGCTTCATATGGACATTAATCCGGGCACTGGGGGTCGAGTGGCTCCGATTAACCCCTGGTATCTTCAGAACCCTAAGACCCGTGCTGAACTTGTCAAGTCCCTTGATCACTACTTTCTTGAGAATGAGGGATCGGTGACTTCTTCTGTCTCATTATGGGAAGCGTTTAAGACGGTCCTTCGTGGACATGCCTTGTCATGGGAAACAACCTTTACAACGCAACTTTTACAATGCACTACCATTACAACGAAACTTTTACAACGCAAAAACCATTACAACGCATGTATTTACAACACATGTTTTTACAACGCAGGTACCTTTACCACGCATACCATTACAACGTAAGTATTGGTAAGTATATAATTATATTCAAAATGTTATATGGTTGGTTTTTTTTAAGGGGTATTTTTAGGGTTCAGGGTCAGTTTTTAGTTTTTGGGTAAAGGGGTATTTTTAGGGTTCAGGGTCAGTTTTGGGTTTTTGGGTAAAAGGGTATTTTTAGGGTTCAGGGTCAGTTTTGGGTTTTTGGGGTACAGGGTATTTTTAGGGTTCAGGGTCAGTTTTGGGTTTTTGGGGTACAGGGGTACAGGGTAAAAATAAAGTAAAATTAAATTTAAATAAAATTATTTATATGAAATTAAATTAAATTAAATTATATTAATTTCAATTAATTTACATTAAAAAAATTAATATATACTTACCAATACTTACGTTGTAATGGTATGCGTTGTAAAGGTACCTGCGTTGTAAAAACATGCGTTGTAAATACATGCAATGTAATGGTTTTTGCGTTGTAAAAATTTCGTTGTAAAGGTATGCGTTGTAAAAGTATGCGTAGTAACGTCATACATCCCTTGTCATTGATTTCTGGTGCTAAAAAGAGCAGGAATGAGGCAGTGGTCCGACTTGAGGCTGATATTACTGAACTGGAAGGAGAGTTGGAGTTGGGGGTCACCCGAGACAAACTTCATGTCCTTGGTCTCAAACAGTCTGATTATAGGGCCTTGGTGACTGATGCCGCTAAACTCATGAGTAGGGAGCGACAGGGGCGGCTGTATGATGTGAGGGACAAGGCTGGGAAGTTGATCGCCTGGTTGGACAAAAAAGAGAGAGCGAGTTGTGTGGTTCCGGTGATTGAGAAGCCAGATGAAATGCGTGTGACTGACCTGGTTGAGATAGTTGAGTGTTTCGCTGATCATTTTCGTGAAGTTTATTCTCCAGTTTCTGTTAGACCCGAAGAAGACTCTCACCAGTTGTTGAGAGATATTTCACTGCCGTGCCTATCGGACTCGGACAGGGAGCTGCTGGAAGCGCCACTTTCAGTGGATGAGATAGCTACTGCTATACATTCTCTTCGTTCGGGGAAGGCTATGGGTCCCAATGGTCTCCCTATTGAGTTATACAAGTTGTGTCCAGACAGGATTGCACCATATCTCCGTGGTATGTTCATGGAATCGAGAGATACTGGCTCCTTCCCTTACGATCAACGTCTTGCATCGATAGTAGTGATCCACAAAGAGGGAAAGCCACGGGCTTGTTGTATGTCCTACAGACCCATTTCGCTTCTTAATGCGGAGCCAAAGATCCTTGCTAAGGTACTAGCTAACCGTCTTATCAATGTGATTAGTGACTTGATTCATCCGGACCAGTCCAGATTCATTCCGCGCCGTAATACAGCACTGAATTTGAGATGCCTACACGGCGCTCTCGCGAGAGCCCCATATCTTCTGGAGTCAGCCATCTTGGTCTCTCTTGACGCCACGATGGCTTTTGACACTGTGGAATGGTGGTATTTGTGGGCCGCTCTGGCGAAATTCGGCTTTGGTCCAGGCTTTATTAGCTGGGTGAAATTTCTCTATGAGGCTCCATTGGCACAGGTAGTGGTCAATGGTCGGGTATCCAGTCCCTTCGCTCTGGGAAGGGGTACTCGGCAAGGCTGTCCGTTGTCTCCACTCCTCTTTGCACTCGCCCTGGAGCCTCTGGCTGCATGGTTGCACTGGGAACCATCGATAAGAGGTATACAGTGGACCCCTGAGTTTGAAGATCACATATCGCTCTATGCGGACGATATTCTGTTGTACCTCACTTCACCCCAAAAGTCGTTAAACGTGCTGTTTGATGTGTTGATTTCATTTGGATGCAATTCTGGCCTCGTGATCAATTGGTCCAAGTCTTGTATATACGTACTCGCGGGTGGCGCCCCTGCATTGCCGCGTGGTTGTCCAATACAGGTGACACAAGCGGGTTTCAAATATTTGGGAATTTTTATCACTTTGGACCCCGTAGCCAGATATGAACGTAATTTACTCCCTCCGCTACAACGGTTGCGTTCTGACATGGTGGGCTGGCGCGGCCTTCCTCTGTCCCCCCTCGGGCGAGCAACCCCTTTCAAGATGATGTCTCTACCGCGGTTTTTATACGCGCTCCAGAATACGTTTGACGCAATTCCTGCAAAATACTTCCGGGAAGTGGAGAGTTTACAAAGACAGCTGATTTGGGATGGGCGTGCCCGTATCGCCCTCCCTAAACTTACTCTTCCCTGGTATGACGGCGGTATTGCTTTTCCCGATATCAGGCGTTACTATTGGGCCTCTCAATTGAGTGCAATCAATCACGGTATGTATGGTCCGGGTTTAGATCCCGCATTTGAGATGGATAGGTGGCTTTTACCGGGAGGGAACTATAGGAGGGCGCTATACTCTAGATCTGCAATTCGGACGCTTACTGGTCCTACCAAGATCGCCGTGCAGGTGTGGAATTGTGCGAATGCGGCAATGGGGTGGAGCGGGAGACTGACCCGGGCGACCCCCTTGTACGATTCTTGCAAGCTGGGAAGTTTATGGAGGACGAAAGGCTTTGAGAAATGGGATATGATTGGTATCAGTAGAGTGGGCGATCTCTGGGTTAAGGAGAGGATTAAGACTTTTGAGGTCTTGAAGGCGGAATATGAATTGAGTGATCGGGAATTCTTTCGCTATTTACAGGTTTGTCACGCGTTGGGCTCTGTTTTCCCCATTGGGACCGTTATTCCGGAATCTTCCCCGTTGGAGGATCGGATACTTGACAGATATTTTCCCGATAGCACGATTTCTTTGATTTATAAGAAATTAATTAATGATCGGTCTGACCTGTTAACGCATTTAAGGGAGGTCTGGACCGGAGATGGTTTACTATTAGATGATGAGGACTGGCAATCCGCGATTTCCTCACCCAAGGAGGTCGCGATACCGGCCCGTCTTTGACTAGTCCAACTCAAGATCTTGCCCCTTGTGTATGTTACTGGCCCGCGACTGATTCGAATGGGTTATTCTGTTGATGGGTTATGTATCCGTGGTTGTGGTCAGCTTGCTGCTTTCCTTCACATCATTTGGGAATGTCCGGAGGTTGCTGCATTTTGGAATAGAGTGCATGCGGTCATGAAAGAGGTCACGGGAGTCGAGATACAACCGGAAGCTAGGTGGTGTCTGCTTAATGTGTGGGAACCGAATGACTATGACGTGGCTGAGACGCGATGGGCGACCCTGGCTAACATGATTGCTAAACGAGACATTGCACAGTTGTGGGGCGCTCCCCGCCCGCCGACGGTCTCGGTGTGGAAGGAAAATATGGATTGGTGTATGTTTCGAGAGAAGACGGTGTATGTGGCACGAGGTAGGCCCCAAAAATGGGGAAAAATTTGGAATCAATGGAACTCCTACAGAGGAGATATATGCACGCCACCCCTTCCTGATATCCCCGATGTTTCACACTCTCCCTGATCCTGACGTTCCATGATTTGTTCTATTTCATATGTTTTAGAATCTTTAGTCTTTTTCCCCCGATTATGCCCCCCCTCTGATTTTTGTTGATTGACTTGCACTGTGATGCTATTGCCTTTTCCTTCCCGCTCAGAAAAAGCGCCTGTATTGTAATGCTCTTTTTGCTTTGATTGTTTGTTTTCTTTCTATATAATAAAAAGAGTTAAAAAAAAAAAAGACCTGCTTTCAGGTGCAATGTTTTGACAAAAGAATCCATTAGAGATGTCTAATGTCGTTTTGTATTTTTTGCGCACGATGTTATTCATTAGCGCTGCACTGTGTGAGTTTTGTACTGCAAATGTTTTGCAACATGAGTATAGATGTCTGTAGTCCAAAACTAGACGATATGAATCGTCTGGCTTGGAGACAGGAAACAAAGGATTGTTCATTTGAGAGGTGCATGTTTCAATCACCCCTTGGTATTCAAGTTGATCTAAGATCTCCCTGACTTGCTTTTTAGCTTCTTGTTTAATTGGGTACTGCCTTTGTGCAGTTGGTTGACATTTTAACTGAATTTTGTGAGGAGGAGAGTCCTCATCCCATCCTACATGATTTTTATATAATGCAGGAGCTTGGGCTACTGCCCATTTTCTTGCATATGTATATGTTTTATGAATTGAAATATGATTTGAGAAGGCAGGCATAATCATTTCTTCGCCATGAGGGCACTCCCTGACAAACTCTGGTGGCCGGTCTTTCTCAGCTAAAAGGATGTCATAGCCTTTCGAAAGATTATCCCAAAAGAGACCCCTTACTTTCCTGGTCTTATCTCCCTCTATATGTAATGTTATCTCGTATATTTTATGAGGTTTGCTAACTCTGGTATCTGCAGTTCCACCTGAATGTATTCATTCGTGTCCACTGTCTCCAGATGATTCATTAGGATCTTGCGAGCTATGGTCACTTCTGCTGCGCTGTCTAGCATTGTGTCAGGATCTGACGGATGTGCCTGCCTGACAAGGAAGAACTACGTCTCCCAGAATGCCTAGGGTAGTGGGCCGGACCACGGAAGGCATAAAGAACCATGGGAGTCAGCAAACGGTGCACGTGATTCGTCATTCCGGGAGGCAGTTGTTGCGGACGCCCTGTCCCCGCGGATTCTCTTGCGGAGCTGGGGAGTTCCTGTTACTTTGTTTTCCCTCGTAGCTTGCTCCGTGGTTGTGGAGCAAGGAGTTGCCCAGTGGTTCGGCTGAGCCGCTGTTTCTTCTTCGGCAGGTACCGGCTGGGCTGCCATCTTCTGTTGCGGTGAGTGTTTCACGAGACGCAGGATTGCCCCCTCCGCGGCCTCACCGGTTCTGGTGTCATCGGCAGTACCGGCTGGTGCTGCCATCCTTGGGTTGGATTAGGGTGAAACGTGAGAGACGCAGGATTGCCCCCTCCGCGTTTCTACCTAGTTACTTGCACTTTTGTTTCCGTGGGTTGTGTGAGAGACGCAGGATTGCCCCCTCCGCGCTCCCACGTTAATACTCCGATATTCTTTGACAGTACCGGCTGGTTCTGTCATCCTGGTTTTGTTGTGAGGCGCGAGAGACGCAGGATTGCCCCCTCCGCGTCCTTACGGTTGAGCCTTTATTTTGTTATCAGCAGTACCGGTTGGTGCTGCCACCCTAGTGTGTTGGGTGAGGCGCGAGAGACGCAGGATTGGATCCTCCGCGTCCTCGAAACATAGACACCCACTTGTGTGACACTCGGCTGAGTGTGTGCTCCTTTACACTAGGGGTTCTTTCTTCTTCTAGAGTCAAGAGACACAGGATTGCCCCCTCTTGGAACTCTTATGACATCTTGGGCTTTTTGTTTCATTCTTTGATCACCACGTTGGTCATTTCCCCAGAGGGGAAGAGTTTTGTTTAGTTTATTCAGAACTAAGGAATTCAGTAGTTCCCGTTTCTCTTCGTGGTCTACGACCAGATTTGCTCCTTGTCTAGTGAAGGATCCTGAGACGGGAAGGGGTCATCTCCTGAAAACTATCAGGTACGGTTCTGATATATTCACCGTAAGGGAAGTCAGAGAAGGGAAGGGAACATTCTAATACGTGTCTTTCTCTTGTTACAGGACCTGAATTCCAGGGGTTTTCAACCCCGACTTTTTCCCTCGCCTGACTGCCTTAGCGCTCTACATAGGTATGATACCTTAGAGTGCAGGGACGTCTGGAGGTGGACCCCTCAGAGCATCAATCCGATCCCGAGGAGCTACAAACCTGACAGAATCACGTGCCCACGTCAATACACTCCTCTTGGTCGGAAGGATCCTCTAACATGGCCGAGATGGTAGATGTGCTTCAGGCTCTGCTGTTCGTACAGCAGGAACTGGCGGCATCAAAGGCCGAGACGACGGCCTTAAGGGAAAGATTAGACCGACAACAGGGAAACCCGTTTGATGCAGCCGCAGGGGCTCGATCAATACAGGTAACCGTTCCTCCTCCTATCCCCTTGGCCAGTCCCGAAAGGTACTCAGGTGATCCACAGAAAATACAGGCTTTTCTGACGCAGATTACCCTTCATTTTTCTTGCCGACCTGCATCGTTTCCCACGAATCTATCTCGAGTGGCGTTTGCGATTTCATATTTATCAGGGGACGCAGCCAACTGGGCGGTTCCTTTTGTAAACAACAACGATCCAATGTTGTCAGACTGGTCCGCGTTTCGTAAAGAATTCGAGAGGGTGTTCGATCGTAGAGCCACCACTCTCAGTGCAGACCGGGAGCTGTTAGAGCTTCGCCAAGGGAAGAAAGACCTAGTCACCTACATGACTACGGTCAATCGGCTAGTGGCCGAAACAGCGTGGCCAGAAGAAAAACGGATGGCTTTGTACTATCAGGGCCTCTCGGAGGACCTCAAAGATGTGATAGCCCAGATCGATCCCCAACCCACTACTTGTGTAGATCTGATTAATCTCACATTGCACATAGATCATAGTTCGGGAGAGAGAGGTGGTGATCGTAGAAGACATGACCAAACTTCTGGTGGAATGGGACAGGTGTCCCAATCCGTCACTAAACCCAGTGACAACACCCCAGAGCCCATGGTCGTAGGAGCTATCCGATCACCCTTGTCCAGGGCGGAACGAGAAGCCGCCGTTCTCAGGGGCTCTGTATGTATTGTGGGAAGAAGGGACATTATGTTAAGGAATGTCCCCACAAACCCAAAAAGCCCAGGTCGTTTTACTCCAGCAAGAAGGTGGCCCTTACCACGGTTGAAACCGCGAAGACAGTAGACCCTGACTCAACCAGAAAAGAGCCAGAGGTGAAAGAATGGAGACTCACCACTCTGGCCTCTGCTGTAGATAAGATACCAGTCACTCACCTAGCCTTATCCACCTTGTTACACGCTAAAGACCGATGTCATACCGTGTGGAGCATGATCGATTCAGGGGCTACTGGGAACTTTGTAGACGAAGGACTGGTGCGCCGATTGGGTTTGGGCCGAGTGCATAATAAAAAGCCGGAGCCGGTGTTGGCGGTAGATGGCACTCCCTTAAAATCCGGTCCCATAACCGAACATACCGAAGAAGTGGTGTTGGTTCTAGAGAACAATATGGTCAAACACGTGGAGAGTATTATTCTGAACATTATTGAAGCACCCCAGTATGAAATCATCCTAGGCATACCTTGGCTGGAACAACACAACCCAACCATTGATTGGCGAGCGAAAACCGTGAGTTTCAAGTCAGAGGCATGTTTAACCAACTGCATGAACTCATCTACCTCTCACACATTGGCTCTGGCACAGATCGTGCAGATAGCCACGGCAGTAGAAAAAGATACCATATTGCCAGCGGCTTATGAGAGGTATAGAGAGGTGTTTAGCGAAGTCAAGGCAGAAGTACTCCCTCCCCATCGGGAGTACGACTGTCGGATAGACCTAGTTGAGGGGGCCATCGTTCCGTCTTGCAGGGTGTACGCTTTGTCAGAACCGGAGACCAAACACCTGCAAGAATACCTGGCGCATTTCAGCAATATAGGATTCATTAGACCATCTAGGTCTCCAGCAGCATCTCCTCTGTTTTTCACGTCGAAAGCCAATGGCGAGCTGCGCACGTGCATTGACTATCGCTAGTTGAACAAACAAACTGTTCGGAACCGCTATCCCCTTCCTCTCATCCCGGTTTTATTGGATCAGGTGAGGGAGGCAGTGATCTATACACGGTTGGATCTCCGTGGCGCCTATCACCTGGTCCGGATCCGTAAGGGGGATGAGTGGAAGACAGCTTTTAAGACCCGATACGGACTTTTCGAGTACCTGGTAATGCCGTTCGGGTTGTGTAACGCCCCGGCGGCATTCCAGTACTTCCTCAACGACGTACTGAAAGAATACATCGACCAGTTCGTAATCGTGTACATCGATGACATTCTAGTGTACTCAGTTTCCCTTGCACAACACGTCAGTCATGTCATTCTGATTCTGAAGAGACTGTTGGAGAACGGTCTCTACTGCAAACTCAGCAAATGTGAGTTCAGTGTGGAGTTGGTTGAGTTCCTCTGCGTCATCCTGACGCCAAAGGGTTTCCGAATGGCTGAAAGAAAGATCGAAGCAGTACGAGCATGGCCGGTACCTACCAGTGTGAAAGAGGTACAGTGTTTCCTTGGTTTCGCCAATTATTATCGGCGGTTTATCTCCCAGTTCTCTCTGTTGGCCTCCCCAATAACCAAACTGCTGAGGAAGGGGGTTCTCTTCAGATGGACTTCCGAAGCCATGGAAGCTTTCGAACATTTGAAAACAACGTTCGTTAAGGCTCCCATTCTAAAGCACCCACAGTTGGATCTGCCGTTTGTATTAGAGGCGGATGCCTCTGATGCAGCAGTGGGGGCTGTGTTATCCCAAAGAGACAAGGAAACAGGACAACTACACCCGGTTGCCTTCCTGTCCAAAAAACTCAACACTGCTGAGGGAAATTACACGATCTCCGAAAAAGAACTGCTAGCCATAAAAAGAGCATTCCAAGAATGGAGACACTACCTCTGGGGAACACAGCACCCGATAACAGTGTACTCCGATCACCGGAACCTACAATTCATGAAAACCGCACGTCATCTCTCCCACCGACAAATGCGGTGGATGTTGTTCTTTGCGTAGTACAACTTTATCGTTACTTTCCGCCCAGGTTCGGAGAACAGGAAAGCGGATTCTCTTTCTAGACAAGGGGGGGAATCGGCCTCGCCACAAGAGGTACAACGAGCTATCATCGCTCCAGAAAAGGTGGTGTGCTCGGTGACGGCGGATCAGTTTATCGAACTAGTCAAGAGCGATCGGAGCCCGGCAAACTGGCAGGAATGGGCTGGCCAAAGCGGACTTCGAACATTAAAGCACGGTATACCATTGCATGGTGGCAAACTGTTTCTGCCCACACACGCATTGCGCATGAAGGCGTTCAACTGGTGTCACAATGATGTATTGGCCGGGCATCCAGGCAACAAAAAAACCATACACCTGGTAAAGCGTCATTTTTGGTGGGAAACCATGGTCACTGATGTGGAAGGGTGGATAAAACAATGTGATACATGCGCTAGGGCAAAAGGGGACCGCACCCTGAGTCGAGGGAAACTCATGCCATTACCTACCCCATCGTGTCCTTGGCATACCATCAGCCTAGACTTTATAGTTGGCCTACCTATGGATCAAGGATACAACGCAATCATGGTAGTGGTTGACAGCTTAACAAAGATGGGACATTTCATCCCCTGTAAAAACCTGCCAATGGCCAGTCAAACAGCTCAATTGTTATTGACCAATATCGTGCGAATCCACGGTATACCCCGTGTAATCATTTCGGACAGAGGACCGCAATTTGTAGCACGATTCTGGCACATGTGGTGCAAGGCCCTTCGGGTGGAAGATGCTCTTTCCACCAGCTTCCACCCACAGACAGATGGACAAACAGAGAGACTCAATCAAACACTTAAGCAGTATCTGAGGTGCTATTCGGAGGAAGCCAGTCATTCCTGGGTCTCTTTACTATGGCTTGCGGAACTCTCTTACAACAATGCCTGGTATAGTCGATAGGGGAGACCCCATTCAAAGCCAACACTGGTTTTCATGCTAACACTCTGCCATTAACCGTGCCCGGAGAAGTCCAGAACCATCCCACGGTGGCCTCTCATGTGAAAGCTCTGTTGTCCACGCACCGGCGAATCCAGAAGGCCCTGGTTCGTGCCAAGACTTCGTACAAAAGGTGGGCCGACAAGCACCGACAGGAGGGTCCTCAATATAAGGTGGGCGATAAGGTATGGCTGTCAACAAAGAACATCAGATTCCGTTATCGCAGCATCTTTCATCCCCGATTCATCGGTCCATACCCCATTCTCCGGCGAATCAACCCTGTGGCGTTCAAACTGAAGCTGCCGGCTTCCATGAGGATACACCCGGTGTTCCACTGCAGTTTGCTGAAACCTGCTGGTCTTGCAAGGCGTAAGGCAATGCCGCCTGTCCTACAGGATGGTCAAACTGAATACGAGGTTCGTCGTATCGTGGATGCTAGGTTCCGGCAAGGGAGACTTTGGTTTCTTGTCTCATGGAAGGGGTATGGGTCGGAGGAGGATTCCTGGGAACCGAGTGCGGAGGTGCACGCCCTACGTATGGTCCATCTTTTCTATGCCCGTAACCCGCATAAGCCAGGAGTTAGGAGGCACCGGGAAGGGGGGCGTACTGTCAGGATCTGACGGATGTACCTGCCTGACAAGGAAGAACTACGTCTCCCAGAATGCCTAGGGTAGTGGGCCGGACCACGGAAGGCATAAAGAACCATGGGAGTCAGCAAACGGTGCACGTGATTCGTCATTCCGGGAGGCAGTTGTTGCGGACGCCCTGTCCCCGCGGATTCTCTTGCGGAGCTGCGGAGTTCCTGTTCCTTTGTTTTCCCTCCTAGCTTGCTCCGTGGTTGTGGAGCAAGGAGTTGCCCAGTGGTTCGGCTGAGCCGCTGTTTCTTCTTCGGCAGGTACCGGCTGGGCTGCCATCTTCTGTTGCGGTGAGTGTTTCGCGAGAGACGCAGGATTGCCCCCTCCGCGGCCTCACCGGTTCTGGTGTCATCGGCAGTACCGGCTGGTGCTACCATCCTTGGGTTGGATTAGGGTGAAACGTGAGAGACGCAGGATTGCCCCCTCCGCGTTTCTACCTAGTTACTTGCACTTTTGTTTCCGTGGGTTGTGTGAGAGATGCAGGATTGCCCCCTCCGCACTCCCACGTTGATACTCCGATATTCTTTGACAGTACCGGCTGGTTCTGTCATCCTGGTTTTGTTGTGAGGCGCGAGAGACGCAGTATTGCCCCCTCCGCGTCCTTACGGTTGAGCCTTTATTTTGTTATCAGCAGTACCGGTTGGTGCTGCCACCCTAGTGTGTTGGGTGAGGCGCGAGAGACGCAGGATTGCACCCTCCGCGTCCTCGAAACATAGACGCCCATTTGTGTGACACTCGGCTGAGTGTGTGCTCCTTTACACTAGGGGTTCTTTCTTCTTCTAGAGTCAAGAGACGCAGGATTGCCCCCTCTTGGAACTCTTATGACATCTTGGGCTTTTTGTTTCATTCTTTGATCACCACGTTGGTGATTTCCCCAGAGGGGAAGAGTTTTGTTTCGTTTATTCAGAACTAAGGAATTCAGTAGTTCCCGTTTCTCTTCGTGGTCTACGACCAGATTTGCTCCTAGTCTAGTGAAGGATCCTGAGACGGGAAGGGGTCATCTCCTGAAAATTATCAGGTACGGTTCTGATAAATTCACCGTAAGGGAAGTCAGAGAAGGGAAGGGAACATTCTAATACGTGTCTTTCTCTTGTTACAGGACCTGAATTCCAGGGGTTTTCAACCCCGAGTTTTTCCCTCGCCTGACTGCCTTAGCGCTCTACATAGGTATGATACCTTAGAGTGCAGGGACGTCTGGAGGTGGACCCCTTTAGAGCATCAATCCAATCCCGAGGAGCTACAACCGTGACACATTGTCTGGGCCCACTCTCCATTTTTCAGATGTGTGCTCAGTATCCTCGGCATGTTTAATTATTTTAATACTGGCTACCTTCTTTCTTGGAAATTGTAATTTTTTATTTAGATGAGCAGGTTCCTTGTCTTTGGACTTGACGTGCTCTTTCCTCTGTTCTGACCGTCCTCTTCTTTCCGATTTCTGCGAGGAAGTCTGAAAAGATCGAGAGGGATGTGTATCAATATCTTGATATCTATCAGGTTTTTTCATATTATCCCTATTTCTAAGGTTATATCTTTTCTCAGAGGGCTCCCTCTGGGGAGACTTGTGTCCTTGGTCCGGAGATCTTTCTCTCCGCCGAGGAGACATTCCTCTGGACTGGAATCTTTTTTCTTTGGGAGTGGATTGTTTATTTCCATCCCAGCTCTTTTTTGGAGTGTTTAGATTATTTTTAATAAATATCTTTTCAGGATTTTCAGTTAGTTGGGGTTTTACTGGTTTCCCACCCAAACTATCTCTTCCTAGTTCTTCATAGGATTTTTCTATGATTCTGGCAAGTTCAAATGGCTGTTCTGCTATATCTGTTTCTTTCAATTTCTGGTGGATCGCCACAGATGCTGCTTCTCCTTTTATGTTGGCTAATAATATAGCCAAGACCTGCTTGAAGTCTTTCAGTAATTTCATACTCAGAGTTAAAGCAGGTTCTGGACCGTATTCATTTTGAATCTGTCTTAGTATATCTGGTATTACCGCCATGGACGGAACACCATGTGTTTTAGTGTAAATGGAAGCAAAGACTGTGCCCCAAGTGTCACAGTCCTCCACATGTGGTGCGATCCCCATTGGAAGACAGTTAGTCAGAATTCTGTGTTTCTCAGTAATCAATCAATCAATCAGTAGGGGTAGTATCCGGAAATACTGCCTCTATTTGAGTTATTTTTTGTGCTAACCAGAATGGAATTTGTTCCCGTTTTGCGGGTGTTTTACCAAGACATGATTGTATGTTCTGTGGTGTTATTTTGTTTGTGTTCCCCTGATGAGGGGTCAGCTGTGGAATGTTAATAGCTGGTTGGACTGTTGAAGTCCGCATTACATATTGGACTAATTGTCTATGTATTTTAATCAGTTGTTTTAGCTGTGCTAAAAGTTCCCGGTCTGACATTTTTTCAATGTCTGGATGTGGTGTGTAGCTGGCTAGAACCGGCCACGTTGCTCCTGGTCTGCCTAGTGGACCGAGCCTGGTGATGTGATTGTTATGTTTTAGGGCGCCTTTAAACCAGAGCAGGTGCTCTTGGTAATTTAATGGGATTTCCACCTCCTCGAAAGGGGTGTACTCTTCCGGAGGTTCCTCTATTTTGTAATAGTGGAAGTTGTGTGTGACAGCGTTTGCTGCTGGAAAGTTTATCCATGAATAGAATACCTCTGTCTGCCGATATTCATGGGCCTCAATTACGAATATGACTGTACCACCTCTTGATGTCAGTCCATTTTCTATAAGGTTAATAGTTATAGTTCTTCTTATGTTGACCGGAATGAGAATAGCATTCGGGTCATTCTGTTGGAGAGTTGTGTCTTCCAACAACAGTTAAGACGCTGTAGCATCTCTTTCTTCGTCTCCGTCAGGCATTTTACTGACAGAAGAGTTTTTGTTGCAGATCAAGTTTCAAGGAAACAAAAGATTAGGTGCACAATATTTTGGAACACTGTATCCTTCAACGTTGAATAAACCAAAAACTATACATAGGAATCTCTTCCTACTAAGTTCCGGCGGATTTTAACCTTTTACCCACTCCAGACGTCTTTTGGAGTATATACGGGAAAAGGGGTCTGTGTGAAAAAGCACGACTGAGTTACTCTAACGTCTTGCGTTAGATTTATCGCCTTACCAAACGTTGGGCGCCATGTAGTGTAGTTCCTATATTCCCAATAGGCTCTGCGCATTGGAATAATGTATTCAGCAGTGTAGACGTAGGACTGAAGTCGACTAGGTCTCTACTGACTATATTAGACTTAAGTTTTGCCAGCTAGCTCAGAGGTCACTAGAAACTTTCTCGAATAAACGAGGAGGAGTTTAACCTCCCTGGATAGACAAGAAGGGATTAGCTTCTGACAACCATATAACATGACAACTTTGCTCCCTCAGAATAAGAGTGTATCTCTAGAGTTGTGTGAAAACAATAGACAGCTATTTCACTCAGTCAAGTTTGCATACTTAGTTTCACCAGAGTGCAGAGAAAAGAGAGACGGGCGTTTTCAATAAAAGATGTTCTTTATTGAGCAGTCTTCTTTCTCATGCAAGAGAAATGAATTGCCACAATTGCAATACTCATAGTAAAGTAAAGTGCGTACAGTTAAAGGAGGATTATAAAATAATACTGTAAAAGCATTGATATGGTTTCTTAGCCATATGATACTTTAAAATAGATAAAATATATACATACAAATATACATTGACTAACGTACTCAACTGGTGCTTCTAAATACGCCTACCCCAGTGTACCTGACCTAAGCCTAATACGTGGGAAGGAGTAAGTAAGTAGCAGTTTAAGTTAAGTTGGTTTTTGCCAAGACTCTGACTCAAGAATTCTCTTTAAGGTTTTAGTCAGCTCCGTACCTGGGTAATAGAAAGCAGGAGGTCTTGTATCTCTCTCTCAGGACTCGATATCCCAGTAACCCGCGAGGGTATCTGGAAATACCGGAGCTGGATTTCTCGGCAGGAGAAAATACCCCGTCAATGCGTCAAAAGGGAGGGGCAGCGTCCATGGGCTCTCGCATCAGCTGGGCTCTCGGGCAAGTAGATAGCTGCTCTGCTCCAAAACCACCACCGTGTGTTTGCTTAAGGCAACATTGGTATATTTATACCTGAAAGGTGCCGGGTTTGACGTAAGGTTGGACATAAGACGTCAATAAAGATGTCACTAAGAACTGGCTGTTCTTACAGTGCTTCACAGGAGTTCTAGGACGAATTCAAAACAAAAGCAACGGGGATTTCCCAGGTTGCTGGAGGTTTGGTTTGTTTAGAGAACTCGTTGTGCTTTCTAGGAGTCCAGGGAAGTAGCCTTGCTTAATGTGACTGCATGGGCTACGACTAAATATGGATAGGATTCTTATGCCTTTATAGGGATACTATTTATTATAACCGTGCAAGGGCATAAAATAGAAATATCGATTTAGGTTCCTAGATAAAAACACAATAAAGTGTGATTTCCCATCAGCAATGAATCTGAGTTTTGCAGGATATAACAACATATACTTAAAGTACATCTCCCGGAGCTTTTTTTCATAGCAAGGAAGGACTTGTGTCTCTCTTCACCTTATGAGTTTAACCCAGGTATAAGGCGATGTTGGGATTCTCAAAATTGCGGGACCAAAATTCCCCTGACGGCCCTCAGGATAACATTCTTGTCTTTGTACTTCATAATCCTGACACTGACAGCCCTGGGCGGGGCTCCGGGCAGCGGCAAAGGAGTCAGCACCGGATGGGCCCTCTCCACAACAAAGGCTGAGAAGCCCCTAGGGCGCAGAGTGTTCCGGACCTATTCCTCAATAAAATTCTTTGCCAACTGACCCGCCACCCGTTCAGGAAATCCCACATGTCCTACATTGTTTTGGCGCCACCACCCTTCGGCATCCTCAGCTCGATGCTCCAGTGAATTCAAGACCACCAACATTTGTGACACGTGTTGCTTGAGTTGATAAACCTCCGATAGGAAGGTATTGATACTGGATTCTGCGTTGTCTAGCTTGTCGGCTACTTTGTGTAGATTTGCACATAGGAGATTGACTTCATTGAATACATCTGCAATTTGTCCCTCGAGTACTTCCCTAGAGCCCTGAATGGCCGCAACTAGAGCTGCCCTGGATGGTTCAGCCTCTTGTTCTGGGGACTGTTTGGACAAGGTCGCCTGACCATGCTGGGTGATACTACGTGGCAGCTGGTGTGTGGTGGTGTATTGAGTGACCCTGGACCTGGTGCTGAGATCTGTCTTTTCCCATGCCAGCGGCACTGCCGTAGGCCTGCATGACAAAGTTAGCCAATGGATCGGGGAGCTGCATACCAGGTGCATTGTCATTCATTCAGGGAGGGAGGCCGAGTGGGGATCCTAGGATCATCGGGGTGCCAAGGCATAAAGCAAATCATAGCACCACTCAATCAGGCCGCCAGAAAGCCCCCCCCCCCCCCACTTGGCCCAGGTGCTTTCCTTATAGGCGTCCATCCCCGCCAGCTATGCGGAACCTGGGACCACAGTCAAGCTGGGGCTTACCTCCAAACGAGCAGGGGCTGGGTGTGCCCCCATCAACACTCCTTTCCCAGGTGCCGGGACTCCTCAATAGCAGGAGCAGCAGCAGGCCCCAGACTTCTGACAGTGCTTGTTTTCTGGCCCCACAGCCGGCAGTCAGTTCATTGGGAACACTGCCCCCACTGCAGCCAAGCAAGGACCCAGGCTCCCCCCGGGTACCCCTGCTTCAATTACCCCTGTGGGTAGGAAGGACCTGCCAGTGGGCCGCGTAGCGCCCTGTGCCACTCCTCGTCTCTTCGTGGGGTGGCAGGGCACTACACCCGGCCAGCACACCGCTATCTGCCGGCACTGGGAAGAGAATGCCCCTGCCACTGGACGGGAACTCCCCCGGCCACCACCACAACCATGAGGGGAAACCGCACCGTCTTTCAACTTCCACTGGGCCCAACTCCAATTGAGTGGGGTCCCGGTGCCTTCCTCCTATGCCGCTAGCTCTTCTGACCTCCCCAGCCGCACAGGGTCTGGCCGCACCAGGTCACAAGAGTCTCACGGGCCACTCCCCTCTCCTCCCGGGGTTCGGGATCCCACCAGCCCAGGTGTCGGAGTGGCAGCCTCTCAGCAGCATGCACGGGAGCTGCAGCAGAACCCCCGCGGCCCAGGACACCTCCAGCCAGCAGCCGGGAGGGGGCAAACTCGTTGCTGCTGTGGGCCATGGACCTCTGAGTCTGGCCATCTGAATAGGCCCAACACCGCGTGGGTTCTCATGACGGCAAGGGCGGTCAGGGCTCTCCACCCCATACTTCTAGCTTGTCCAGACATAAGCCTTCGGGATAATACAGTGCATCTGGGGAGGATTAGAATGGATACGTGAAGGATTGATCAATTGGAAGACAGAGCTCCAGAGGAGCATTTCTTGTCGGCCATCTTCCTTAGCCAAAGTCCCCACGAAAAACATTTTTAAAGACCCCAAAAGTCACCCTCAACCATAGACAGAACCTGCCTATTAACAGCACCAGGTTTGTCTACTCCAAGGTCATCAATAGTGTCACAAATCTAAAAACTGAGAGTCAAAAGTCATCGACCAAATGCATGAATTAATCTCCTTCACTGATAGTTATTCTGGGCGACATTCCAGTCTATTGTTTTTATTCACTCGCTCTGGCAGAACAGACAGAGGCATCATATGCAAAGCAGTCTTGGTTCCACCAAAAATTAACAGTCCAGCCTGAGCTGCTGGGCCATGCCTCTTCTTTCTTCAGGGGACAGCAAGTAACCACAGACATGTTTTGACCAGTGAGATGCAGCTTGGATCCTAAGGGACATCTAAGAGCCACACCTAGACATACTTGTGCCAATTTTGGTTATTCACTGAGGAGAAGAAAAAAATGGCAGATCCAGAGCTTGAATTAAATTAATCTCGGCTGGGGTATTACTCTGAACCAGTGTATTACAGCACATCATGTTTTTTTGCTCACTACGTCTTTGAGCTATAACAACCTAAGTCTCCTCTATTTGTTTCCCCTTTTGTTTTAAAAACTCCATGCATGTTTGTTTTATTTTTAAAGCAATACTCTAATTCTGGCAGGTATTTTTCTGCTCTACTCCCCTCAGAACATTCATTTCATCGGCCTAATTAATTTCCTTTTCAGCTCGTGCTTTCTCTATTTAATCAACTTCCGCCAGTTTCACTTCCTTTTCGCTATTTTTGAGCGTGAAGTCTTATCGCATGTGCCAATCAGCTTCTCTTTTATTCTGTGTGCCCACTTCTGTTTCATTAATTCTGTGTCCCCATTTTACCTCCTTTACTTGCACTCCTGATAATTTAGTCTGTTACCTCTTTTTCTTTACATTTTAAGACCTTACTCTTGTTAAATTGTATAGAGTAATAAACAACCTTCCTCTGTCATAAACACAATCCTGTACTTGTAAGACACACACTCCTTCCTTCTCACTCTTTTTTTTCTCACCAGGGCACTTTACTCTAAGTTTTTATGTTGGAATGTTATATCGATTTCTATGGTGCAGCTTATCACCTGTGAGGGTATGCAGGCGCTAGAGCAGGAACGTAGGCCGAGTGGTGCTCCTAGTTGAACAGCCAGGTCTTCAGTTTCTTGCAGAAATTGAGAGTGAAGTAGCAGTCCTGATGTGTTGAGTAAATTAATTCCAGTTCTTGGTGGCGATGAAAGAGAAGGTGCACCCTCCTGACTTGCTTCTGCGGTTGCAGGGGACCCGTGCAAGGGTTAGAGATGTGGAGCATAGGGGTCTGAAAGTCTGGTAGAGTTTAAGTCGTTTGTTGAGGTATGCTAGTCCAGTGCTTTGTAGACATGGATGAGTAGCTTGAATTGGCAAAATTTCTGGAGGGGCAGCCAGTGAGGTGGGGGTGATGGGAGTGTTTCTGGGGATGCCTAGGATGAGCCTGGTGGCTGTGTTTGGATGGTCTGGAGTATTTGCGTGAGTTGGTTGGAGCTTCCGACGTAGAGTGCATTGCTATAGTTGAGTCTGCTGGTTATGAGAGCCTGGATGACCATGTGACTTGTGTGCATGGAGCAGTGCTTAATGTGTAAAATATGAAGTCCAGGTGCTCAAATGTTTGTCGGAGGCCACACCCACTTCCCCCCAGCTACATCCCTTCCTCCACTGGCTCCACCCACAATCAATCATGTATGTAAATCAGCATATAGGAAATGTTACATAAGCCAGGCCCAGAGGATTACAAGGAGATGGAGGGACATGTCTTCCGTACGGGTAGGCAGTATAGTTTAAGACTGCTTGGTCTGGAGAAGCACAACCTCTGAATTAAAAATGGAACGCCATAATTGGGGGTTCTCTTAAATAATAAGAATTGGTTTCTACCCAAATGAACCCTATTTGCAACATTGATCTATGCTTTAACGTATACTTTGCAGTGTGCATGCAGTTCTTTGACGACAGTGAATAATTCACTGTTCTATATTAGGATTTTAACTTTTAAACTGTAACAAAAGGATGTCTCTTAGAAAAGCAGTAACCCAATGGCCTATTTACATTATGTGCACTTTTGATCTGCATGGTACACGTTCTTTACAGCAGGCATATTAACCCTCTGCGCTACCTAATGATGAATCAAAACCTCAACTAAACACAACTCCAATTGCTCTCCAGGAAGAACATTAATCCCAGAGTTACCTTGAGATCTTTATTGTTGCCTGGAAATTGCTGGAGACAAGGACCGCAGCAGAATATGCTTTTAAATTGTAAATAAACTTAACGCGGCGGGTGCGGTGGTACCGGTTGCACTGCCCTAGACCCGGCCACGAGGCCAATTACACACAGGTGTCATAGTGTTACCTCACCGTAGCACAGAGAGGGTGCAACACTGCCTGTAAACCAGGGTCGGATTGGTCAATGGCAGAGGGGGGGGGTTATCCGAGTTCCAGCTGTGGGCTGCTTTTTTGGGCAGCCTGGGGGCCGATTTGGGCAGTGTCTGGTGTGTTCAGATGCCGCCAGCGGCCCAGTGGGAGGCTAAGTGGCCTTTCTGGAGGCAGATGGTCGTCCATTACCTCCCTTTTATCAACAGGCGGAGGTGTCACTCATTTTCTCTCGCTGGGCCGGCCAATAAATGTATGCATAGTGGGCAGGGGGCCTGAGCAGAAGTGGCCTCACTTGTTTTCAGGTGTGTTTCGCCAGTATGAACTAATCTGTGCATTTCTTAAAAATAATTTAAGTAACGTTAAGAAAACATGCCTCTACTCAGGACCCACAGCTTTTCTATGATTGTAACCTCGCGACCCCTCTGGCCAGATTGCTGGCGGATGTTAAACACTGGCGTTCACTGCCTCTATCCTTAATAGGGCGAGCAGCACTTTTTAAGATGTTGGCCCGTCCCAGGTTTCTGTACATCATTCAAAACTGCCCCCACAGGGTCCCATACGCCTATTTCTCCGGGATGGAGGGCGAAATTAGAACACTGTTATGGGATGGTGGATCCACTCGAATAGCCATAAAAAAGTTAAGTAAAGGGTGGTATGACGGGGGCATTGCCCTCCTGCATCTCCGTCTTTATTACTGGGCTTCACAGCTGGTGGTGGTGAACCACTGGATTTACAGATCCCCGGTGGGCCCGGCATACATGCTGGACAGATATCAGATGGGGAGGGCGGAGTACCTGGAGGCACTGTGTTCTAAGGTTCGTAGGGGCCGATACGTTGGCCCTACAGCTCACATGGTGACAACATGGCACCTGGCGAACTCCCGCATGGGTTGAGCGCAGACCTTCACCAAGATCACGCCCCTGTGGTGTACCCAGAGATGTGTACCCGGGATGGCTGCTTGGATCTCTATGATAGGGGACTTGGTTAAAAAGGGTGCTCTTCTCAAATTTGACGACTTACAGAAGACGTATGATTTGGCCCAAGGGGAGGTGTTTAGACATTTACAAATCAGGCACGCCCTCACTACAGCTATCCCGTACATGACAGACATTCCAGACTCCTCCCCCACTAAAGGACAGGCTTCTCTACGGACCATTGCTCACCAAAGCCATATCCCTCACATATAAGAAACTATGCAATAACCTACCAGATCCCTTTCACAAACTTCGGGAGCAATGGCAGGTGGACATAGGACCTATTGATGAAGATGACGGGCAGGCGGCGCTGATGTCCCCCCATGAGGCAGCCATAACACTTTGGTACCATCTCATTCAACTAAAATTCTTACATAGATCTTATTTGACAGGCATAACCCTTGCGAGGATTGGCACGAGGTGAAGCGCACAATGCCTCAGAGGGTGCCAACAGGGTCCATCTTTTTACCATGTGATATGGGGCTGCCCGGTGGTGTGACCCATATGGGAGGGAGCCACGGAGCACATCCTAGAGGCCTTGGGGAAACAACACACCCTTACACCTCGGCTAGGTCTTTTAAATATATGGGAGCCAACAGACCTTACGGAAATCGAACAACAGTTTGACACTCAGCTACACATTGGTTAAGAGGGAGATAGCGAGGAAGTGGGGACGGGCAGATAGGCCTTCGCTCCGGGGGTGGGTCAGGGAGTATGACAAGTGCATGATTGCGGAAAAAGAGGTTTTCAAGGCAAGGGGGTGCCCGAAGAAATGGGATAAAAAGTGGGGTAGGTGGAATGCCCACCAAGGAGATCTTTGCTTTCCCCAACGGTAAAACTCGAGATGGAACGGACAGGAAGGAGTCGTAATAATGTACCCTGATAGCAATGACTGTCTTATATGCTGGATGTATATGTATGATGCAGTGTGCCACATGTCTCGTGCTCAAATAAGTAACTTGTTGTTTAAACCAATAAAAAAAAAATGTTTTAATTAATAAACATGCCTCTGTCAGTGACCCACCCCGTTCTTTTAATAAAACTTCGCCAAAGCAATGTTTTGCGGAAAGGCAATATGCAAATGTGGGCCACTTTTTTTTAACGTGCCCGGGCCAATTTTTAATCCCAATCCAACCCTGCTGTAAACCCCACTTCACCTCTACAGCAGGCACCGCGTCAGCAGATAGTGTTGTGTGTGGTCTGCGACAGGGAAAAGGGCAGAAATAAAATGAACAAGCATTTACAATGCAACGGTTTCGCCTTTGGAAAAGTTTTAGCTATTGGCATTGTAAATTACAAAATTTGTATTTATGTGTTGGTTTTGAAAACAGATAAATAAATGGCATTGTCATTTACATTGCCAATAGCTCTAACTTTTCCAAAGGCGAAACCGTTGCATTGTAAATGCTTGTTTTCCTTCTTGTAGTTCTAGTGTTCTGCCTGTTTGTAACCCACACCATACACCCACCCGTGATGGGTGGGTGTATGGAGGTAAATGGGCTGGGCGCACGTGCCCAGGCCTGTTCTAGTACCACACACTATGTGTCAGTGGGGTCCAAGGAGGCTCCCCAGCTGTCGCAGGTCCCATTGTGCAGACCCCAAAAAGAGCATGCCTACGTGCGCTGGCGAAGAACAAAGGCCACTGTGGCTGCTGGACGCACTACACGCTTGTTTTTGTTTTGGCGCTAGGCGACCATTCAATTTACAGAGACCTATAGGACTGGCCAAAATAAAAAGAATACTAGTTTTAGAACGGGGTGGGGCTGCATAAGAACGGTAAGCAGACCGACTCCTTAAATTGAAACCATCTACTCAAGCAGGCCCACTCAGGCAGGAAAGTTCCCATTAGCAGGCTCCACACGAGCTGATATTTTTCTAATAATATCTGGACGGTAAAGCGCCGACATGGTGCAAATCGTGACTGATAGCACAGTAGCAATAATGAATGTTTATAAAGCGGCTGGGGCGGGGGTTTGCGTGCCGCTATGCACACCGGGTCCCCTTTTAGAAAGGTAATTCCAGGAATATTTGTATTACACAACAAAGTGCCTTTTGTGCTAGCGCTTGGAACTGAAAGAGCACGGCAGTGCCTGCCGTGCTGCGTTAAAGCTGCAGCTTACACCCGACAAATGTCTGCATTGTGTTAGCCTATCAAAGCAGCTCTGCTCCCGAGTAGAGCGGTGCCGCACAATTGTGACCGGTGCCGCACAGTTAAAACCCACGTCTAGGAATTGCCGTCACTTTCAGTAAGCCCTATAGGGATAGTCAGTGCTGGGTGCACGAGTTATATGGATGGATCTAAAACTCAGACGATTCACACAAGTATCAAAACATGCCCAGCCTGGAGCAGTTTGCTGTTGCGCCTGGGATCAAATCTGGTCAAAGTTGGGGGTCGCAGTCCCACTCATCGCTTCGCAGCACAAATGTACACATTGGTATTCATATACAGGATTCTAACATAGTGAAATAAACTTCTTTCAAATAAGGGCACCTCTGTTTCACTCAGTTGTGTGATCCTCGGCAAACATCTTTGTTCTCGTTCCCCACCCAGTATACTCCTCAGACCAACAGTAAAGGATCTGACAGCGCAAGTACACCCAGTGAAAGAAATATATAGAAACACTGACCTCGAGGACTAGGCCCCGCCCATCGCTTCAATGTAGGCTTCCAGTCCCCCTTAACAAAAGATGCAGACAGCAGTCAGCAAAATATCTGACCTGGAGGCTGGAGCTATTCACGGCGACACATACATAGAAACGCCCAACATAGTGCAAAAAAACATAATCAGCATTCGAAAGTGCTAGGATATACTTATCAGATATACATTACAGAAAGACTAAAAACCTTATCACAAACACGCCTCTCAGTGTCTCTGTTCGCTCTCCTTCCCAGCTCCGCGGAAGAAGACAGGAAGACGAGGCCACCCTGAGCCCCCCACCCGCCATCCAAAGCAGACAAAACGAAAAGCACGCCCGCCTGGCGAGGCCACAAGGATGGCAAACAAAAGCAGCCGTCCACAAACACATGCGAACAGCAGGGGAGAAGAGAGGCACCGGGGCACACGCGTGCCTCTTTTGAGGACCACAGACTATACAAAGACAGAGCACCGGCACGGCACCCTAGCACCACGTGCACCTGCCATCTCGAGCCTTTGCGGGGAGCCAGTCACTCGGCCTGGGGCATTTACCGAAAAGGACATTGGATTAAACCGCACATCACACCTGCCAATCGCACCAAAAGAGGGCAAATAAATCAACCCGCAGGTGGAACGTGTCACAAGGGAGTGGAAGTCAAATTGTACAGAAAACAGACATCACTGCTATCCAACAACAGAACACAAATGCTTAATTAAGATAGCTGACGCGTGGACTCCATCGCCGGGTTGGAATGCAACGCCCCGTGCACAAAATTCAGGTATCCTCAACTCACACGCCTTTGGACGACAGTACTGGTAAAAGTAACACTACATGCGTGAGTTCAGACAGAGAATAAGTAAGCGTGATGTGCGCAGCAAACACTGCCCGCACCCTCTCACCATCACTCAACACACCATTAGAGCACAGCAGCGAACATAAACCAGTCGTGCAAAACCGAAACTCACATACGAGCCCTGCCCAAGAGTACACACTGTTCACTCAAAGCTGTGGAGAGGAGGGGACCGAGGCTGACACTCCTATCTATACCAAATGCACTATAATAAACACCCGACACCCCGCGCTACAGACTCCAGTGAGGGGGTCCAGCCGGATAAGCAAAAGGGTTGGCAGAGGACGACCGACCCCAGCCCACACACTCTGAAGGACCAGCCGAGCGCAAACATCCCTAGCACCCCAGGGTCGCACCCTGTTCGGACTGCACGGGAAGGAGAAGCCACCGTTGCACCTTTCGCGGTGGGCAGGACGCTCTACATCCCGGTTCGCTGAAGGGTCCCCCGGATGGCACAGGCCTGCCCGGGCACTGTCCCGTGGGATCTGGTACTCCAGTGACCAGGAGGTACCCACGCGTGTGCCTCTCTGCCCGCCCTGCCCCATACCTGGCAGGGTCTTGTGCGCCGTGTTGCCCATGGCTCGGGTCCATGAGCCACGGCCGACTTCCCCAGCTGCAGCTCCCGCAGTCCCGTTTCTGGAGCCCCAGTACCCCGTAGCTCCCGGCTCGCGCTGCCTCCGCCGGGGCTCGCGCTGGTACTGCCACCGCCTCTCAGAGCAGCAGGGCTGGCGGAGCTCCCGCGGAGCGGGCAGGGCCTCGACGACCGAGCTCCGCCCTCGCTGCATTACTCACCCAACGACTCCCCGCGCTTGACTTCATAATTCCCTTGAAGCAGCCCCCGCACTTCGATACAGGACACGCCCAACATAACAGGCACGCCCACCCAAACAGGACGCTTAAACTCACACAGCCCCCTGCTGCTTTACAGAGAAATTCCCAAGCCTGTGTACCAAACCATACATTTTGTATTTGCGTAGTTTTGAAGCAGTGGAACCGGGCCACAAGGGTGTAGAATCGCGGCCCAGCAGTAGAATAGATACAGTAGAACTTGTATACGAAAGGGGTTGGCGTTACATTAGCATGATTTCAGAGCGGGGCACACCGGAGAGCGGGAGGGGGGCGGGAAACAGACAGGGGGAGACACAGACAGCGAAAATACACGGAGAGCAGAAGGGGGGCGGGAAACAGACAGGGGCGGGAAACAGACAGGGGGAAGAAGGCACGGAGGGAAACAAAATACACGGAGAGCGGGAGGGGGGCGGGAAACGGACAGGGGGAAGAAGGCACGGAGGGAAACAAACACGGGCTTACCTTCACTGCAAGGAGAGAAAATGGCGGACACAAGCTTCCGGATTTTGAGGATTTGTGGGCGTGGAGGGGGGCGGGAGAGGACACGAACGGCGGGAGGGGGGCGGGAGAGGACACGGACGGCGGGAGGGAGGCGGGAAACGTGCACAGGACAGCGAGGGGGGGGCGGGGGCGGGGAGGCACACGGAGGGGGGCGGGAATGGACAGCGCATCTGAAATCACTTTCAGTGAAAGGGGAGGGAACGGGAAAAAACGAAACTCCGCCCAGGGAAAAAATCTCGGGAACGCCCCCGAATCTGGTCTGGCCTTGACGGACAGATCCGGCACCCAATGGCTAGCCTCCATTTATGGAGCTAGCCAATGAGAGCCGGGGGACGTTCCCGAAGTGCTTATTGTCGACATAGGATTTCACCTGCGCTGAAGAGCTGCGCAGAGCGCAGCCTTCGGCAGGCGAAACCCAAAAACATGCACACGGCACAGATGGCACTTGAGCAGGGCTTTGCTGAAACCAGCGGCCTCACGCCAACGACCAGTTTGGCTATTGGCACAACAGGTATTTCGACCTGCATCATGAAAAAAGTAAATACCGGGTAAATACTGCATGGAGTGTGTGCCACTACCAGTAAACAACTACAACTAAGGGGTCTGTGCTACCGAGTGAATACTGCATGGAGTGTGTGCCACTACCAGTAAAAAACTACAACTAAGGGGTCTGCGTTCTGTCGTGCACTCACTACAGAGTTGGCAATGTGTTAACTAGAATGTAAAGCATCGCTCCACTACAGGCGGGGGTCACGTAGGCGAAGGGTGCACAACGTACCCCACCACAGCAGCCACACCACTGCACAAACAACCTGAGCCAGGAGCACGAGGCTTGATGACATAGAAAATAAACTTTCAACAGACAATATTGCACCCCGGGGAGAACAGGTATTATTAAAATACTAAAACCAAAGTATATCCGAAAGATGACAAATGCACGAAAAATAGCATTTCATGCGAGTCAACAGTCAAGAATGTCAGTGATTACACAGAAAGGGGTTAAGGCCAAAGGGCAAGGCCCTGCCCTACTTCTAGCCTCCAGGCCGTGAGCATTGCACATGGTGCTGGTGGCATGATTGCGCGGACTCGAAGTCTGTTTACCAAACACGGTGACAGTCGTGGTGACTGTTCATAACAAGCATTTACAATGCAATAGGTCTCGCATTAGGAAAGTTTGAGCTATTGGTATTGTAAATGACAAATTTTTTATTTATGTTTTGTTTTTGAAAATAGCTAAATTAATAGCTATGTCATTTACAATGCTAATAGTTATAACTTTCGCAAATGCGACACCTATAGCATTTCTAATGCAATATGTGTTGTATTTACGCGACTTAGATGTATTGATATTACAAATAACAATGGCTGTTAATTTTTACAAATAATTAATACTTAAATAAGTTATTGTAATTTATAATGGCAATAGCTTAAACTTTTGTAAATAACTTTTGTGAAGATTATGTTCAGAGTATTTTATTGTGACGAAAATCCAAGAACAGAAGTGAAAATTTTACATCTTTTTGTTACATTTGTAATAAAGCTTGAAACATTGACAGAACATATTTGAACCAGTTGTTGAATGGTTGCACAGAGGGTGAGGGGGTGTGAGGGTGAGGGGGAGGGGGTGTGAGGGTTAGGGGGTGTGCAGATGAGACGCTGTGTGTTTTACTTGGTAGGGCTGCTTTATTTTGGGTAATGTAAGAAGGGCAAGTCCAAATGTTCTTTCTAGGAAATGCAAGATCCTCATGCCCCCATGGCATTTGCTCGCTCATTTGTCACATTCATCCGCACCTGATGCACTGCCTCATCTTTGGGACTAGATACCTTAAGACACTGAAATCTGATGTTCAGTGGTGGGGCAGGTGGAGCGCAGGCGGTGTGTGGCGGCAGCGGGGGATTTAAATATTAAAATAAACAAGTGCATGGGTTGGGAGAGGAGGCAGGGGAGGACGCGTGTGCATGTGTTGGTTTTGTTAATGCTAGAAAAAAACAGCTAGTCCCTTTTATATTGCTTAGGAGGCGGAGGGGGGGTTAAAAGGCCAATAAAGATGATAACGGACGAGAGGGGAAATGTGCTGGAAGGGGTGGAAGAGACGGAGGAGAAAGGAGGACACAAAGGGGTGTAACGTGAGAGGGGGAAGCAGACAAGGAGGAGGTGTAAGAGGACTGAATTAGCAAATGGACTGGAAAACACGAGCACACGGACGTACCCTGCGCTCTGACCTTGGTGCTGTGCCCCTGTTTGGCGGAGTCGGTGCAGGAGCTGAGGGCGCCCAACAGCAGGATGTTGGTGGCTGCATGGCCGTGGCGGGAGCTGCCCTGCTGCAGCCCGCCCGCCATGCTGCATCTTCCCCCTCCGCCTTCCTCCAACAGTCCTCAGCTGGCTTCCTCGCTCCCCGCGGGCAGGCTGATTGGATAGAGTGTGTCAGAGCCACGTCCGGAAGGAGGGACAAAGGGCCGGAAGTCTCGGGGCGTGGCTATCATGTAGTGGCCGGAGCCAAAGGGATATACACGGAGAGCCCCTTAGGGACCGTTAGTGTGCGACCTAACGGGATGGGGTGGGGGTCGGGGGGTAAAAGGGCCATCCTCACGACCGTGTCATCCCATAACAACGTAATGCGCAGCTCCTGCCCTCAAGGCTATCGCCTTCAACTTCTGCCGCGGCTCACAGTGGTGTTTAGGAGTTCATTATTATTATCAGTGGTGTGCGGCAGCGGCCGGCCGGCTGGAAGACCTGGACACGCTGGCCACAGTGGTGCGAGCCTGGTAAGGGGGGGTGGTGTTTGCCTGTATGTCTGTATGTCTGTGTGCCTGCGTGTGTGTGTGTGTGTGTGTGTGTGTGTGTCTGCCTGCGCGCGCGAGTGTGTCTGTGTCTGCGTGTGTGCCTGTGTGTGCGCGTGTGTCTGTGTGTGTATGTATGTATGCATGCATGCGTGCGTGTGTAAAAAGATCCGATGACTGGTGGGGGGATGTAAAGTGAAAGTAAGCAGCGCACGTGTGTTTCAGTCTGTGTGGTGGCTGGCTGTGTGCGCACGCGTGGACGGAGGCGACGTGCGCGTTTGCGCACCCAAATCCGGCCGCTTTCAAGCTCGTAACACCCTCTTGTCCTTCCTCCCCCCGAGACAGACAACATTAGGTCTCCAGCTGGACACCTGCATCCTTTGGATGCAGTTTACCAGCTCGACCTAAAAAACAGTGTTGGTTTGGGTACTTACTGGGTTACTTGTGGCACTGCCTTTATTAGGCCTGCTGCTGCTTACACTGCAGGATGACATGCTGGCTGCTTCTAATACTTCAATACGTCACGCTGTACTGGCAGTGACTCGTGCAGTGCGTGTGCGGGCTGTGGAATACCCTACCCCACAGAACCAAATCCAGCGCAATTAGTGGCCCGCCCACCGGCAACCCTGATCTGAAGGCAAATTCGCGCAGAACCACAGATATGGATTTATCGGCTCAGCACAGCAGCACTCTTCACCTGAGGCTCCGGAGATAGTGATAGAGTGTGCAGTGAGGGGGGCCCCCCTGCAGGGTACGTGAAGGGGTCCCCTCTGGGCTCAATCTAGAGCCCCCCAGCAGAAGTGCGGTGCTGACAGGGCCCCCTGGAGGGCGAGGGCCCCCGCACCACAGGGGCTGCAGGGGCCTGTGTTACGCCCCTGTGAGTCAACTATATATATTGTGACATATCACGTGCAGTTGAGTACTTGATGTGAGTTGGAAGTAGCACTCCGGTGTAGACCTGGCCCTGAAAAAAAAAGTGCTGGTGCAAAGCACCGGAAACCAGTGGCACAAATTAAGCAATGGCGTGGGGAGCCATTTGTAAATCTTCCACAGCACTCTGAGGATGAGGCAGCAGGATGCGGTCCGAGGCGAGCAATGACCAGTTTGTTCATCGTGAGTTTGTCATCAAGGTTGTAGCAGAGGTTTCTTGCTGTGGAGTGGGCGTGGGACCTAATTTGGGTGTCCATCCATAGGAGTTCCAAGGGCAGCTCTTGTTTCCAAAAAACATGAGCTCCGTTTTGTCCGTGTGGAGTTTATGGCACATTCAATGTCCTCTTCAGAATACACTGTAGGTGATTCTCTGACCTTTGTGCCAGTTTACAAACTGCTGATGACCATGCTTCTTCTCCTCTCCATTTTTGCACTGTGAATTTCTAGCACTCTACAGTTATGTTATCTCGTTTGTCTCTCTTTTTCTGAAGTGTCCTTTCCTTCTTCTGCCACGTGGAACCCCCAGGCTTGAAAACATCCTCCTATTGTCATTTTTAAAACTTGTTAATTTCTCTATTTTCACTTATTGTTTTAGTAATATATTCGGTCAATATATTGTGTTTCTCCACCATGTTCCTGCCGGTGTTGTTCAGCTGGGCAGTTAACCAAGTTAACCAACTGGACTGAAATGACATAGCTCCGACTGTTTCTACAAGGCCAAACCTTACTTCTTCCGTATTGTGCGGCCACTGCCATTTGGCCTACGTCTATCGTGCCACACGCAATCTTAGTAAGCCTCTGGGAAGTTTTTGTCAGGCTAGTGAAATCTCTCATAACTCCTCAGTTTTGGATCACCATAATATGAAAAATGTTTACCATAATGCAGAACAGGAATTCGTTTTGCCCGCAAGAGACCAGTTTCCAGAGAAAATGCCTTGCCTAGAGACCTTTTTTCCTCAAGGAGACATTGAGCCTGATTCAAAAAGTACACTCATAATTTTGCACCCATAATACTTCCGCAAACAGTTGCAAATTTACTACCTTTAGGAATTCACAAACATTCCACAAATTATGTCTGAAAAGCAGCAGCTCAAGACGCCTGTCACGTGACACGTCCCCCAGTTCCCCAATGCCTAATTGTACATAGTATTCAATTACGCAGTGGGGAAATAAAGCCCCTTGCGCAATTTCCCGTTTTTTCCCCCTTGTGGAAGATATTTTTATCACGTGGGTAATACGCTCCATCAGACCTCGTTTGAAAGTGATCCATTCCATTTTCAGCCTAAAAGGGATGTTACTCCAGAACATTTCTGGAGTAAACTTCGAACAGTTTGGGAAAGGGTCGGATCAAAGTTGGTGTATACCAACAGACTAACGCTATTGTGAGCATTTTCAAACTTCTCTATTGAGCTTAATTTGAGCGGGTGATTTCTGGTGCTCCGCACCGGCTATTAATTGTCAGCACCAGCTCTAGTGACAGTCCACCACATGGTGCTGCTGTCTGTTTTATTTTGAGACTAGCACAACAACTTATTAAGGTGACTCACACTGAAAATTACTCATACCAGCCTCTCACACCATTATTATAGCTTTGTGTGGCCTGAAAAAGTCTGAATTGTCTCTGATGGCGCTGGGTTTCACGTTCTAGACTTAATCTGGAACCCCAGGGCTGATGGCTCTTTTGTTACCTACTTGTAAAAGGGGAGGGGAGAAAAATTCAATTATCGACTACACATTCCCAATATCCATGACGCTGAAAGAACACAAACTCCTAGTTCAGTTTAGTATATTTATTAAAGTGACAAGAAAAGTTGAACATACAAACACCTGATAACGAGAGTGTAAATATACAGGGGTACTAATATAAAACCACATCTTCGCACTAAATTTAGTAAGTGCAACAGGCACAAAATCAACAATTCCAGCATCAAAATACAAATGATTGTAGAGACCACATCGAGAGATTTCTTCATTGGCGGTTCATAAGTAAAAGCATAAAATCTGTCCCAACTCTATTTCTGATATGATACTCCTACTTGGCTTTTCCCATGCAAGTTCCCAAAAAGGTGTCAGTGGTCCCCTACAAGCATTAATACTTAATCAATAAATATAGACAAAGTCGTTGCTATATTTGAAACTGACATGCCCAGCCGGGCAGAGGTCTTGGTGTTTACTTTTCAATCAATGTAAAACATAATTAACACACAATATACAAGACAGGGCACAAGCCTGTACCCACTTTATCACACATGAAAAATCAGGACAAGGGAACAATAAAGGGAACAAACAAAAGGGCTTAGGCAAAAGCTTAGCGTTCTGTAAACTTGTTAATTGCACAGTTTTGATTATACAACAGAACAATATTGACACCTTCACACTTTTAAAGGGCATATAAATCATTCCATGTGTGTAAGGTGCACATAGTTGTCGATGGCGTTTCGATCCGTTTATTACATTGTACGGATCTCATCAGGACATGTAATGTATGCCTAATAGTAAACCAGCCTCATTTGCCTAAAGGGAGGAAGGGAAGGAAAATACCAGAAAACAATCATAAGGACAATTAGAAAATGACGCATGTATACACATACATAGAGCGAAAATTGTGGGCATGCACTCTGTGGGGGTAAAATTAGAGTGCAATAGGCTGATATCAAGTGCTGGATAAGGGGTACCTAAACACATGAAAGGGAACGAAAAATGAGGTCGGTGCATGTGCAGAACGTGAGAATTGCATTTCGGCGCAAGTGCTGAGGTTGATTAAACAATGAATGGGTGACACCGCGTCCGTTCAGGCTAGTGAAAAAAGGTGTGGAGAGTGTCAGCATCTAGAGGAATAAGTTAGCGCTCACCAGGGGGGAAGCCAAGGAGTTCAAGGCTAGTTGTGTGCCTGATCACGGGAAATTCCTACTAAAAGCAATGGAAAGGTAATAGTATGTTGCGGGTGAGGTTGTAAGATTGGGGCGGGGGGCAGTTTAAGAAGGGGCAGGCAGCTTACCGGACGGACTGTAGCTGCGACCTGTTGGTGTCAGCTTGTATTCGGTTCCGGTTAGCAAGGTGCTTAATTAAAACTGTTGGATGGCCTGAAAGAACGAGTAGGAGTGTAAAAACGGCAGTGGATTAAAATATGGGGCGGCACAGCAGAATTGTCCTAGAGAAGCTTACCAAGGTTTGGCCAACCAAAGAACGTCAGGCGGACCACAGTGGGTAATTAAGGGACGTTCAGGGTTAATCCGGTACGATGACCTGGGTGGGAAAAGCAAAAGGGTGGGTGGGAATTAGAGAGTTGGCCCGATAGCCTCGGGGTGGAAAAGGACCAACGTGGAGCATGGCGGTCGGGCAAAGCTTCTAGGCAAGGACTTACCGATAATGAAGAATCAGTGCTGCTCAATTGCCGGTGCCGGTAGGAGTGGCGAGTCATGCAAGGAGTCTATATGTGGAAGACAGGTGCATGTGATTGGGCAGTCACTCCCATGTGATTAGAAGTGACATAGAAGAGGTGACAAGGGGTGGTGTCGATGGTGGCGGCCATTTTGAAAGGGTGAATATAGATATAAAAGGTGTAGGAGAAAAGGAGGTAGGGGGGCCACATTCTAAACAATTTAAGGGAGTTCAGCAGAGAGGGCAATTAGAAAAAGACATATTGCATAGTGTGTGCGGACAGAGTTATGCAATCAGAAAGCATGGCAGAAGACATGGAACTCAGGCTTTAATGTTCATATCAGGGTATTCCAGTCCTCCTGTAGGTTTAATCCTGTGTTGAGACTATTAGTCCTTAAAATCCATTTAAGCTCCTCCTTATTGAGGATGCGTGTGAGATCCCCTCTTCGCGCAGGAAGTTTTACAGTGCTGATAACTGTCCACTGAATGTCATTTTCTGTGTGTCCCTTCTCAAGAAAGTGATCCACAAGCGGAGCATTCGCTGTCTTACATCGAATTCTGCTGCGATCTTGCGAGATGCGTAGCCGAATCTTCTGCTTGGTTTGACCCACATAAATCATTTCACAAGGACAAAAAATAGCATATATCACATTGCATGTATTACAATTACTCAGTGACTTTAAGACATTTCTCACATCCTTGAAAACAAACTCCTTTGTCTCGATGGTAAAGTCGTACACTATACAGTTGCCACATTTGATATGACCTTTCGGAGGAGCTAAGGACCATAGGTCATTCAGTGTGGGGTTGGAGTTGTGGATGGGGGGCAATGCAGCCCGAACCAAGTTGTCTTTCACATTCTTACTTCTTTTAAATGCGAACATGGGTGGATCTATGTTGAGTGAGCCTGCATTGAGAATTGGCCAATTCTTCTTAATGGTTTTGCGAACTATGTTTGACACTGCGGAGAACGTTGTGACGCAGACAAGGCGTTCCGCCACTCGTTTGGGTTTGGGTTCAAGTATGGTGTCTCGGGCGCAATACCACACTCTCTTTAATGCATTACGCACTAGGCGGCGAGGATAGCCTCGTGAGGGGAGTTTGGTGGAGAGTGTTTGTGCTTCAGAAAAATAGTCAGTCTTGTGTGAGCAGTTTCTCCTGATTCTGAGGAACTGCGAGTAGGGTAGACTATCCCTAAAGGCCCTGGGATGACAACTTTTATAGCTGAGCAGAGTGTTGCGCTCAGTTGGTTTGCGAAAAAGAGATGTGAAGAGAGTACCGTCTTGATGCTAGATAGTGAGATCGAGGAACGGGATACTCTCTTTATTGTGTGTCAAGGTGAATGTGAGACCATTGCAGTTGTTATTAAGCCAATGAAGGAAGGCATTAAGAATTTCTAATTCTCCTAACCAGATAAGGAAGATGTCGTCTATATACCGTTTCCATTTTGTTATGCATGTGTGGAACGGGTTACTGGAGGGAAGAATAGTGTTGCATTCAAGCCAATCCATATAGAGAATGGCTAACGTAGGGGCAAAAATAGCCCCCATGGATGTTCCCCGTACCTTCTGGTAAAACTGGTCATTGAAGGTTAAAAAATTCCTTGTTAGGCAGATCTCAAGCAATTGTAGGATAAAGAGTGTGGGGACTGTATGGGGACGTGGTCTTTTGTTGAGTATGGATTCCATGACAAGGAGTGAGTCTGTCTGGGGGATATTAGTGTAGAGAGATTCTACGTCCAGTGTGCATAGAGTCTCGGTGGTAGGGTCAAATGGGTGGTTTTCACTTACATTAATCATGGCCATGCTATCTTTAATATAGCACCCAGTAATGGGTACAAAGTCCTTCAAAAAGAAATTTACATTGTGGCCTAGCGGCTTGAGATCCGAGCCACAGCCCGAGACAATAGGGCGTCGGGGGGATCCATAAGTCTTTTTTATGGACCTTGGGCAGCGTATAAATAACAGGGGTGCGCGAGCTAGTGACATTGAGGAAGCTGAATTCGTGCTTACTCAGGAAACCCTCATCAAGACCTTCCGTAGTGACCTGTCGGATTAGTGATTGTAGCTCTTTAGTGGAGATAGTTGGGAGTCTAAGATAGTGATCAGTATTGGAAAGTTGGCGTTCAATCTCACATTTGTATGTGTCGATGTTTTGTAGCACTATATCCGCAGGTTTGATCACTAAGTTGGTATTGTCACGCAAGTTGGAGATTGCCGATTTCTCCTGTAGGGTAATATTGTGGGGAATAAATAGGTGAGATTTGGCCAACTTAGATGTTTCTTTTAGGATAATCTTTTCAAAAGTGATGATTTCACTTGGTACCATGTTAGATGACGGTAGAAAAGTTGAGGGTGGTCTGAACGGTGTGTTGGTATTTTTGGGAGAGCTTACGTTGTTTTCAAAGAATGCCCTGAGCCCTATTTTCCTGAAAAAGCCAAGTAATTCAGCTTGTAGGTCCAGAAAATTGGGGTATGAAGTGGGGACGAAAGATAGTCCCTTACTTAGGATAGAGATTTCATCACTGGATAACGTGTGTGTTGATAGATTAAAAATGGGGATGACCATATTGCTGTCCGAGGCTGGTGCATTGGTTGAGTCTACCATTGGTAAAATTTGTGTCTGGTTTGTCTTTCGCCCGGAGGGTTGTACCATCGGGGTTGTTGTTTCACTCTGCCTCTTTTGGGGGTATTCCGATTGGCCACGACCTAAAAAATTAGGGTTACGTGTGGGTGCACTAGAACCTTCGCCAGCGTCAGAGTTATCTGATGAATTGGCTGAAGTATCAGAAAACCCTACCAGGGTATTCCGTTTGTTGAAGCGACCCCAAGGCTTGGGGTTCTGAGAGGTGTTACTGTAATTACGGTTTGTATAAAAGTCTTTGTTGAGATAGTGGTATGCGCGCTCCTCTGAAAAAGATTTGACATATTTTTTTACTTTGTTAGCTTTTTTATTCTGTTCAATGCGGTTAAGTTCCTCCACCGTTTTCTCTACCTTTTCCAGAAGTTTTTTGGCTTCCGGTACAGTGTTACTCTCAGTAATCTGTTTCTCAATGTCTTTAATGATATCTGCAAGTTTTTTAAGTTCCTCAGTAGCTGTGTCAATACCTAGTACAAGCCAGTGTCGTGAACAAGTATTTCCAATGTAACTAAAGCTAGAGATATATTTTGGATTGTCTGTAAAGAATGCAGGTATATTTCTAACCAATAGACCTTGTGGAATTGTGTTAGATTTAAGGTATTCAGTTAACATCAATATTTTTCATGTGTGATAAACTGGGTAAGGCTTGTGCCCTGTCTTGTATATTGTGTGTTAATTATTTTTTACATTGATTGAAAAGTAAACACCAAGACCTCTGCCCGGCTGGGCATGTCAGTTTCAAATATAGCAACGACTTCGTCTATATTTATTGATTAAGTATTAATGCTTGTAAGGGACCACTGTTGCCTTAATAATATTGAGTCCCAAGGTCCCTTGCTGACTTCTTTGGGTCCCCTTGTTGTTTAAAAAAAAAAAAAAAAAAAAAGGGTGTCAGCACGGAAAGACTTCCTAAGAATCACATTCATGTCAATTGGGTCAAGTAGCGTAAAGCTACCGAGCTCGTTCTACGATGCTCTCCTCTCCTCAGGTGGGGCAGAAGTGTGTCCGGATTCTGTCCCTAACCCCAATACAAAAGGCGAAATCACACCCCTGAACTCCTCACGAGACCGCTTCATCCAGTGAGACCCTTGTTGTTAGATAATCTTCCATGCTCTTCTTGCTCAATGCCATTGGTTCTCAGACTTTTCCAGACTCGATGCCCCCAGGCTCTTCCAGACATGAAGGCCATACTCTTCTTTATCAGAAAGGCATCCTCTCCTCCCTAGGTCTTGTCCGACTCCTCCCTAGGTCTTGTCCGACTCCTAAAAAAAAAAGACGTTAGTCAAACTAACGAGGACGAATTCCTGCTCCTGCATGAAAAGAAGGAATTCTACAAGCACATAAATTCTAATTAGCAACCCTCGCCCAAGGGCGTACAGGGAGAAACGAAAGTTAGGCCTACCAGGTTTTTCAGCTAACATAAGTACTGTATACAAATTTAAAATACCTGCATAAGTAGAATATGAATACACACACACAATGCAATAATCTTTACAAAGGATATGCCCATTAATCAAGAATATATTTCACACATGTATAATTACCTAAATTTGTGTGCTCTCTGTTATTTCTATGCATACAGGAAGAAAATCTCTAACATTTTGTTTACACGCTATGGCATTTTGCGTTACAATAGTACAATCTCAAAATGACTATGGATTATGTGTAGATGCGGGCTAACCATGATTGTAACGCACCCCAACAAATATAACAGAATAGCTCTCTATCAGCCCCCCTCTGATGACTAGTGTCATCACAATAAGTACATTTCTCCATTAGATGATCTCCCTGCAGAAAAGACCGACCTAAACAAATGTTGTAGCCATCTTTCCCAGTATCAGCTTTTCTGTATTCTTGAGATTCCCATAGTGACTGTCCTGCAGTCTCTCCATTCTCCTTTCCTCTCGTCTAAGAGAATTCTCAGTTTGCCTCACTCTATGCCACTTACTTATAAGCTCTATTGGCACCCAGCAGTACGATAACACAGATTACGATTATTATGATTGGCTTCAAGATGTAACCAAGGATTCCCTTCCCAAGATCTGCAAACCAACGTCCAACCTTTCCAAATCCTTGGCCAATTTTATCCCAAATTCCCTCTTTGCCAAATCATATATCTCGTGATGTATCTCAGTGATGTTACCTATATATTTCCTGAGATCTTTGCTATGGTCTGGGATATAAGTACAGCACTGTTGAACCCTCAACATTTTACAGACTCCGTCCTCTTTTGCTAGCAATCCGTCCAATGCAAGAAGGTTCTGCATTACCATCGCCCTGATCGAAACCATCTCTCCATCTATAAGCAACAAAGACTGACCCGTAGTCATTGATAATCTATCCTCCAAGGTTGACAACTTTCTAATCTTCACACGATTCAGAACCAAACCCTGTATCATTGCTCCAAACACATGTCCCACAATCTACCCTGCACTTGTATCTCGTTTCTTCCAATGCAACGGCTTCCCTTCTAATGGCCACAAATCCTCCACATGAACATTTTTTGGAAACACTGCAGCCACTAACATGTGCCATGTCAATCCAGAGGCAATCGAACATATGGTTTACTTTCACACACAAAATACACATTCAGCATCACCTTTATGATATCTTGCAAAGCTTTCTTCACAGAATCTTCAATCTGGAAAATGTGATCACATACAATTTCCCCCACAAATACCTTATCATAATATGTTGTATGGAGAATCACTGCTAAGATTGCCGCCGGGTGATGAGCTCCGGTCGGGAGCACCTTGTCTGGGGATTGCCTTTGGCATTAGTCGCGGGAATTTTTCCCCTACCTTCCCCCACATACACCTTCTGGGAACGTTTGACTGCTTTCCAGCGTTTACTCTCACCTGTCTTTTCAACTACCGTCTCTTACGCTGGACGCTTTTGGAACCAATTTCAATATGGTAATTTCTCTCGGTTGAGCTGCGTTTGCTGCTGAGAGGAGATGAGCTGGCGGATCTCTCTCGCCGGCCACCACCTACCTTCTGGGCTTGTCTTCTGTTGCTTGGCATTCCCTTCGGTCCCGCTCCATTTGCCAAAGGTGATTTGAGGCAGTGAGTAAATCCAGCACTGGTTGAGTTGACTTTGTGACCGCTAACAGTTCATTGCCTTGTTAACTCTGACTTTTGTGGGCCCCCTGATGTACTATCTACCATTGCCGGTCTTTTAGTTACTATTCGTTTTTCCAGCCCCTTGCTTCCACCCCCATATCCTCACTACCTTCTGTGCTCTATTGGGACTTGTTTCATTTTCTGTGTTATGCTATGCTCTTTTAACTAATGTAACTATGCAATTACTGTTTTCATGTAAAGTGCTCTGATACCTCCGGGTCTAGCCTGCGCTTTATAAAACTGTTCAATTGTAACTGATGTAACTTTAATGCAACATTCCTCTGATACCCCCGGGTCTAGTGAGCGCTCTTTAAAACTTTCCAAATTATATCAAATCAATACTTTCTTTCCTGAACGCTGAGACCTGTGCAACATGGCTGATCCCCGGTGGAGCTGCTAGACAGCTAAAGAGGAGATTGGCCCTGGTTTTCACCCTTGACCATCACCTACACAGCCGGTCATCAATCACAGTTCCTCCTCGTCTCCCTCCTTCGATTTCTCACAACATTGTTTTGTTTACTGTACTCTCCCTTCCTCTTGTAAATTATGTACCTGTAATGCAACGATCCTAAATGTAAAGCGCTCTGATACCCTCAGGGGTCTAGTTCGCGCTATATAAAACTTTATAAATAAATAAATGTTTGTGGCTGTCTAATGCAAAGCTTCCCTTTTTGTTGGAAATCCAAAGCTATTGGACCACAAGTTCCTTTTTCCTTATGGGTCAATTCCTCCTTGCTCCACTCAGTCTTTTGATGTGTAGTGTCTGGTCTGAATAGTGATTGTCTATGCCTATCTTCTATCTGATCTACCAATTTCTTTTCTCTATCAGCCAACATGCAGGTCAAGTTGTGTTGGTGTGCATAAGCTGTATCTAATGTAACAATAGGAACAAAATACTTGGTCATTCGCTCTTCTTCTTTGTAACAATCGTACTTGTTCAAATGTTTTTACTTTGGAACCTCTGGAAGCACTACATCGTAGTTCGAAAAATAATACTCAAAATGCCCTTTCCCGTAAAACATACTAAGCAATACACTACAAGTAATACCATATGTCAGAGGAAGGTGATGATACATAATTCCTTCCTCTACAGACGCAGGCAATTGCATACATATATAACAATCGCTCACATCCATCACACTCACATATTCATAGAACAACTTTGCATACGCATTCAACGTATAATTGCTCTGGACAAATCTAATTGCAATAAACGACTAGTCTCTTCTGTCAAAGCCCTATCAGATTGTGATGCACCCTCCTTTTTGCTAGTAGATGTGGGTGTCCCTTGTATTTCCACCCCCTCAACTTTTGTTTCCTGTGACTCAACCATGGATATAGTAATGACTATGGCTATAACTACTCCTACTATAAGTGTGCCTACTATACATTTGTCAACTATTCGAATTTCCAGATTCCATTTTGATCGAATTTGAGTTGGTAACTTGCAAGAGGTTCAAATGAAGTCATTTTCTTCCTCTCACTTGTTGTACATGAAGTTCATGCAATAAATCAAAGTCCTGGAATTTGTTCTTTCTCAATTTATAATACAGTTCGAAGACTTCTCTAGCCCTCTTTCTTCTTCTACGGAAAGATCCCTATATTTTTTTATTCTGCCTCTTGGGCCGAGGTTATCTTCTCAAACTTCAGCTTTTACTTACAGTTCAATTTTCATCATGAATGAGATTTGAGCCAAGTCTTTCAATAACATGCTTCAAGATTTCCATCTTCAAGGCTGTAAACTCTTGAACTGGAGGCAGACCCTCAAAATGTTGAAGCAAAACTTCACTCCGAATCAGATGTCGCAAGCCACTCCATCTCGGAGGGTCTGGTAAGGTCAGTGTCAGAAGTCTGTATGCTTCTACTCCAGGGACCAGTAGTTTAATCTCGATTTCCAGCACTGAGACCCTATGCCTCATTCGTTCAGACCTCAGTCTCCCGGTATTCGCAGTTTCCGGCATCTGCGACTACATAGGTCCACTCAGGGGCAGCATATCTTTGACTGGGTACCCTGGCTCTTCTTGACCTTCTCACTCTTCCTTGATTTTTCTCAGTATCACTCTGCTCCTATTAAGAGGTTTCAGTCACTGGAGCAAGATCTCTTTCAGACGCGAGTCTCCAGTTCAGGCCATCTTGTCTCACCGGCCACGGTCTCCTTCGGTTCTGGCTCTTCTCCACAACACACAACCACTCCCCACACGAGTCTCTTCTGCTAAGTCAGACTCTATACCACTTACAATGTTACTGCTCTCCTCAGTCTGTACCTGGCCTTGTGCAGTGTGACCCCCCACCCCTCCCCTCAGCTCGACCTGGCCTCTCCACCGGCCTTGCAACCACAGCTGGACTTTCTTCAGGGAGTGGAACTGTATCTTCCAAGGGTTCTAGGACTCTCCGGTGTAAGAGGTGTGTATCCAATTTGGCAATCCTCCGCACTTCACAGCCGTATTTGTCACTAGGATCACCTGATACAGGCCTCGCTGTCGTGCATCAAGGCAGTTCTTCCTCATGTGCTTGCGAACCAATACCCAGTCACCTGGGCATAGATCATGCAGCAGGTTCCTCGAAGTCTGTGCAGTCGTGGCTTCAACTTGGTGAGACACAGAACGAACCACATCAGCCAATCCTTTGCAATAATCTAGGACCAAATCATCTGTGATGTTTATTAACGCTGTGACTGGCACTGCAGGCAAACCCATCGCCCTCCCCATCAGGATTTCGTGGGGCGGGAGTCCTGTTCTCCTATCTGGAGTGGTACGCCAGCTCATCAGCACTAAGGGCAGCGCATCAGACCAATTCAAAGATGTCGAGGAGCACACCCTTGCCATCCTCATCTTGAGAGTTCCGTTAACTTGCTCCACCAGCCCTGATGCCTCGTGTCTATAACTGCAGTGCAATCTCTGGTCAACTCGTAATGCAGTACACAACAATTTCATGTTCTCGCTATGGAAGTGAGTTCCTATATCCAATTCCAATAAAGTTGGAAACCCGAATCGCAGTATCAACTCTCGGAGTAGTAATTTTGCCACTGTAAGACTATCACATCTCCTAGTTGGATATGCCTCAACTCACCGTGAAAAGACACACACCACTACCAGGATGTACCTCAATCCATTGCAACTGGGCATTTCAATGAAGGCCAATTGGATCCTGTTAAAAGGACCCCCTGATCTCCCAATATGACTCAGTGCAATCACAGTATTCTTTCCAGCATTCATCTGTTGACATGACGCATCTGTTGCACACCGCTTTAGCACACGCAAAATTTAGGATTAAGCAACGTTTGTCTGAACACTCGCACCATAGCACCATAGCATCTCAACCAAGATAGATTGTGCAATGATACTGCCTTGACATAGGACTCATCAAACTATCTGGTAATAGTGCTATTCCATCAGTTGAAATCCAAATGCCATCATCTCGTTTTTCACAACCTGTCCTAATTCAACCAGCTTTTTCCTGTTTTGACACTTCTCCCTGCAGACGCTTGACCTCATCCCAAGTGTCTGCTATGGCCAACATTATGCTGAGCTCGGTCGCCTCTGTGCCCTCTCCTACGTATTCTCCATTAAAAATGCGTTTACCCCCCTTCCATGGGCAGCGCACTTCACTACCGCTACTTTCTTTGGTCACTGCAAAGCTTCCAGCAGTTGTCTCACATATTCCCCATTTCTGATAGGGTGTTCTTAACGTCATCAGGATCTCCTATGTGACCATAGCTGTCCGAAGTCATGAACTACACTGAACCCATACTGGCTGTCGGTATAGATGGTGACTCGGGTTTGATCCGAAACAAGACATGCACGGATCAAAGCGATGATCTCAGCTACCTGTTCGGAGTTTAGTCCCTGTAAACAGGCAGCCTCTACCACTCCAGAATAGTGCAGACAGCAAACACTGCCCTCAGATGACCCTTATTGTCTCTTAGACACGAACCATCAACCAAAAGGACTTGGTCTGTGGTTCATCAACAATGTCAGGCCTTGGTTTGGTACAAAGTTCAGTCATATCAGACAGTCATGGTCTTCACAATCTTCCCCTTTGAGATTCGAAATAGGCATCAAAGTAGCAGGATTTAACATAGATGATCTTTTCAAGGTAACATTCTCAGAGACCAATATGACCTGCTCATGTCAGGTAAGCCTATTGTTAGCCAGATGCTGTGTTTTGGTAATCGTCATCAGGAGCTCAATTGAGTGTGGAGCATAAACAGTAAGTGGATGACACATTACAATACTTTTATACCTTTCAATGCTGACACCTGTTGCAGCAACGGATCTGATACATCCAGGCAACGCTGAAGCCAAGGGGTCCAAGGTAGCTGAGAAGTAGGCCACTGGTCTACGGTCACCTGCATGTGTCTGGGTGAGTATGGCTAGGGCACAAACTTCCCTTTCTCCACAGAAGAGAGAAAACGCTTTGTTGTAATCAGGCGTTCCTAAAGCCGGAGCGCGACACAGGCTCTCTCTCAGCTCCAGGAAGGCAATCAAGCAGTTGTTATCCCATGGTACCGGATCACTTGCATCCTCTATAAAGGCTTCGCCTTCAATGAAAAATTGGGAATCTACTGTCGACATTATCCGACCCATCCCAAGAACATCCAAACATTTTTGTTTGTAGCAGGCGGATTCATTTGCATGATTGCCTCAATGCGGTCTGGTAACACCTTTCCCTTGCCTTTCTCAATACGATGACCCAAATACTGGATCTCCGACAAACAATACTGAAGTTTTCCAGGGGACTCTTTGTGCCCCTTTTCTGCCAAATAATTTAACAGCGCCACTGTATCAATCCTACAAGCGTCCTCGGTCTCTGAGGCAATCAGGAAGTCATCTATGTACTGCACAAGTACTGACTTCTGCAGCAACTTTAGACTTTCAAGATTCTTTTTCAAGATCTGATTAAAGATAGCTGGACTCTCAGTACACCTTTATGGAATATGACACCATGTTAACACACGATTCTCCAGCCAGAAATCAAAAAGAAAATTGTCTTTCCTCGTGAAGTGGTATGTAAAAGAATGCTTGGCACAAGTCAATACCAGTGAACCACTGCTTCACAAAGGATTTGAAAGAGGATCACATCTGGATTTGTAACCCCAGGACAACGTTGAATCACAATTGCATTGACCTTTCGCAGGTCCTGCACTATCCTATACTTGCCACTTGGTTTCTGCAATCCCATGATGGGCGAATTGCATGGGCTTCCTCTAATCTCCGTTTGAATGCCTTGTGCGGTCATAGACTCGATCACAGGTATTATTCCCGTTACAGTTTCAGGAGTCCGGTTGTATTGCGGTGTTCTTGGAAATTCAGCATGTGGTTTGATCTGTATCTGAACTGGCTCCACCCCTCAAATCAGTCCTATTCCTTCACCTGTAAAGTCCCACACCACAGGAGAGACAGCGTCTCTCAAGTCATATGGTAGTTCATCCACTGTCTGCACAGGGAACATTTCTGCGCAAAGATTCTGATTCACCATTTTAAATGCAACATCATAATCATTTGTCTGTAATTCTATTCCTTTGGGCGTGTAATAGATGGTACAATTTAGTTTGCACAAAAGTTCACGTCACAACAAACAGACTGTACTCGAATTGCACACCACAAATTGGTGTCGGTCTTGGAATGTGCGTATCCTTACAAGTAACTCATCGGTCAAAGGATTCATCATTCTTTGGTTAGTAACTCCTACAACCTGGATCGATTGCCCAGAGAGTGGTAGGTGTGGGTCTACTGCAGATCTTACAGTAGAGCAGGTAGCACCAGTATCAATCAAGAATTTAATGGGATGACCGTCAACATCTACCTCCACAAACGGTCCTCTCTGGTCTACCTCCAAGACTGCTCCAAGAGCGCAATCTTCCTCCCCTTGGGGCACCGTCATAATGACTGGTCTGGATTAAAATTCTCAAACCTCACTAAAAGGCATCTTTTGGTATACTTGGTTACTCTGTGGTTATCACAGTGGTTGTGGTACCTGCATCTGTTGATTCAAGCCTCCTCCAACCATGGATATTGGCTTTATTACTGTATTCATAACATTGGGCACTAGCACAATCTCTTCATCTTGTACCTGATTTGCTAGATGTGTCCTACACTCGCTTCCAATGCCCGATCTTGTGACAATAATGACAGGTGGTAGTCTTCGTCAAGGTGCTTATGTCTATTCCTGAGCTGGGATCTGTTCCCCTTCCTCTTCCTAATCCATAGGAGCCGATACGTTTTGCATCCCTTCGTGGTTATTTTCTTGACTCCGACCCAACTGTCTGGGTCTGTTCTCCCCTTTCTGCGTTTCTCATCTGTACCAACATTAACTTGTTTTTCATCTTTTTCTGCGTGGACTTTGTCTCATCACTACAGTATCTGGCATAACATAGAATTTCATCTACAGATTTATTCTGCCAGCAGATCAAGTGCTGTTGAATCATGAAGCTAATCTCTGGTCTCAATCCTAGCACAAACTTGGAAACAAACTGTCCCATGTCCTTAGGTTCTAAAGTATCCAACCCACTGTACTGCTTGAAGGCTTGCAAAAGCCTCTCCTAATATACATGCACTGTTTCTTTGGGCTCATGGGTGGTTCGGTCTATTTTAACCCAATCAATGTCTTGTGACGCAACTTTAGACAGTAACCATGTGATCACCTAATCAAACATTTTCATACCCCTGGGTGAAAGCCCATGTGTCAGAGGGTCTCTTTCTGGTTTTGCAGGGTGGCCAATCAACAGCAATTTTACAAGCCACCCATAAATCACTCTGGACCACAATATCAAACAAAGTATTCAAATCAATCCACACCTTTGAGCGCTCGACCTGTTTGTACAATTCAGCAGGTTTCTCACACAGCTGAGGAAAATCATTTGTAAATGATGCCAAATCAGCCCTGCTCCAAGGCACATGCACATATCCTCCGCCCGGCACCTCTCTCAACCTGTAAGTCTCCACTCCAGTGGCCCCCCTCCGGGAGGCGCTACATCACCTATTCCCCTTTTAACACTCTTCTTTTTAGACCACCTTTCCTCCCACTTGTCAAGCTTGCACCAGGTACGTATTCCGATGACCAACTCATGAATGTGCATCTTCAAACCTGTCATCTTTTTCTCTTCCAATTCCTGATCACTGTAATTTAATCTATGACTTCCCTGTAGCATTTTTGTTTTGGTCAGGCCCACGTTATACCGTTGGGCTAATTTGGTCAGTTTCTCAGGTGCTCGCCTCGCCTTACGAGTAAGGTTCTTCGCCACAAACAGCTCATCCTGCCCAGATAGTTTGATCCTATCCAAAGGCAGGATGCCCTCAATTATCTCATCTAATTCTGCCTTCATTTTGACCACGTATACCAGATTTGCCTTTAGAATAGCTTTCATCGTTCCCTGACTCGTCACACTCACTTGTCCTTCCCTTTCACAACTTTAATTCCTCTGTCGATCTTCCGACTCTGCACTCTGTGAGACATATTGACATCCCGAAGCTCTCTGACTCGTTCCTGCTTCCAGTATTGTCCCCATAGATCTTCTAACTGTGGGTTCCTGCCTTCTCAACTCTGACTGATCTTCGAGACCTCCCTGTCTTGGTTCTACCTCTGGTATCCTTCCCAGGGGTCCTTTAGCTGGCGGTTCCCACATTCTCAGGTCTGACGGGGAGTTCGCCAATTAACCTGTCCATACTATTCTACACCCCACACTCCACCCTTGAAGGGTCTGTGGTGGTTGGCAATGGTGTACTTGTCTCTACGGGCACCAGAAATGTACCTCTCCCATCTCATTTCACATTTCCCTCCAAAGGGATTCTTTCTCCTGGTCCTGACTGCTGCTGACTTTGGCTTTCCCCTAGACTCGAATCGTACACCGAAACTATAGGCTCAATGGTAACCGGTACCATAAAGGCTTCCTTTAACCGTATAGTAGTATTGTCTCCACACGCCTCAACCCCTCGGATCACTGGCCCTCCTACCCCTTCTATTCCTGTCGAAATCCTCCTCACTACCCTTGCTCTAGGAGCTGGTTGTGGGGGTTCCGTACTTTACATATTCTCTCAATCTGCGAGTGCTCTTCTTCCCTCCTCTGTAAAGGGGTTATGGGGTGGAGGACGCTCTGTTAAAAGTGTGCCTATCAAGCTGTCATCTGAATCACTTCCATCATCCCCTTTCTGATCCGATTTCCTCCTCCCTCCGCACATTGCGGATGTTGCCTTTCTCCCTTAATGGTATCCACCCTCCACATCTTCAACTGTGCATTCTATTGTGCATCCTGATACACCTTTATTGCCATCTTCACCCTTCTTTGAGATTGTTCCCTATTTTTCATATATGCTGCTCGCATCCAAGCATCTAATGCCTCAAACTGTGTTGGTCTAGGTGGGGATCATAATGAAGATATTACTCCCCTCAGCTGTTGTAACACATCCAATCGGAATGGCCCATACCATGGAAAAGGCAAGTCACACTCCTTTTCATTTATGCCAATTTTGAAGCTAAACTATAGTATGGAGACCCACATTTGTTGCCATATAATGTGCCGGGTATCCTCGGGTTGTGCTTCTTCACCCACTCGAGTCACCACTCCTCTGTCTCCTCTACACAAGTCTCGCAGCACCCTAAAGCATTGCATGGTCAATCCAAAGTTCTTTTTTTTTCGAAAACAATTTCTTATTTCTGTTTCCTGATGACAACCTACCAATCCCACCACGGTGTTACACCGACCTATCGCGGCGCACTCTGACATCACTTTTTCCTACTCGCAGCAGTTCACCCCCCTTCACAATCACACCATACACGTACACTCTCAAAATCATAAACCCAAGTAACTGTCTGTCCACGAGATGACGGGACAGTCACATAATCAAGTAATTGTTTGCCTTACTAATAGATCGATTGTGTTTACTCGCTCAAAAACATACACACACCGTGACGCATGACCTGTGCTGGACACTCGAATCGCTGTGGTCTACCCCTGCGCACGAGGCTTTTTCCACAAACAATTCTAACAAATCCACTCGCACAAAGTTGCCTGTCTCAGACGGGTCGTCGATAGCGCTTCACGACTTCCCAACAAACCAACGACCAGACAATTACTACAAAACAGATCAGTGTTTTCTACACCACCATTATCCCAGGATAACAAACAAAAGAAACCTCAGGGACGGCACGTGTTCAGCCCGATAAACCACAGTCACTCAACTATCATCACAACGCCGCAAGACATCACACAATCCAATCACCACAATCTAATACACACACCCATATTCATACTCACACCACCGTTCACCGCTGTCTTCGTCGCACCATCACTCTCCCCCAGCCTCTGTCAAAGCCCATCGTTCACCATTCTCAATCATTGGGCTCTAATTTGGGGCTTCATGGGTCTAGGTCTTAGTCTAAATTTTCTGGATTCTCCCCTCACTTCAAGAGGTAACCATCCTACTCTGCTACCAACTGATGGCACCAGGTTCCACGTTCTAGACTTACTCTGGAACCCCCGGGCCGATGGCTGTTTTTGTTATGTGCTTGTAAGTGGGAAGGGGAGAAAAATTCAGTTATCGACTATACATTCCCAATATCCATGACGCTGAAAGGACACAGACTCCTGGTTCAGTTTAGTATATTTATTACCGTGCCAAGAAAAGTTGAACATATAAACACCTCATAACGAGATTGTAAATGTACAGGGGCACTAATATAAAACCAAATCTTCGCACTAAATTTAGTCGGTGCAACAGGCACAAAATCGCCAATTCCAGCATCAAAATACAAATGATTATAGTGACCACATTGAGACATTTCTTCATTGGCGGTTCATAAGTAAAAGCATTAAATCTGTCCCTACTCTATTTCTAACGTGACATCCCTACTTAGCTTTTCCTAAGGCAAGTTCCCTAAAAAGGTGTCAGCGCATGAAGACTTCCTAAGAAGCACACTAACGTCAATTGGGTCAAGTAGTGTAAAGCTACTGAGCTCGTTCTACAATACTATCCTCTCCTCAGGTGGTGTAGAAGTGTGTCCGAACTCTGTCCCTAACCCCAATACAAAAGGCAAAATCACACCCCTGGACTCATCACAAGACCACTTCATCCAATGAGACCTTTCTTGTTAGGTAACCTTCCATGAGGTAATGGACATTCATCTTCTTGCTCGATGACCTTGGTTCTCAGACTTTTCCAGACAGAACGCCCCCAGGATCTTCCAGACAGGAAAGTCATTCTCCTCTTTATCAGAAAGGCATCCTCTCCTCCCTATGTCTTGTTTGACTCCTAAAACAAGTTATTCAAACTAACAAGGATGAAATCCTGCACCTGCATTGGAGACATGAAAAGAAGGAATTCCACAAGCACATAAATTCTAATTAGCAACCCTCGCCCAAGGGTGAACCGGGAGAAACGAAAGTTAGGCCTACCAGGTTTTTCAGTAACATATGTACAAGACACGCGTTTAAAATACATGCATATGTAGCATAAGAATACACACACAATGCAATAACCTTTACAAAGGATATGACCATTAATCAAGAAATATATTTCACACATATAATTTCCTAAATTTGTGTGCTCATTATGTTATTTCTATGCATACATGAAGAAAATCTCTAACATTTTGTTTACCCGTTATGGCATTTTGCGTTACAATAGCACGATCTCAAAACAACAACGCACCCCTACAAATAAAACAGAATTGCTCTTTATCATCACACTTGTAGGAGTATGAAAGTTAGGTGATATGTTGGTTATGTCATTGGCAGTGCTGGCAGGGGCAATGTGTGGTGTGTGGTGCAGGCTGCAGTGGTCTTCCAAGAGGAGCACTGGCACTTAATGTTTTTTACAAATGAAGTACTGATTCAAAGATCCACCCTGACCCTACATTTTGCGGTGTGTTTACTACTGCATGTTTCGTCACACTGATGGCTGAGAAATTTACCAAAGTAAAACCATTCATGGCCGTCAGGGATCCTTTTCCGAATTCCTGAGAGGTGAAAATAAAGCCATGTTTGGCAATAAACTAAGTTTACAACTCAAAAACGACGTTGTGAATCAGGCTTTCTCCTCGAACCGGAGCCCGGGTGACTTTTCTCTTCCATCCACACCCTCGTGGAAAAAAAGCTATGAGTTTAATGTTGTATAGGTATATAAAACTTTATACATAAATAGGTGTTTTGTTTCTTAGTGTAGTGTCTGTATGAGTTGTGTAGTGGAAATGTTTTTTTTAATTTGTTAGTAGTGTATTAGTGTGTGGTGTAGACTGTATGTGTAATGTAATGATGTGGTAGGTTGTTTACTGGTAAAGGATTGTGGTATTAAGAGACAGTAGTAATTAAAGAAAGTAGGAGTGGCTAAAGTAAAGTGAGAGCGGACTTAAGGAATATGTAGCTAGATCTATTAAGTTTGTGGAAGAGTGGTGTGCAACGGTGTTGCGTGGAATGACATTGCATGGAGCGGAGTGGTGCTGTGTAGAGTGGAGTGGTGTTGCGATGAGTGCCCGTGCTTGGGGTGGGGTTGCATTGAGTGGCTCTGTGTATAGTTGAATTGCGTTGTGTGGAGCAGAGTGGCGCTGCGTAGAGTGGCGTTCTGTGGAGCAGAGTGGCATTGCGTGAATTGGTACTGCGTAGAGTGGAATTGCTGTAAGTGCCACTTGCCCACAGAAGTTCTTATTAGACAGCAGTGCAACCCCATATATTGAAATTGATTGTGATGTGCAGACAACTATATCATATCCTAGTTGCTTAAATAGGGACCTATCCATGTATGCTGAGTGGGTCTCAGTCAGCGCTACCAGTTGGGGTTTGTATAAACTGATCTCCTCAAGGACCAATTGTCCCTTACTACACATATTGATACCAGATACATTCAAGCATATACATTTAATCTGTGCCATGGAAACGAAAGTATTTTAGCGACTGCCGTGCCCTTGTAACTCTAAATTATTGTTCCCCCACCTTAATGAATACAAAAAGTAAGCCCCAAATAGATTGACCATATTTTGACTGTTTCCACTCCCCCCACCACCCCCCTGTCGCCGAGGTAGGGTCAACAACCAGATACCTACTGTTCTAGTTCTCCCCCTACAACCCCGCCCCCTCCCCGTACTATTGAGAAGGAATCAACCCTCCCTTCTGGCTATCAGCTGGAGACGGCCCTATGGAGTATTGACTTCCCACCCCTGAGCAGCCACCCGAACATTCTGTGCCAGAAAGTAAAAGCGGAAGGAAATATCACACCCTGATAATATATCCTGTTTCGCTATATGATGTTAGTGCCCAGATCATGAACCCATCTTAAAAAAGAAAAGCGTACAGCCCCAAAACACAGAGGAGATGAATGAGAAAGACATCAGGGCATAAAAGTTGGTATGTATGAAAGAAAACAAAAATAGCCTGTGCACAATTAGGAGCCTAGCGCAAAGTTACTGTTATTGTCCTGTTCCCAGGCAGGCTGTGGCCTGCTTAGCGTCCTCCATAGAGTAACACATCTGAGTTTACCCATCCTTTATGATTTCGGAGCGAGATGGTTCCTGCAGTGAGATGTAAGCCCCTACAGCCATGAGAGGATCTATAAGTTGGCAATCCGAGCTGGAGTTGCAGGGGGGGGGGGGCTTTGAGAGAAATTGCCTGTCTCAGAAGAAAATTCCCTACATCAATTCAAATTGGGGAAGGCTGTATCATATTAGCATTGGAGGAGTCCTAGTCCCAATCTGTAAGGTCAGGAAGGCCCTCTCAAACAGGTATACTATTTTTTGCTGGGTGTAGGAACCTTACTTTCCCTCCGGGATTTCAAATATCCTTACGTTGTTTCTCTTCTGATGGTTTTCCATGTCTTTGATTTTTGTTTGGAGATATTCCAGCTGAGAGTCGTGGCTCCTGATTGCCTTGACCGTTGCTGATGTGGCCTCCTCAGTATGAGCAACTCTCTCATGCAGCTCAGTAAGTTCCGGTTTGAGAATAGTAATTCTAACCTGAGACCTCATCCAAGGATAGTTGTACCTTCACATTATCTGCTCTAGCCTGAGCATAATGCAGCTGAGCCTCTGAATGCTGAGTCTGGAGGGCTTGCAGAATTACTCTTAGAGACGGTTCCTGTAGATCATCATCCTTGGAATCCGAGGGCAGGGAGTGGTCTGGAGTAATGTCTGAGGGAATGTAAGCTGTACAGCGGGATTTGGAGTGGAACACACGCAGACTGAGGATTGTCTAGTAAGCAGTTTATCAACCCCTGTTCCTGGAAGTGCTGAAATAAGCTTTTGCCTCCCCTTTCGATGTAACCCACTTCGTGAGCGGGCTGCTCCTGGCACCTTGGTTGCTCCCCTTACTGGGCTGACGATGCCTAGAGGGTTTGGGCAGTTGCTACAGCTGGGCCTGGTCCCCGCACTACTTTTTAGAACTATCCTGAGTCTGCTGAGCATGGTGCAATCTGCCCCCCTGCAGAGATGTACAAGCTATCAGAGGGCCACTATCTACATAGACGGCTGAGATATCAATTGGGGTGGTGGTGGTTGTATATTCATCACTGTGGCTTCCATTTGAGGGATTAGGAACACCGTCATAGCCCTGAGCCACCACCTTTTCGTCGTGCTGAATTTCATTGGACAAAATCAAGAGGTGGAATGGACACTTGTTACCGTGTTACCTTGGTTACTTGAAAAACCCTCTTAAACGCGGTGGATAAATTGTTTTAAGCGGTGTATCTTTTCTCCGCCCCTCACACGCGTTGTGGCATAGTCATCGGGTTTGATAAGTGTGCTGTATGCCTGCCTCAAGCCTGAGGCAACCTCTGGTCCAGCGCGGTAGTGCCCAGAGATAGTTCCGTGCCCACAAAAAAATTTGTTAAAAAACAAGCTAACATCAAGGAAGTATTTATTGAGGGTAAGATGTAGCTTGTTATTAAAACTAGGTTGGGTATACTGATGGATCGTGTGACTAGATCCTAATATACCACTTTGGATAATCGGTCAACATGTTTCTGCTTCTCCTCGCCCAGCCGGGTCTATGGAGCATTCGTCAGGACTTTTAAAAAATGTATCAGTACTTACACTATTTGTGCAGTGCTTACTGTGGGTATTTTATTCACCACTTGGTTTCTGGCTGGGGTTTCATTAAACCTAAAATAAACAGAAACATCAATGTAGGCAAAAAAGACATACAATTTCACATGTTCCTTCCTATGTTATTCACAAAATTCCTTAATTATGAAGTGAACTTTATCTATACTGAACGTCATTTTCGCTCTTGCTGCTCTGGTCGCCTATTGCATGGAGATTGTTTATGTTTCAGCTTCAATGGAGAACTAGATGTTTGTATGGGATAACTAGTTATGGTATCCTAGATGGTGAGATTTATAATAGCTCGTGGTGGTACTATACCTAGGGGAGGGCACGTCATTATCCTTGTACCATCTAGTGACAGATTCGTAAAGTATGATTCTCTATCATGTGCGCATTTTATTCTTAAGTTCATTGGTCTGGTTCGAGAGACGGGAATGTATTCCGTTCGTCTCTGTTAAGCCGCTGTTATCCTTTAACCATTTGTGCACTAAATGTATTTGGCCAGAAAAGTTATTAAAAAAATCGGGCATTACCTCGTATTTTCTATCAGCGCGTTTCATCGGGGCAAGAGTAATTTATCGCAGGCTGACAAAAGGAAAATGGGGTCAGGTAAGGCTCTTACAAACAATTCAAGGGAAGGGAACGTTCAGAGCTTCGCCGTCGTTATCGACTTTCCCGCATATCGATGATTCTCCAACGTTTGTGCTGGCTCTGCCCCCGGATACGGAAACCCCGCTCCGGAGGGCTTTTTCACTAGAGTTCACCATGGACACAGAGAAAGGACTTTCTGTAGTTTCAATTCCATATCCGGTCCGTGTACAGTCGTGGGGGCTATTGTTGGTATTATCACTTCGAGAAGTGGTGCCAGGGTATGTCATCGTTCAGCCCGCTGACATTCATGGCTAGACGGTCTACCCACCTTTGTTCTTTCTCGAACAGAATCGCCTCAAAGTTGTGTTTTTTGCTGTTTATCATTTCAATCACTGTCCATCTTAAGTCTTCGGGGTTGTGATTCTGTTCAATGAAATGAGAACATAGTTTGGTTGTGTTTCTCTTATTTTTGATGTTGCTTTTATGTTCCCCGATCCGTATTTTGACCTTTCTAGTCATCATCCCGATATACTTCTTACCGCAGGGACATGTCACTAAATAAATAACGTGGGTTGAGTTACAGTTAGTGTGTTGTTTTTGTGTCCAGGTGAGAGTTTCGGTTAATTTGACTGTTTTGCTCACAGTTGTTAGTTTGCATACCAAACAAGTACCGCAACGGTAGTGGCCTGTGACTGGTAACATCTCTAGATTCCTTGTTGTCGTTGGCAGCTTCCGTTTTTGTGATCTTGTATGTACAAGAATATCTTTTATGTTACGTGTTCTTTTGTTAGCAAAACGTGCTTTTGGCCAATTAAATTTTCCTGTCGTCAAGATCCGCCAATTTCTCTTTACAATTTTCTGTACTTCATAGGTAGCAGGGCTAAAGGTTGTTACACACGTCATCACATCTGGGGTTGGTTCTTTTACTGTCGTCTCAAGGAGACATTCCCTGGGTTGATGCTTAGCTCTCTGGCGGCATTTTGAGATTGTCTTTTTCGAGTAGTCCCTCCTTAGCAGTTTTTCACTCAGTTCTTTGGCCTGTGCTGTGTAGACCGTCATCTGGCTACAGTTCCGTTTCAGTCTCAAGAACTGGCTATACGGGAGATTATCCCGCAGTGGTTTTGGATTTACATTACACGAACACCTGCACAAATACACTAACAATTGAAATTATATTAATTCAGTGTAAGTACACTGATGGTAATAACTATACATGACCTTAAACCAGATCGCTACAGAAACGTTCCAACATTTAGTAAAACTAGTTAGTTATTCTGTGCAGACTAGTTCACCTTTGAATACACGAATGAGTCCGGTGTCAATGAAGTTGCTTGACACCACAAATTGAAACTACAGAAAGTCCTTTCTCTGTGTCCATGGTGAACTCTAGTGAAAAAGCCCCCTGGAGCGGGGTTTCCGTATCCGGGGGCAGAGCCAGCACAAACGTCGGAGAATCCTCGATATGCGGGTAAGTCGATAACCACGGCGAAGCTCTGAACATTCCCTTCCCTTGAATTGTTTGTAAGAGCCTTACCCGACCCCATTTTCCTTTTTTCAGCCTGCGATAAATTACCCTTGCCCCGATGAAACGCGCTGATAGAAAATACTAGGTAATGCCCGATTTTTTTAATAACTTTTCTGGCCAAATACATTTAGTGCACAAATGGTTAAAGGATAACAGCGGTTTAACAGAGACGAACGGAATACATTCCTGTCTCTCGAACCAGACCAATGAACTTAAGAATAAAATGCGCACATGATAGAGAATCATACTTTACGAATCTGTCACTGGATGGTACAAGGATAATGACGTGCCCTCCCCTACGTATAGTACCACCACGAGATTATAAATCTCACCATCTAGGGTAGCATAACTAGTTATCCCATATGATACAAACATCTAGTTCTCCATTGAAGCTGAGACATAAATAATCTCCATGCAATAGGCGACCAGAGCAGCAAGAGCGAAAATGACGTTCAGTATAGATAAAGTTCACTTCATAATTAAGGAATTTTGTGAATAACATAGAAAGGAACATGTGAAATTGTATGTCTTTTTTGCCTACATTGATGTTTCTGTTTATTTTAGGTTTAATGAAACCCCAGCCAGAAACCAAGTGGTGAATAAAATACCCACAGTAAGCACTGCACAAATAGTGTAAGTACTGATACATTTTTTAAAAGTCCTGACGAATGCTCCACAGACCCGGCTGGGCGAGGAGGAGCAGAAACATGTTGACCGATTATCCAAAGTGGTATATTAGGATCTAGTCACACGATCCATCAGTATACCCAACCTAGTTTTAATAACAAGCTACATCTAATCCTCAATAAATACTTCCTTGATGTTAGCTTGTTTTTTAACAAACTTTTTTGTGGGCACGGAACTATCTCTGGGCACTACCGCGCTGGATCAGAGGTTGCCTCAGGCTTGAGGCAGGCATACAGCACACTTATCAAACCCGATGACTATGCCACAACGCGTGTGAGGGGTGGAGAAAAGATACACCGCTTAAAACAATTTATCCACCGCGTTTAAGAGGGTTTTTTAAGTAACTAGGTAACACGGTAACAAGTGTCCATTCCACCTCTTGATTTTGTACCTTGACCAGGGGAACTGAATGGACAGTTATTCCTCCCCCCCTCCCTTTTGATTAAACCTAGAATTTCATTGTACACCTCACAGCCTTCGCCCGCTGTGGCCTCCATACCTGCGGAACACCCTCCCCAACCCCACCCCCAGCCCCTAGAGCATTAAAAACAGTGCTCTTGTTTAGTAGCTCAGATAGTCCAGTTTGAATGTGTCCAGCTGAAGGTGCTGTGTGTCCTATGTATGTCAGAGGATTGTCTGCAGCTCCGCCTTTTGCCTGGCCCTCAGCATGCAGGGGGGCTCCTGCTACAACTGCTGCCATTATTGTCTGCCAGCAAGGGCCCCTCACTAGAGGTTGCCGGTTCTGTGGCCGAAGTCTCTAGAAGGCCCCTCACGACACCTGACCATGGTAATTTTAATATGAGGGGCGCAACTTGTGTATTTTCCAGCCCAGGTAGTGTAGTGATTGGCTCCCCCTCGTCGACCTGTAGCTGATGCTTCTGTGCTTCAGTAGCATGAGTTTTGCCTCCATTGGACAGCTTGAGCACCGCAAGAGGCATGCCCCTTTTAAGGGCCCATTGAGGTGCCAGGCTGCTCACCTCGGAGGTGAGCTAACTGAATTGTGGCCCGCCGAAGGCTCTAATGCGCCCAAAAAATTGGCAGCTGCAGTATCCAGGTTGAGGAAAGAAGTCGTCAGCGGGGATGCAAAGTGTTGCGAGCGGGCGTGATGGACCATTCGCCCAGCACTCGTGATTGCGGCACAATTGATGGTGGCACAATTGATGGTGGCGGGCTCGGAGGTATGGGATAGAGTGGCTCGCCACAGCGGACTCAACCCACCATCTTCCTACCACTGGGTGCTACTTTCATAGCAACAAGCACATCTTTCTTCTGCAGTAACCAGTATTCCATAGGATTTGTTCATCTCTATTAGCTCGACTGGATGGCCAATCACCTGAAGGTGTTCTTGGTGTGTGTTTGTTCATTGGCCAAGTAGTAAGCACACTGTAAATGTGCATGCCTTCGGTAATGGAGGTCCTGATATTTTAGCCCTCACGAAGAGCTAGCTTTTAGAGGGCGCTATTTACTTGGCAGCCGTTCTTTCAGGTTTTGAAATTTGCACTGCTCATTCCTCACTCAGATTGTGGGTTATTCCCTTAACACTCCTGTTTCCTGTTCGGGTGCAGTGTTGGACTGGTCTTTTGGGTAGTCAGGCACCTCACAGCTTGAAAGGGTAAGTGTGTATGCTGGTTTTTCTCGTTTTCTCAATGCCTTCGTGGCTCCAAAAAAGTGCCCACAAATTGGCCCTTTGAAGTTGGAACACCCGACAATGCTAGACTGTCCAAAATTCCAATCCAATGTGTAATTGTCAATAGTTCAACGATCCTACCAGTTCATGACAAAGACTGTGCAGCATTGGCGAGGCATGAAGGAATCTGGCCAACTGGGCACTTCCACACAGAGTGGGAGAGCCCGCCGATGCCCTGCTCAGCTGCCTGCCTGCAGACAGCCACCAGCATTGCTTCCCCTGTTCTCCCTGTTACCCCCGGGGGAGGGGCGAGTACTCATCACACAGGAAGGGGATGAACAAGACTAGACTAACCGCGGGGGTGGGCTGCTACTGACTTTCCAGTCTGCCAGTGCGGGGAACAGGGCCGGACTGGGAACCAAAACCGGCGCTGGCAAACTGTTCGGCTGCCCCCCCCAGGTGGGGATAGGGGTGTGCGGACAAGCTGTTTGAAAGGGCCGGATTCGGCCGATTTTGTTACAGGGGGCCGATATTGCCCACCCTCGGTAACAAAAACGGCCCCCAGGGGTCCAAAATCGGGCCCACCGGGGAAACGCCCGATGCCCGCTACGGCCAGTCCAGCCCTGGCGGAGAATGGGGATAGTATGGCCGGCCATATTTGAGGTGAGGAGACAGACGCTGCGCACCTCTGCATTTCAGCTTCCTCCAGGCTGCAACGCTCACCCGACCCTCAGTGAAGAGGTCGGACTACTGCACCTCCCTGATGCCTGGCGCAGTGCTGGGGGACAACCAGGAAGGTTGTCCCGCCTGGTGCACATTGACAACAGCCTGGCTTACTCCCCCCTATGTAACGTGACCGTGGGAACAGGACTAGCGGCTGGAGCCCTTGGATGTTGTCTGGACCAGACATGCCAACCCTCCCAATTCAGACGGGAGACTACTGATTTGAAGACTAGTCTCCCGATTCAAGAATCCAGAAACCCGATTCCACAGGATGCAGCAGGAATGACCGAATGACCTGCTTAGAGTGCTTAAAATAACTGAAAAGGCGTCTGCCTGCTATGGCGTCCTCCTGACACAGATTAAAGAAAGGTAAGGAAAACATTTTTTTGTGAAAGTGAGAAATAACCTTGGGAAAAACGTGTTTTTAACTGTTTTTGCTTGAATACTTTGTAAAGCTACCAACATTAAAATTTTGATTCCAGTCTTCATACACACACGCTTAAATCTCCCTCTCCAAGAATTACGTCAGACACCAAAAGCTTAATGCTTTGGCCTTAATTCTTGGAGAGGGAGATAGGAGCATGTGACAGGAATCGATATTTTTGGCAGTTTTACCTATTATTAGTGCACCTAAAAACAGAGTCTAAAACTCTATTTTTGTTAGCGCCAAAAAAAGAAATACTGGTTTTCCCTATACTAATTATGTGGAGTTAGGGCCAGAGTTGCAGACTTAGAACTGGGAAACCAGTTTCAAGTCCTGGAGTTGGCTCATCAATCATCCTGTGATTCTGGGCAAATAACTTAATCTCCCTATAAACAATGAGTGGTGACATTGTGTAATGTAATTGTTGCTCTTGTAAAGCACTCCAGTACCTTCAGGTTGGTTCTGCAATATGAAAAATGAACAACAAGGTAACAACAAAGCATTAATATAAGTAAAAACTGTTTAGTGCCGAATGTGTAAATGGCTTGTCCGTTTAAATTGTGATATTGGACAAATACTTTATTTCACCCAAACTTCTTGTGAGAGGCTGGCCTGGTATATGATGTCCACTTATGTAAGTGGGCACCTCGCACCAGTCCAGACAGCCCAATACAGTGGTTTTAGAGGTCTTAGACAACCTTAGAAAGCTCTCTAAGTGGTACCTGTGGAGAGCAGCCTTATGTCTTAGTCCAGAAGGAGTGTAAAGCAGCTTGTTTTACCAGTATGCAGTCTTATGGGTATAGATTGGATAAAAAGAACCACTCAATGTAAAATATGTATTTATTATACAGCACTCTCTAATACACACACAAATCTCTACCCTGAGATAAATACAATGCACACAACACATAGTGAAGAAATGATATAAGTAGCACAGAATACACAGTGGGCCCCAGGGCGGGACCAAAATATATATGAAAAAAGTGGTATACGAATCACGAATCAAGTTGACACACAGTCAAGAGGACATAGAATTGCTGGGGACCCACCCAAGGTAAGTAGATAGGGATCCCACGGAGAGAGTGTGCAGTGTGCGAACACAACCGCGGTCTCCGTACAGTTAGATGTGTATATTAGTTCACAGTGCAAACAGCGCTCTAATGTGCTCTCTCCACCTCATCTTCATCACCAGCTCATCTTCCAGGTATACAGATTTGTACTTTAGTGCTACAGACTGTCACAGGTATTGACTCAGATTACAACAAGAACACAACTAGTGTACCGTGGGAAAAAGCACCTCTTTGTAATTTGATGCCGTCTTCATTACCCCCTTGTATTTGTCAGAGCTTTTCTTCCAGGTGTATTTGCTTACACAGTTTCTCCCATTATGTTGACTTGTCCTGCATTGATGAAATTAATACATATGACTCTCTTCCTAGAAGTGAGCATGCTACATTCTACTTACAGGTGTATATATGACCTATTTCTATAAAGCAGAAGTTATTTCTTGAAGTTGGTAAAAAAAGATCTCTCCCAGTTACTAGCGGCCACTCCATTAGGGCGTAGGAGCGCCGCCCTACTCGCAGTGCGAGAAGCAGAAAATAAATAAATACCATTTTGCGAGAAAGCAGTAGGCAGTGGTATGCCTGGTTGGGGGAGGGCGGTCGGGGAGGAGTGGCTTGGACCACTCGGAGTGCCATGACTGCTCGGTTGGCCCTGGGGATGACCAAATCAGTCATGCACACTCTACATTTTCTCTATGTAGGCTGCATGCAGCCTCCGTGGAGAAAATGGCCTCCCAACAGGTTTCCGGCTGAGTGCTGTCCGGGACACCACACCATTCACAATGCTGCCATTGCAGTGTTGTGATTGGCTACAGGGAGGCGGGCGCATGCCTGCAGCCTGCCCTATTCCTGCTCTGAACCGGCCCAGGAGCACAGGCAGCTTGGGACCGGCATCAGTTAGATTTGTTTGAATTTACACCCCCGCGAATTGCGAGCCACAACTGAGAGTGACCTTGAGGAAATCTTTCCGTGGCCTGCGAAACCTGTTCAGTGAGCTGCAACAGTGTACACAGTGCACGGCTAGTCAGACACTCTAGGTACGCATTGGAACTCATCCATACAAATGGACTATTTGCTAGACGTTTTTTTAGTACCACTGTTTTATTTCTATCTAGGACCCTAATTCGATATTCCTGAATTATGCCCTTATATGGTTATAATAAATAATATCCTTATAAAGGCATAAGAATCATATCCATATTTAGTCGTAGCCCATGCAGTCCAAATTAGGCAAGGCTACTTCCCCAGGCTCCTAGAGAGTACAACGAGTTCTCTAAACAAACCAAACCTCCAGCAACCTGGGAATTCCCCATGGCTCTTGTTTTGATTTGTCCTAGAACTCCTGTGAGCACTGTAAGAACGGCCAGTTCTTAGTGACATCTTTATTGACGTCTTATGTCCAACTTTACGTCAAACCCGGCAGCTTTCAGGTATAAATATACCAACGTTGCCTTAAGCAAACACACAGTGGTTTGGAGCAGAGCGGCTATCTACTTGCCCGAGAGCCCAGCTGATGCGAGAGCCCACAGAAGCCGCCCCTCCCTTTTGACGCACTGAGAGAGACGCTGTCTTTTCTCCTGCCGAGAAATCCAGCTCCGGTGTTCTCAGCCGCCCTTGCGGGTTGCTGGGATATCGAGTCTTGAGAGAGACATACCAGACCTCCTGCTTTCTATTACCCAGGTACGGAGCTTACTAAACCCTTAAAGAGAATTCTTGACTCAGATTCTTGGCAAAACCAACTTAACTTAAACTGCTACTTACTTACTCCTTCCCAAGTATTAGGCTTAGGTCAGGTACACCGGGGTAGGCGTATTTAGAAGCACCAGTTGAGTACGTTAGTCAATGTATATATGTATGTATATATTTTATCCATTTTAAAGTATCATATGGCTAAGAAACCATATCAATGCTTTTACAGTATTATTTTATAATACTCCTTTTACTGTACGCACTTTACTTTATACTAAGTATTGCAATTGTGGCAATTCATTTCTGTTGCATCAGAAAGAAGACTGCTCAATAAATAACACCTTTTATTGAAAACGCCCGTCTCTCTATTCTCTGCACTCTGGTGAAACTAAGTATGCACGATTGACTGAGTAAAATAGCTGTCTATTGTTTTCACACGACTCTAGAGATACACTCTTATTCTGAGGGAGCAAAGTTGTCATGTTTTATGGTTGTCAGAAGCTAATCCCTTCTTGTCTATCCAGGGAAGTTAAACTCCTCCTTGTTTATTCGAGAAAGTTTCTAGTGTCCTCTGAGCTAGCTGGCAAAACTAATTAAGTCTAATATAGTCAGTAGAGACCTAGTCGACCTCAGTCCTACGTCTACACTGCTGTTTATATTATTCCAATGCGCAGAGCCTATTGGGACTATAGGAACTACACTACATGGCGCCCAACGTTTGGTAAGGCGATAATCTAACGCAAGACACTAGAGTAACTCAGTCGTGCTTTTTCACACAGAACCCTTTTTCCCGTGAATACTCCAAAAGACGTCTGGAGTGGGTAAAAGGTTAAAATCCGCCGGAACTTAGTAGGATGAGAATCCTATGTATAGTTTTTGTTTTAATCAACGTTGAAGGATACAGTGTTCCAAAATATTGTGCACCTAATCTTTGTTTCCTTGAAACTTGATCTGCAACAAAAACTTTTCTGTTAGTAAAAATGACGGAAAGTGACGACGAAAGGGAAGCAGCTAGAATAGCAGCTCAACTCCTAGCGGATGACACAAGTCTCCAAGAAAATGACCCGAATGCTATACTCATTCCGGTAAATGTAAGAAAAACTATAACTATTAAACTTATAGAAAATGGACTGACATCACAAGGTGGTACAGTCATATTCGTGGTAGAGGCCCATGAATATCGACAGACAGAGGTATTCTATTCATGGGTACACTTTCCAGCAGCAAACGCTGTAACAAAAGAATTCCACTATTACAAAATAGAGGAACCTCCGGATGAATACACTCCTTTCCAGGAGGTTGAAGTCCCACTAAATTACCAAGAGCACCTGCTCTGGTTTAAAGGCGCCCTAAAACATTAAAATCATATCACCAGGCTCGGTCCACTAGGTAGACCAGGAGCAACGTGGCCGGTTCTAGCCAGCTACACACCACATCCAGACATTGATAAAATGTCAAGTGAAGAACTTTTAGTTAAAATAAAAGAATTAACAAAGGCATATAGAGGATTAGTTCAATTGGCAATGGAGGACATAACATACCTCCAGAAACTGAAAGAAACAGATATAGCAGAACAACTTTTTGAACTTGCCAGAATCATAGAAAAATCCTATGAAGAACTAGGAAGAGATAGTTTGGGTGGGAAACCAGTAAAACCCCAACTAACTGAAAATCCTGAAAAAACGTTTATTAAAAATAATCTAAATACTCCAAAAAAGAGTTGGGATGGAAATAAACAATCCACTCCCAAAGAAAAACGATTCCAATCCAGAGGAAGGTCTCCTCGACGGAGAGAAAGATCTCCGGACCAAGGAAACAAGTCTCCTTAGAGGGAGCCCTCTGAGAAAAGATACAACCTTAGAGATAGTGTGGAAAAGTAATTTTTGCCATGTTCTGTGTCCCTACGCGTCATCCATCATATGTTATCTGTGCATGATTAATATGCATATGTATTCCCCATGTTCGATTAAAGACGCAATTATAGCTGTGTCCACCTCTAGTATGTCAGTTTCCAGTTCTCGTGAATACTACGAATATCAGGCCTATTTAAAGTTACGTTGCCACGTTTCTCAGTGTGCACGTTATTCCATTGTAAAGTCCCCGTTTCTAGGCCTCAAAAGGGCCTGGACACCAGATTCAGCTCCTGTCTCCTGAAGCCTCGCTGAGGAGCGATACAGCCCCCACCTGTATCCTCGACCCTTCACTTACTTCCTGCCTCGCAGTGCCCGGTTCAGCCTGGCTCTGCCTCTGAGTCTGCCAAGAGTATGTTATGATTCTAGTTATCAGTCCAGTCCTCCTTCTCTGCATTCCTAAGCTACTGAACTGCATCAATAGTTTCCGTCATAGTCTAGCCTTTACGTCTCCACGTTAGAGAAATACTGCATTTAATGGTCATTTAATATTCTTCATCACGCACTACATATAGAATAATGCATGCTCCAGTCTTAGAGTCTGTTCGCCTTTACCCCGATAACTTTTGGATCCTATCAACATGTTCTCTAAACATCAGATACTAGCTACTGCTTAGGTACATGTCGCCCTGACTCTCCAGACTTCAGTCTCTGCTCCTAGCACAGAGTTCGTAGCCCCCAGCTTCTCCTAGTAACACGTCATTGCCAGTTTGCGCGCACCATTAGGTCAGAGGTCCCGGCTCCTTAGGTAGCCCCCTCCATGTTTCCGCCCCATTCATGACATATTCTGTTACGTTTACATCACATGTCTATGTATACGCCTCTGTTACACCTACTTTCACCCTTATCTTTCGCGACTGCTATTGACCACACCCACTGCTCCGCCTATCGTATGTATTGTAATGCAACTGTTTTAGTATATATGATCATGTCTTGTTATTTAATGTTACGCCGATTCCGATCCTGCCCCCGGCAGCGCTGCCATCCTATTCCTGTGCAGGTTGTCCTGTTCCTGTCCTTATGCTGTATTAAACCTGCAAAACTCCTACTACCTCGAATCTTGACTCTTATTTATTGAGCTATCTGTTATTCATTTATTCATTCAAAAATAGAGGTATTATTTATTTATTTACCACATAATGGCGCCCGAACAGGGACTTGCCCTTTCCCCACGCGTCGGTGAAGCCACGCCGGCCCCCTGACCCTCTGCAGTCGTGACGGAACTCTTCTGCGCACCGGCAGATATTTCTGCTTCAAGTATCCCTCAGGCCCACGGAGGAGACGGAGGAGGCGGTCCAGCATCCAGACGAGACGGTGGAGGAACGCGGCGAGTCCCGACCAGAGCCCAAGCCGAGAGTCCAAGGTCCGAGGTATCCGGAGGTCCACCCGTAACAGAAGTCCGAAGTCCGTCCGTCCGGCGTCGAAGCAGTCCAGTCCAGTTCGAGGCCTTCCGTTCTTGCTGCCCGGTGAGTACCGTTGCTGGGGTAGTATCTAGACAGGGTCGATCTAATTGACTCTGGTCCGTGGGTTGGTGGTACACAGACCCACAAACGAAGTGTCCACTTCGGTGGATGCGGGTCCTGACGTGTCTCTGTATGAGACCGGTAAGTTTCGTACTGTTTCAGCAGTGCATCTAGTTTCTGTTCTAGTCAGTTCTGTTCTCGAGAAAATTCATGTATTCTGTTTTCCGTATTCCAGGTAGTATTCTGTTCGAACTGTTATTCATAATGTTCTTCATGTATTTTAATGTCGTGGTATAAGTGCGAAGTGATTCTCGTGTTTATTGTGTATTGTATTGTGTCCAGATTATAGTTCAGTCATGCCATTCTTTTCAAAACTGCGTCAGTTAAAAACCAGAAAAGGTCTGCTAGAAGCAGCAGTTCCTGTCCCGCCTAGGGACAGTCCAGGTCATTTTATGTATCAGAAGCATGGCATAAGCGCCATATTGTATCTAGATTTATGGGTAGAGTATACCAAACAGTTAGAGGAAAAGTATAGATGGCCCGTATCGGGCACATGGGATGCCGAGTGCATCATGAGAGTAGAAGAAGCATTATGGAAAAAGAAAGCCAGACAGTCACAGAAAGATGCCATCGAGTTATGGCGCAAAGAATCTCATAAAAGAACCGAAAAAGAAATCAGAAAGTCAGAATTAAGTAGAGAATCCCTAGAACGAGCCCAAGAAAGGGAATTAATCGAGATAGGTGAACGAGTCAAAACCGAACAGTCAGACAGACAGAGGCATGCCCTCATCAAGGGTATGTATCCTCTTCTTGCCGAGGGCTTGCCAAAAGCGACCCCGGAGGCATCTAGTAATTTCCCGCCACCACTAGTTCCGACTAAGCTACGTCACAAACCGACCGCAGCTGATATTTTTATTTCGTCCTATTTGGACGACACAGTCCCAGAATATGCAAATCCTGTTCCTGCTCCGCCAGTCCCTGTAAATCAGGCACTTCCCGCTCCTCCAGACACCGGAGTACCTGTTACGGTACCCCCGGTCCAGCCCGCCATACAAGTCCAGCCTGCATTTCCATTTCCCACTCTGCCAGGACGAAGAGCATCAGTAGACGACTCTAGTTTAGGGGCCGCAGGGGGAGGTCCTCCTCAAACCCCGCCGCCACACAAGCGTTTAACGTTAGCCGAATTACATGCACAAGCGTCACAGCGTACGCCCAGATATCAGTCTGTTGCAGAAATAAGAAAAGCCCTTACCGAATGTGGTTATGATCCAGTCCCAGGCGAGGATAGTATGGTTTTATATTCATTACGCGTGAGAAAGGTGACCGAGTATCTAGTCACCCTACCAGATATGAAAGAAGATCTAGACAGAATATATCGTTTCATCCGTACAGGGAATGATCCAGAAAGTATTAGTGACGTCATGTGCCAAAGAAAAGTTGAAGTCCAGCTTATGATATTAAAGTTTCTGATTAATTGTCTAATAAGGGAACAAGATTATCCGACCAAAGATCGAGCCGAAATGAAAATCCTGACAAGGTGGAGTGATAATATAGCCGAGGGTAAGCACAAGACTATCAGTAGTATAGAGAGTATGTACAAGAAGATTCGTAAAGAAATAATAAGGGTACACGAACAACGTAAAGAAGCACAAGTAAGCGAGAAAGAAAATGACTCTTCTACGGAAGAGGTAGAGGACGAGAATCCCGACAGAATAGCGTATGTAGGAAAATCTAGATTTCCAGATCGCCATTTGCGCCTAGAACACAAGTCAATTTTTCATCATCCAGCACCAGAACAAGGTTCTCTGGAACAAGTATTTCAAGCTACCGATCACATTCTGAAATCACGAATCGGTTATAGCGAGTTAAGTACCATGCATGAACAAGAACTAGTCCGATCAGCAGTCCGATGGATTACTGATTCTACCACTTTTCCAGACGAAATAGTGGCACAAATGTTTCTGAAATTGCCCCCAGCCGAGCAACGACTGGCGGGTATGTATATGATCCAGCACCTCATTACATTGTATGAGGGTCAACATTCTGATCCAGGTCCGTTACACGATGTCCTGAACGAGTTACTCCAGTATAAATGGAAAGGTTTAGGTACCGATTTAATTAGTGTCATTCTAGAACAGCGCCACAAATATAGTATGTTTCTGAACCCACATTTTGTTCATGTCTCACCCCCAGAAAGTAAACCCTTTTACATAGACAGACAGAATCCGTTACGAGAAGTACATCCAATTAAGACAGACGGTGGTGAAATGCAACAAGTGTTTGTTTACACCCCTATCACAAAGATGGAACTCTTAGAGATGAAAAAGTTAATTCCCTGTCATGATAAAGATCCAGCAGGGTTCCACCGAGAATTAAAAGACATGCTCCGTATGGGAGAATACACGTATCCAGATATTATTAAAATGTTAAAGGTCCTGTTGCCCGCAGGGGTATATGAGAAACTCAAAGAAAAAGAATGGGAGGTGGGAGAGAAAAAGATCGATTGGGCAGTTCTAGAAGCTGAAGACAAGGCACGAGTACCAGGTACCGGTCTTGGAGATAAATGTAAAGAATTACCAGAATTATTAATACAAGTTTTGCCTAGGTTATTGACAACTAGAAAAGAAGACTGAGATGCAATCTCAGCCTGTAAACAGAAACAAGATGAAGATATTAGTGATTACTATTCCAGATTTGAGAAATGTTTTACCATAAACAGTGGCCTCAAGACGAGTAGCGAGTCATACCCTCATCTTTTTGTTACTAAATTAGTCGAGAATTCAAGTCCACAAATTAAAAACCGAGTTTTGAAAGTCGAAAGTACCTGGCAAGCTAATACCCCGTCCCAGATGTTACAGATGCTTCAATACCACCAGAATAGAATCAGAGAAGAACAAGATCACGAGAGAAAACGTATGAAAGACACGAAAATGAAAGTACTAGTTGCACAATCTGTTCCTCAAGACAGTCAGAAGAGGGGTACAAATCAAGCCAGTCATCCTGCAGCTCCCGTTAAAGGGAACTGCAATTATTGTAAACAGCCAGGTCATTTTATAAACGAGTGTGCAGTTCTGAAACACAACATAGCTACCGGTAAGACTAAAGAAAGACCACGTCTGCCTAGACAAGAACAAGTTACACAGACTCCTCAGTCACAGAATGCACCACAGACAGTTACAGCACCGCAGCCTATCGCTGCAACACAGCATGTTACACAACAGATGTACCAGTATGCTCAGTCCGAGTATCCGGAGTATCAGCCATATTCATGAAACAGCCTAGAGAGGGAGGTAGGCTTGCCTCTCATCGAGATACCTGTAGATCAAGAAGGTCCCTATGTTCACAGTCAAGTATTAGGGAAAGACAGAAAGTTTCTGATTGATACAGGGGCAAGTAGGACCACCATCAGTCACGCCGAAGTTCCAGGGGCTCCGCTCTCAGGCTCTAGAAATGTTTCCCTTGGATTTTCAGGAAAACCTATCGTAAATGAAATTTCAAAGCCAGTTACTCTAGAAGTAGGTCCATTGTCCCGCACTACTGATCTGTTACTTACTAAGTCATGTCCAGAAAATCTATTAGGCATTAAAACACTGAAAGAGTTAGGTGCAATTATATGCTGTTCCCCAGAGGGAATACGATTGTTCCTACGTGACTTCAAGGGTCACTATGTATTGCGAGATTTTGATCCAAGATTGGCTAATGTCCCGCAGCATCTATGGGCGCAAGGTCCAACTGATGTTGGTTTTATGCAAATCACACCCCATCGTGTGACTCTCAAGCCAGGTGTAGTCCTGCCACGAATCAGACAGTACAGATTGCCACCTGAGGCTGTAGCAGCCTTATCCAAAATTATTGACGAGCTCATGGCTCAAGGAGTAGTTGTAGAAACTGACTCCAATGTATGCAATTCTCCGATCATTCCTGTCATGAAACGTACTGATCCAAATGCACCTCCAGTATATCGTTTAGTGATTGATCTCCGAGAACTTAATAAATGTATTATTCCCCAGTACCCAGTTGTCCCAGATATCTCTTCCCTGTTGACAGCCATTGATTCCGAAGCCTCATTTTTTACTGTCATAGACCTCAAGAACGCGTTTTTCAGTGTCCCCATTCATCCAGACAGCCAGTTTCTTTTCGGATTTTGTTTAAATGGAAGGAGCTATATGTTCACACGAGCTCCTCAAGGTTTCACGGAAAGTCCTAGTATTTATAGTCAAGCCCTTAAGAGACAACTGGACAACATTCACATGCCAACTGACACTGCCCTGCTCCAGTATGTCGATGATCTACTGATCACAGCCCGTTCTGAACGTGACTGTGAGCAAGCATCCCTTACAGTCTTGTATTTCCTTGCCGAGATGGGGCACAAGGTGTCCCCTTCGAAGCTTCAATTCTGTGTACAGCAAGTGGTCTACTTAGGACACTTACTGTCCAAGAGGGGTAGGCAGTTGACACCAGACCGTATTCAGTTAATAGCGAGTCTTCCTCAGCCCAAGACCCAGAAGGAGGTACGTGCTTTTATCGGCCTTACTTCTTATTGCAGACAATGGATTCCTCAGTATGCATTTCTAGCCAAACCACTGATACAGTTAACGACACAGGAGGCAGCCGTATCGACTGTCCTCCCTTGGACATCTGAACATACACTCAGTTTCAATGAGTTAAAGAAAGCCCTATGTCAAGCCCCAGTTCTAGCAACACCGAACTACAGTAAGCCTTTTACACTTTTCGTCACAGAACGCGAAGGTACAGCATTATCTGTCCTCACACAAGATCAAGCAGGACAGTACAAGCCCTGTGCTTATTTTTCGAGCACATTAGATCCTGTAGCCCAGGCTCTGCCTGCGTGCCTTAAGTCAGTTGCAGCCACAGCACTAGCTATCAGACAAAGTGATTCCATAGTATTAGGACATTCCTTGACAGTACAAGTTCCACACTCCGTGGAAGTTCTTTTAAACCGAACACAAACTCAGCACTTGACAATTGCACGTTTGACAGGTTATGAACTGACACTGTTCCAGCCACACATAGAAATCAGACGCTGCAACGTTTTAAATCCTGCTACATTGTTACCATCAGTTACTTCGAATTCTGCCATACACGATTGTGTGGAAGTAGTCAACATTATGACCAAGCCAAGACAAGATCTGACAGATATTCCATTACCAGATCCCGACCTGACACTTTATGTGGATGGTTCATGTATGAGAACAAGTACAGGAGAACTAGTAGCCGCGTATGCAGTGACTACTGACACTGAAGTTATTGAAACACACCGTATTGACACCCTGTCTGCTCAAGCAGCGGAGCTAGTTGCTCTGACTCAAGCCTGCATACACGCCAAGAACCTGAAAGTTAATGTTTACACCGATTCACGTTACGCATTTGGAGTTGTACACGACTTCGGAGTGCTCTGGCAAGAGAGAGGTTTCATGACTTCTCATGGAACCAAGATTCAGCATGGTCTCCTCATTCAAGCTCTGTTAGATGCCATACATTTACCGACATCCATTGCTATCATGAAGTGCAAAGCACATACGAAAGTTACTGACACTATTTCCCAAGGTAATGATCTAGCAGATCGCACAGCCAAGCTTACAGCTCAGACACCAGACATTCCAGTTAATAAGGCACCGACACCTACTCCAGGTCCGACTACATGTATGACAGTTAAAGACCCTACTCAAGATGTCATAGATATCCAGTTACATGCTACTCCCGATGAAATCAAGAAATGGTCCGAACAAGGAGGGGTACAGACAGATCAAGGATGGTTAACGAAGGGTAGAGCCACATGGTTTCTCCCCGACTCTATGGTTCAAGTCATTATTAATACCGCACATAGTCCAGCACATTTAGGAGAAAAAGCCATGTTAGACAGTATCCAGAATATTTGGTTCAACAAGCATTTACGAGCTGCAGCCAAGCAGAAGGTCCGTACCTGTATGATATGTTGTCAGTTTAATCCAGGTAAAAGTGTCCCGGTGGAACAAGGTGGATTCCAGCCCCCTGACCACCCTTTTGAGGTCCTCCAGATGGATTACATTCAGATGGAGCGATGTCGAGGTTTCAAGTATGTCCTTGTAGTTGTATGCGCTTTGTCCAGGTGGACGGAGGCATATCCAGTCCCAGATTACACAGCCGCGACCACTGCCAAGCAGTTGGTTCGTGAGTTCTTCCCCCGTTACGGACTCCCTAGAGTCGTGTATTCTGACAACGGCCAGCCATTCTCATCTGAACTCATGAAGCACGTTTCCCTTTTGTTAGGGTACCAGTGGAAGTTCCATTGTGTACGCCATCCTGAAGCAGCCGGTCTCGTAGAGAGACATAATCAGACCCTGAAAATCCGAATTGCAAAGGTTTGTCAAGAGAAAGGTGTGGACTGGCTCGTAGCTCTGCCAGTCGCTTTGTTTTATATGCGCATGGTCGCACATTCCAGATCAGGTCTGTCCCCGTATGAGGTCGTTTTCGGCCGCCCCCCTAACATGTGGGGTACACCTAGACCCCGAAGTATTACCGATGTTTCAAGTAATATGCTGACAGATTACCTAGCTTCCTTGATGTCTGCCCTCAACTCTTGTCGTTCACAGGTTGCCGCCGCATTTCCAGACAATACCGAGGTGGCACCGCATGAAATCGTTCCCGTATCCATGGTCCTAGTGCGAAATTTCGATCGCTCAAGTCCGCTGGAGCCTCGCTGGAAGGAGCCCCGACAGGTCCTCCTGGCCACCCGTACAGCCGTGAAGTTGGAGGGACGCAAAGGCTGGGTGCATCTTTCGCATATTAAAAAATGTTATGGATTGAAGCCAGTCTCAAAGAACATTTCCCAGGATTCTAAAGACTGTCAGAGTACTATTCTTAAGGACTGTCCCGCAAAAGACAATGATACTGCACCCTCCCTGTTAGAGAAAACTCCGCAACAGGAGTATAAACTCAAGTTAAGGTCTAGTGAAATAAGTCAGCCAGTTTGATTGTCTAAGTCCTCCCCTAGGTGAAACGGTTAGACCGGTTTCTGACATGTATAAAATAGACCCCCATAGTGAGAGAGTTAGTCAAAACTCAATCCGATGTATCGTTTTTCTATGTTTCATATTATTTCTCAGTATTATGATTTCCTGCACCAGTTATGCATTCTACTTGTATTTTCCAGTTTCTCATGTAAATAAGTCTTCTAATGCTACAGTAGAGCACACGTTTAGTGATCTGCCTCCTCATGAACTTTCTTACCGCCTCGCTATGCGTAACAATTCTTTCATCCGCATGTTACATTATTCACACCAGACCAGCAATGCCACAAATTGTTGGGTGTGTGGTCGACTCCCCCCTTTCCAGACACCGAAAGGGAGTTCTGCCACTCTTTCCTTATCCATTTTCACATAATGGTTCGTGTGGAGCATGGTCCACGTTAACGTCATCCTCAACAGATATGTCTTTTCTTAACAGTACATGTTTCCCAGACAAGCAAGGTCTTCCCCACAGAACAGGGTTAGATCTAGAAAACGAAGTTTACAACTTAGGTAATTATTCTTCGAATTTCATGGTCCTGAATGTTCAGTCTGATTCCACTCCAGATTTACCTGCTATTTCAGTACTACCAGTCAAAGGCGAATTATGTGTCCGAAATAATGGTTCCGTACATGTAGGACATAGCGATTGTACTACTATTGTCAAATATAGTGACAGTGGGAAATCTATTTTCAAAGCTTCACGCCATTCTTATTTTATTTGTGGTCAGACCGCATATGTTCGTCTGCCCCTCAATTGGGAGGGAACCTGTTACATTGCCTTCCTACTGCCACCTGTTTTCCTAGCCCCATCTGATTATCATAGAAACACACATCTAGTACACCTTAGACATAGAAGGGAGTCCCCCATTGTCGATTATACTGAAACTGCTCTAGAACAGTATACAGATTTCAATAGAGGTTTCTTCTTCTTTATAGGGCCTATCCAGAATAGTAAGCTAATTCGTAGGTTAACCAGAACCCTTGAAGCAGTAGTTAATGAGACTGCCTCTGCTCTAGGTAACTTAACCGAAGAGCAATCTGCTATGAGATTTGTCGTTTTACAGAATCGTCTCGTCCTTGACGTCATATTGGCCGATAGGGGCGGGGCCTGTAGAGTCATCGGATCTAGTTGCTGCATTTTCATTCCTAATAACGCGCCGTCTGTTTATTCAGCTATAACCAGACTCCATAAAATTGCCCATCTGTTACACCAAAATCCAGGCACCTGGACATGGTCCGGTTGGTTCTGGAATATAATTTCTGCTTGGGGATGGAAAGTCTTGTCCTTTCTGGGTATTGCAGTAGCGATCATATTCAGCTGCTGCCTCTGTATACAATGTGGCCCTGCGATTTGCGGCATTTGTGCTACCTCTTGTATTCCTAGTCCCAAGCCCGTTCTAAAACCCGTTCCCAGAAAATTCGAGACGAGCAAATGATACTGTATGAAATGATAGATGGTATCATGAATATTGATGTTTCCTGATGGAAACGTAGTGACAAGGAGGGAATGTGGAAAAGTAAATTTTGCCATGTTCTGTGTCCCTACGCGTCATCCATCATATGTTATCTGTGCATGATTAATATGCATATGTATTCCCCATGTTCGATTAAAGACGCAATTATAGCTGTGTCCACCTCTAGTATGTCAGTTTCCAGTTCTCGTGAATACTACGAATATCAGGCCTATTTAAAGTTACGTTGCCACGTTTCTCAGTGTGCACGTTATTCCATTGTAAAGTCCCCGTTTCTAGGCCTCAAAAGGTCCTGGACACCAGATTCAGCTCCTGTCTCCTGAAGCCTCGCTGAGGAGCGATACAGCCCCCACCTGTATCCTCGACCCTTCACTTACTTCCTGCCTCGCAGTGCCCGGTTCAGCCTGGCTCTGCCTCTGAGTCTGCCAAGAGTATGTTATGATTCTAGTTATCAGTCCAGTCCTCCTTCTCTGCATTCCTAAGCTACTGAACTGCATCAATAGTTTCCGTCATAGTCTAGCCTTTACGTCTCCACGTTAGAGAAATACTGCATTTAATGGTCATTTAATATTCTTCATCACGCACTACATATAGAATAATGCATGCTCCAGTCTTAGAGTCTGTTCGCCTTTACCCCGATAACTTTTGGATCCTATCAACATGTTCTCTAAACATCAGATACTAGCTACTGCTTAGGTACATGTCGCCCTGACTCTCCAGACTTCAGTCTCTGCTCCTAGCACAGAGTTCGTAGCCCCCAGCTTCTCCTAGTAACACGTCATTGCCAGTTTGCGCGCACCATTAGGTCAGAGGTCCCGGCTCCTTAGGTAGCCCCCTCCATGTTTCCGCCCCATTCATGACATATTCTGTTACGTTTACATCACATGTCTATGTATACGCCTCTGTTACACCTACTTTCACCCTTATCTTTCGCGACTGCTATTGACCACACCCACTGCTCCGCCTATCGTATGTATTGTAATGCAACTGTTTTAGTATATATGATCATGTCTTGTTATTTAATGTTACGCCGATTCCGATCCTGCCCCCGGCAGCGCTGCCATCCTATTCCTGTGCAGGTTGTCCTGTTCCTGTCCTTATGCTGTATTAAACCTGCAAAACTCCTACTACCTCGAATCTTGACTCTTATTTATTGAGCTATCTGTTATTCATTTATTCATTCAAAAATAGAGGTATTATTTATTTATTTACCACAATAGGGATAAATTGAGAAAACCTGACAGATATCAAGATATTGATACACGTCCCTCTCGATCTATTCAGACTTCCTCACAGAAATCGGAAAGAAGAGGACGGTCAGAACACAAGGAAGAGCACGTCAAGTCCAAAGACAAGGAACCTGCTCATCAAAGTAAAAATTTAAATTTCCAAGAAAGAAGGTAGCCAGTATTAAAATAATTAAACATGCCGAGGATACTGAGGACACAGCTGAAAAACGGAGAGTGGGCCCAGACAATGCTAGACAGCGCAGCAGAAGTGACCATAGCTCGCAAGATCCTGATGAATCTTCTGGAGACAGTGGACACGAATGAATACATTCAAGTGGAAACTGCAGATACCAGAGTTAGTGAACCTCATAAAATATACGAAATAACACTGCGTATAGAGGGGGACAAGACTAGGAAAGTAAGGGGTCTCTTTTGGGATAACCTTTCAAAAGGCTATGACATCCTTTTAGCTGAGAAAGACTGGCCACCAGAGTTTGTCAGGGAGTTCCCTCATGGCGAAGAAATGATTATGCCTGCCTTCTCAAATAATATTTCAATTCATAAAAAATCCTTATATGCAAGAAAATGGGCAGAAGCTCAAGCTCCTGCATTATATAAAAATCATGTAGGATGGGATGAGGGCTCTCCTCACAAAATCCAGTTAAAATGTCAACCGACTGCACAAAGGCAGTACCCAATTAAACAAGAAGCTAAAAAACAAGTCAGGGAGATCTTAGATCAACTTGAATACCAAGGGGTGATTGAAACATGCACCTCACAAATGAACAATCCTTTGTTTCCTGTCTCCAAGCCAGACAATTCATATCGTCTAGTATTGGACCACAGACACCTTAACTCATGTTGCAAAACATTTGCAGTACAAAACTCACACAGTGCAGCACTAATGAATAACATTGTGCGCAAAAAATACAAAACGACATTAGACATCTCTAATGGATATTTTTGTCAAAACATTGCACCTGAAAGCAGGTATTTGACCGCTTTCTCAATAATGGGGTCACAAAAAAACTTCTGTCGACTCCCACAGGGATTCAAGAATAGCCCAGGACTATTCTCAGCAAGAGTAACAGAGTTACTGCAAATATATGATGATGAAGCATTATCGTATGTCGATGACATCTATCTCACAGATGATGACCTGGATACTCACTTGAAAAGAGTGAACACCATAATACTTGGGTTCGCAGCTGAGGGTTACAAATTTAACTTTAGAAAGTCACAAATTGCCCATCTAACTGTCCTGTTTTTATGATATGAATTATCAAGTGAAGGCAAAAGCCTAGCAGACAACTTCTTAGAGAAGTGCGCGGTACTCCAAGCACCTCAAACGCTGAAGAACTTACAATCAATACTAGGTTTCCTGAATTTCGGAAGAACATACATTCTAAATTATGCAGAGAGGGTTAAACCTCTCAATGAATTAATAAAACCTGATTTTAAACCAATAAATTGTACTCAGAAACATACAGAAATGTTAAGATCATTACAAACAGACATGTTAGCTAAAACTAAATTGCAAACTCGCGAAAACATACGCAACCTTGTAATCCGAGTCATCCCAGGAAGATGCGGATTCACGTACCTGACCTCTAATGAGGGAGAAACGGTACCAATAGCTTACAAATCACACTTGTACACACAAGCTGAAATGAAATTCAGTCGTACTGAAAAAATTCTAATAGCGGTTCAAACTGCTGTAGCAAAAGAAAGAGCCCAAGCCCAAGGCAGAAGAGTAACCGTTTTAACAGCAGAATCAGCCCATGAGGCATTAACAAGCCCACGCAATTTGAATGCTGTGGCATTAGATCCAAAATGGTTACAATGGGAAAATTCTCTTGCTGCAGAAGACGTGAAATCCTATTTTGACCCGAAAATGAAAAAACTAGAAAATCTAGAATATGAAGAAGAATATCCTCTGCCAATCGAAATTCTGCCTCTCGAACAATACAGATGTGTAATCTAAATGGACAGATTTGCACAACACTACGATGTAGAGAAATAATCCTACAACGCAGCGTGCGCGATTGTTAAAGGTCGCTGGCGCTTGGGTAAATTCAGACCGTTAATTACCAAAACTGAATCACTCAGAAACTGTTCAACTCAGCGAGCTGAAATAAGATCTTTAAAGATGGCGCTTGAAAATGCCGATCGCGAATTCCCCATGCTAATAATGTGCGATTCGTATTACTGCGTCAAATCCTACAATAATGACTTGCAGAACTGGATTGAAAACGATTACAAAGATGACACAGGTGCCACAATAAAGCATAAAAAGCTTTGGGAACAGGTAGTTCTTTTGCAGAAAGAACTACAAAAGACTCACGTGATACATACACTGAGTCATCAACGTGATGGCGTTCACGTTGCAGGGAATTCATTGGCTCACAGAGCCACAGCGGAAGCAGCTAAACCGGCTTCCGTAGCCACAAAAAAGCGTTCAGAAAAATACATAGACGGGGAAACAATGCTGGCGGTAAAAACGTCTTTGAAAGGCGACTGTGCAGCATTACCTGTGAACTATCCACTCAATTATACATACATAATAGATGCAAACTCCGTTCCGTTTGCTCGAATCCCTGGAGTGGGGGATAAAGTAATTCCAAACACGAACAGGAGAGTCTTTTTAATAGCAGACGCACACATCGGATTGGGTCTAAGGCACCAAGAGATCAAGGAATCTCTGAAAGAATTACAATCAGAATACTGGTGGCCGGGGATGAGCCTGCAATTTTACAAATTTGCAAAGGATTGTCCAAACTGCAACAGAGATCGCAGTCATGAACCGACCGGAGTAATGCCAGGACCCTTCTTTTAGAAAGCATAAGGCTATCTATACGCAAAAATGTGTCCCATTTATGTTCAAGACTAGATTCACTTAAAATGTAGACACCAGCGCTCGGCTGATGCCAGAACTGTTCTAAAAGATTTGCGAGTCCTTATCGGCACATACGCAATTGCCAGGCAACATTCTGACCAGGGTCCTGCTTTTAGCTCTCGGGCTTATAAGGAGGCCATGGCCAGCATGGGCATTGAATTGCGGTACTCTTGTCCCTTCCATCCTGAGGGAAATGCGGTAGTGGAAAGAAAAAAACGGGACATAAAGCAATCTATAACGGCGAGGGTATTAGGTTCGGGTGATGGGTGGGTCCAACATTTAACAAGTGTCCAACGTAGTCTTAATAATCTGCCAAGAAATTCTCTAAAAGGTCTCAGTCCGTACGAACTATTGTTCGGTACTAGAATGCATATTCAGGACCTTGATAGTCAGACTTCAGTGGTAGAAGAAAAATGCTTTGATATCAAAGATCGTTTGGCTGTTTTACAGGACTTAAATGAAACAAGACGAAACCTGAGCAACATAAAGTTAAAACAGCAGCCAACAGCCACTGAAGAAAAACCACCTGTCCCAGCAAGACCGGTCTGGATTCCAAAGATTGGGGATCTGGTCAGAGAAAAGATCGCGGTAAAGAAGGAATTTGGGCCTTCTTACAGAAAAGCAGTACCTGTCTTAGCTGTCAGCGGAACAAGATCAGTTGTACTAACGCCCCTTGCTGGTAAAAAGGAGAACCGAGTTGTATCCATCGAACTGGTAAAACCACAATCATGTGGCCAATAATAAGTAGTAGGCCCAGTGGACTACCAAGAAATAGCAGAGTACCAAAATTTGCTACAATACAAGAGGTTCAAACTGAGAGAATAATCACATTCGATAAACCTGCAGTGAATAAAAAAGGACTATGCAACAAAGCCATGGAACTTGTACCTCTTGAAACCCAAATTTCAACAGTTCGTCACGAAACACCAGTCTACAACGATGTAGCCTCAGACTATGCTAATGAAACAAAGAAAAATCCAAAAGCAAATGAAAGTTCGGAAGCAATTCCAACAATTGACAGAACTGCATCTGGCTACTTCATCAATTTCGATGACTTTTCTGAAGATCCAAGCAAACCTGAAGAAACGCCAGCAACAAAAACTTTAAAAGACAGAGTAACAGAACTCTTTCATCAACTCAAAGAAACTTATCTGATTTCTCCATGGATTGAATTTTGGATTGTGTTAGGTGTACTTTTCCTCCTGCTTTGGCTCATCATGGTTCTTTGTTTGGGAAAATTCATTGAAGGAAAATACAGTACAATGGACACAGCAAGTCAGATCATCAACTTGGTCCTAAAGGCTCACAAGTCATCTCACATCGAGAAAAGAGAACTATCATCAGTGAATGTCACAGCCAATCCAATACCCGGTGGGGTAGCATGGGACAGAACTGAATTTGACATTTTTGGCCCGATGAGCTCTTGAAATATCTACACCACTTTAAGGTTTCATTAAGTGACTTTGTAAAACCAAGTACTTTCTCTGATGATTGGGACTTTGAAAATATTAATAACATGATGTCAGATTTAGTAATGTCAGCAAAATTTACAGAACATGATTATTTACAGGGTTCATCAAATTATGAAGAAATGTACTGTTACAATCACTTCGGCCATCACTATTTGCATAAATCTGCTCAACCTAGAAATGTTTTTAATTATAACCAATGGGAACATTGTGCAACGCCGCCTAAAAGCAGCTCAAAAACGTTTTATGAGAAATTCCCATACTTCTCTGGGTTTAGCACAAGTGATGCAGAAACGTTTTATTTTAAAATGTTAAGTAAGACAGGAATGAAAACAATGTTGACAAATACTAAATTGATTTATTCTGAAACTTTTTATGAAAAAATGATTACATTTGGTTTTGAATTCTGGAAAAATAACATTGAAACAAAAACCATCTGGGGTACAAAAGAATGGCAGGTCCAAGGTTTGGAAGCATTGTTTAGAGCCTGCATGATCCCAGAGCAATTAATATTCTTGAATGACACCATTCAACAGACTACCTGTCTTGGCCTAGCCAAGATTAAAGACTTAAACAAACCGTCTATTCCAAAGCCCATACCTGATAGTAATAGCACTACTGATATGGATATAGACGTATCCCATATTTTAAACCAAAACAGAACAAATCCTGATTGGAAAAAATGGTTGATCTGGCCCACAGACACGAATAACTGTCAAGATAGATTCCTGAACAAAATACAGGGGTTCAAAATGACCAGGCCAGACCCAAGATACTCCGAGAGACAACATCCAGGGATAGTTACAACATACAGTGTAGGGAAACTATACCTCGAATGGCTACAGAAATCCACACTGGCTGAAATTAAGCAACACTTGACTTTACTTAAAGACGGTGCTGACTTGCGTGATTTCATATTGGGACCACGCAAACAGCGTCAAAAGCGTTTCATAGCTGCCGGTATATACGCTGCGTACAACGAAGCTTGGAAAGTAATGCAAATTGAAACAGCAGAAAAAATACGAGAAATTGATCGTATTAATTTGGAAAAATCACTTTCTGTTGTAGACAATGGGTTAACGACCCTGTCCTCCAGAATATATTCACTGGACAGTATTGTATCATCTGCTATTGATATAATAGAGCAGGACTTACAAATGTTACAACATGGTCAGTCCCAATTACGTTCTATTGTACAGCTTGGCTGGACGTTGCAAAATCTGCATTCAGGATACTTGCCATGGCGTTTAATCAACACAACGTCATTATTCTCTATCTTTAACCTTACTGATAAACAAATCAGTTTGGCACAAAAAGAAGCAGACTATACGATTCTGAGCATTGAAAAACTTGAAAGATTACCATTGACAATGTCAGAAAGACCTGTCATTGAATGGATAATACACGGAATAATTACAATTCCGATTACAACTTTCCAATTTAAATACTGCCAAGAGTATATACCAGCGGGCCAGTATGAAAGGTTGGGTAAAGGGTACATCAAGTTAACATGGAAACTACCTTATACACACACATGTTACAGTGGAAAGAAAAAGAATGTATTTCTTAGTGGTAAAAATTGTGAATGATCACTAAGTGGTACACTTCTGTGTCAAGGTATTAACTTGCATGGAGCCTGCGAAGGGTCTTCGAATAACCTTTCATGTCACCTGCACGGCACTCCTGCAACACAGATAGAGCCATTCTTTAGACGGCTTTCTAACGGGAGCTATATTCTAATAGTGGACCACAGCTGTTGTGGCATGGTGCCAGGGAAGGCCTATCTCGTCAGCGTTAGTTCCATGGTCACTTGCTGTATGCAAGTATTGTATCCAAACAGCAATCCAGATATGGAGGAGGCAATATGGCCTCGTTTGCATATCTCTTCTATTCGAATTGATACTTTAAGCAGAATGAAGTCTATTCTTTTACAGACGACTGTGCCTTTGACCTCGTCCAGAGAAACGTATGATCTGCAAGTTGCAAGGACAACGGCAGAGATACATAGCCTTTTATCAACAAATTGCTCCGTGCATTTCGCAGAAATGCTACGCCAAATCCTAAATATGTCAGATACCAGTGGCATCGCACATGTATTTAAGACAATTTCTTCGGGACTGTTAACACCCTTCGAAACAGTTCCGGGCATTTTTCCTAATTTTGTCCATTCTGTCTTTGGTGGCCTACTTCTACTTTTGGGACTCGTAGCAGGAATTTTATTTTTGATTCCTCTGCTCTGATATGGCAAGCCACGTCGCAGACAAGACTCCAGCAACGATGAAAGAAACGATCCTAGTAGTACGCTACCGGGACCTCATAACTAAAGTCCTCGGATTAGCCCGGCTAAGAGATCTGAATATGACCTGGTTTCTTTCATTCAGACCAATCTGGCAAAATTGCATCTTACCTGTGCTTCGATGTATGCTATGCAGAGAAGAATGCGTGTTGGACGTCTGTCTTACACTACCATCAGCAGTACCAATGGATACAGATACCTTGCTAGGTCCGGTAACGACTCATGCATCGTGTTGACCCCAGCGGCTACCGATTCTGATGACAGCATTCGTTGAGACTTCACCACTACGAGTATGTGGCAGTGGAGTACGAGATGAGAGCAGCATCACCCAGGTACAACCTTCAGTGAGCATTGCTGATCCTGACATCGATGATAGCAATCATTCTCACGACTGCAGTGTTTTGGCATTTTCAAACTTGGTCGAACTTTCACCTGATGCGGTAGACCAATTTTTTGCGAGTCTGTCTGAAATGATGTTCTCCCCTGAACAGAAAGAATAACTTTCTAAAACAAACCAAACAAGCACACAGCGTTCCCTGAACTCTGAATTCGGCCTTCAGCTTTGATAAACAAAAGCTACTGAAAACATTTGGAACTATTTTTTCCCCTGAAAGCGAAATTATTTTTTTCCCTTCCAAAATATTTACCTTTTTTCTGGCACATTTACTCTGCTTAAAGTAGAACTATTCTTAGAGAACAGAGCTTCTATTTTAGGGACTCTAGAGACAATATTTTACCTCAGCCTCTAGCACATGTACAGCATTTTGTATTATTATGTGATGGAATGGTCTCGACCTTCTCTTCTGTATTCAGAGCCATTTCATGTGTAATTTTCGCAAATCATTCAGCTGATATATATATGCAATTTTTAACTGAATGATACCATTACTTGAAAAGCGTACAGTACCAATACTCATTTTCGTGTATTTACCATATACCATTTCAAATGCGAATTATGTATTTTGGGGTGGGTTGGAAAACACATGCACCATTATATGTTCACTATTGCTTAGTTTTAGTAATGAGGGACATTAGATCGTGGAGTGGGTGTTGTATTTCTATCTAGGACCCTAATTCGATATTCCTGAATTATGCCCTTATATGGTTATAATAAATAATATCCTTTAAAGGCATAAGAATCATATCCATATTTAGTCGTAGCCCATGCAGTCCAAATTAAGCAAGGCTACTTCCCCAGACTCCTAGAGAGTACAACGAGTTCTCTAAACAAACCAAACCTCCAGCAACCTGGGAATTCCCCATGGCTCTTGTTTTGATTTGTCCTAGAACTCCTGTGAGCACTGTAAGAACGGCCAGTTCTTAGTGACATCTTTATTGACGTCTTATGTTCAACCTTACGTCAAACCCGGCACCTTTCAGGTATAAATATACCAACGTTGCCTTAAGCAAACACACAGTGGTTTGGAGCAGAGCGGCTATCTACTTGCCCGAGAGCCCAGCTGATGCGAGAGCCCACGGACGCCGCCCCTCCCTTTTGACGCACTGAGAGAGACGCTGTCTTTTCTCCTGCCGAGAAATCCAGCTCCGGTGTTCTCAGCCGCCCTTGCGGGTTGCTGGGATATCGAGTCCTGAGAGAGCGATACCAGACCTCCTGCTTTCTATTACCCAGGTACGGAGCTGACTAAACCCTTAAAGAGAATTCTTGACTCAGATTCTTGGCAAAACCAACTTAACTTAAACTGCTACTTACTTACTCCTTCCCAAGTATTAGGCTTAGGTCCGGTACACCGGGGTAGGCGTATTTAGAAGCACCAGTTGAGTACGTTAGTCAATGTATATATGTATGTATATATTTTATCCATTTTAAAGTATCATATGGCTAAGAAACCATATCAATGCTTTTACAGTATTATTTTATAATACTCCTTTTACTGTACGCACTTTACTTTATACTAAGTATTGCAATTGTGGCAATTCATTTCTCTTGCATGAGAAAGAAGACTGCTCAATAAATAACACCTTTTATTGAAAACGCCCGTCTCTCTATTCTCTGCACGATTGACTGAGTAAAATAGCTGTCTATTGTTTTCACACGACTCTAGAGATACACTCTTATTCTGAGGGAGCAAAGTTGTCATGTTTTATGGTTGTCAGAAGCTAATCCCTTCTTGTCTATCCAGGGAAGTTAAACTCCTCCTTGTTTATTCGAGAAAGTTTCTAGTGACCTCTGAGCTAGCTGGCAAAACTAATTAAGTCTAATATAGTCAGTAGAGACCTAGTCGACCTCAGTCCTACGTCTACACTGCTGTTTATATTATTCCAATGCGCAGAGCCTATTGGGACTATAGGAACTACACTACACCACGTGTCGCGCTGCTACAAAATTTTGTGGTAGCGTAGTTGGCAGTTCCCTGCGCTGCACCTCCAGGCGCACCTCCCTCCAGCCCATCTGACTTTGCCACATGTTGGTGTGGTGTCAGAGCAAAATGGGTTAATTATTTCCACACACAAAGCCAACAGGGAATGGGCAGAGTACACCATCTCGGGCGACAAAGCCTGTTTTTTATGTTTATTGTCTCCAGAATGCTGTTCCCACCAAGAGTACAATACCACCACATCGAGACAAAACACAAGCTGATTTCAGAATCACTTACAAAGTGAAACCCCTTCTAGAACGGATGCCACAATTAAGATTTAAAGGGTTTGTGTGTGCGTGAGTAGGTTTGCAAGTTTGTATGTTTTATGTGATTTGTGTTTGGATGTGTATTTATATGGTTTCTCTGTGCCCTTGTATATTTGGGGGTGTCTGTGACAGAGGGCGAGGAGGCTGTTTCAATTTCTCTCACATTATCACAACATACACAAAAAGGACAGCCTTGACGTAGATGCCAACATAGACACTATTCTCGAACCTGAGTACTTGGCTGCACAAAGGCATACAATACCACACGTCTCTTTGCTAAGATATGTTTATATGAGCATGCATGGAGGCAGCCAAAAAGAAAGCATCTTGCCCAACAAGCAGCAGAAAATGTGATAACAACAAACATACGTTTCACAATCCAAAATACACAGGGACAGCTGCAGCTAATATTACTTGACAGAATGTGTAATAATCATATATGTCAAATGGGTGACTTTTTAGATGGAAATTGAAGGAAGCCCCTTTCAAAAAGCAAGACCAGCTGTATGAATGTGAACACCATATGCCAAACATTATTATTATAGTTATAAATGTTCAATAGGTTTGTGCTAATTGAGTGTCATTGATTGGTTGTGTGCATGTGTATTGTAATGCTATTGTAATGCTGTGTATGACTTGGCATATTCTGAGCAATGGCCCATGTTATATGACGTGTCATTTTGGGGATGCATGTAAAATTGTATGTCAGTGATTATGTTATTCCCAGATTTCACAACATGTGAGCATATTTGAAGTGCGCTATATTTTATTGTTTGTTAATTTCATCTGTGTATTTATTCCTTTTATATGGTAGTTTAGCTTCATGTCATATTTAGGGTGATGGTTTTTCTTCCATTTCTAGGCGAATTAGATTTTTCTTTTATTTACTTTATTATGTTTGCCTTTCTGCTGTTAGTGTTATATCCTGTCCCCATTGGTTTTCAGAGTGATTGATTCTCTTGCAGTGCCTGTGAGTGGCTTTCTCCAAGGCTTGGCTGGAGTAGATTCGAGCCTGTCTGGGCAGTTGTACTACTTGAATAGATGTGGGTATAACTTATGAGCACTGGGTCTGCCTTACACTTTCGTAATAGTGGTTATACATGTTCATGGCCCTCCTTGTTCCCCCTTACTTTTTCTACTTTTCCCTTCTTTTCTACCACTTTGTAATAGGTATTGTTCATTTTTCTGACACTCCCCCGCCCTGTCTACTCCCACACATACTACAAAGTAGTAGGTCTAGTTGTGCCTGAGTACTACTTGTAGTGGTAGGAGACCTCCGAGAAATGCAGCAGATTGAGGTGAAAACCTACAGCGTAGATTTTGGCAAATAGCACTTAGTTATTTCACACGTAGTACTGCAATAGTAATATTCTGAAACTCGCAAATTGCCTTGTAAATCAAGCCTATTTTTTCTAGTTTCAACAGTTGTAGTCTCTATGGCCCAAATGTACATTTTATCATTGACCGTCAGAGGCAAATGTAACAATTAAAGGTAAGTCGCACAAAGTTAATGTGCGCCTTCATCAAAAGCAGTTCTGAATTACCTTTGGGTCGTGTTCTCACTCTAAACACTAACACTCTTTGAAGTGCAGAGTGATTCTGCACTTCAAAGAGTGTTAGTGTTTATAGAGTAAGAGCGCATACTGGTGCAGAAAATGTTTCTCACTCTGAAGCTACAGCTGCCACGTGTGATGCCCCTCTGAGAAGCATACACACTGAGTGCCAGCACTGGGCCTAGCTTCAAAAACATAATGAAAGAAATGTTTCTGACGCTAGGCGCTGCTGGCACACACCGTGTATATTGCTCATAGGTGTGTGGCACTGGCAGGGCCTAGCTTCAGAAACATTTCTATCTACATATTGTTATATGACATCCCTTTATTAATGTAATAAGTGCACTTTCACAATTGCTTTATTAACCTTCTTGCTTCTCAAATTTGCTTGAAAATGCACCATTTAACCACTCTTTTTTCAAAATTTCCTCGGGAGGAGAACCCCACCCGAACCCTCCTTAAGATGATCCAGCTTGTTTGCTCGCCACAATGCGCTCCGACAGAAAATTTACGCCTCACCACTTTCAAATGTCACCAGCCACCACTGCCTGCAATCCATTTTGTGTTACGCCGGACTTGTTTCGTGTTACGCATTATTCAGGTCTTTCCACCCACTCATATTTCTCCCTCTTATCGAAGCTGAAATGTTGGAATGTATAGTCTGGACTTATCTTCAATCTAACCAACCAGCCGAGACCATAATATTATGATAAATTATATCGTTATGCTACGTCTATATTCTATGCGCTCACTTCCTGACAATACTGTCAGATTATATCTACACTCTTAGTTTAAACTGTACATCTTTCGTAAACACCATTGTAACGTTTTCCTTTTGTGTTTAAACTCACACCTGTTTTGTATCTTTTCTTTAATCCATGCACTCTGAAGTCTTTATGTAATGTGACTGGTTCTATAGTAAAGCGCTCCGACACGTTCAGGTAAAGTATGAGCTATATAAATACGCATAAATAAATACATGCAAACATTCTACAGCTAAATTCTATATCAGACTTCCCGTCTTTGTTTGCACCTCGGTGCACCCTTAACTGAATGTGCACAGGCGCAGAATAAAATGCACTGTCCCCAGCACACACGTCAGCTTTGATGGTTCACACCTGTAGGGAAAGAGGGAGCTGCTGTTGTAAATTTCTGCTCCAACATTCCCTGGCGGTGGACCCTGCGTCAATGTTAACAGTGAACAGAAATCCGGAGGATGGGGGGGATGGCCCGCCCGAGCCTTCCCGAGCAGAGATCCTGAAGGCTATTCAGGGATCCCATTCTGCCTTGGAGAGGCAGATTGAGACTGTATCCATAGATGTTAATCTACTCCGGACGGATCTCCGTAAAGTAGCGGACAAGGTTTCAGATGCGGAGGGTAATATTACCCAATTACAAACTGACGTGGCTTCACTACAAAAGTCAGTCGCACACCTAACGTCCACTACCCGTGCACTGGAGAGAAGAGCTGAGGACGCGGAGGGCAGGGCCCGTCGGCGTAACATCAGGGTCCTGGGGGTACCGGAACGCCTGGAGGCGGGAAATGCTGAGCGCTTCTTGGAGACCTGGATCCGCACTCAACTGTGCCCGACCGGACTGTCCAGTGTCTTTGTCATTGAACGGGCGCATAGGGCCCTTGTTCCCCCTCCGCGCCCGGGCGAGCCTCCTAGAGCCCTAATCGCAAAGATCCTGAACTATAAAGATCGTGATTGTATCCTGAGGGCCGCAAGGGAAATGGAGTCCCTCACAATCGAAAATAGCTGAGTTTCCATTTATCCTGATTATACTCAACAAGTGCAGGAGCAGCGGAAGTCCTACCTAGGAGTTAAGCAAAAACTCCGGGAAATGAAACTCCAAAACATGCTCCTCTACCCGGCCAAACTCAAGGTGCTCTCCCAGGGCCGTGCTCACTTCTTCGAGTCCCCGGCGGAGGTGTGGGAGTGGCTCGAAATAAGGGGAGACGACCTACCCCCTAGTGAGCGGGGCGGCCCCCGCGAGACCTGGGGGGACCCGACCCCAGCGGCGCCGTCGAGGCAGAGGGAGACGCTGATCCAGATCCCGGGGTTCTGCTGAGCCTCGGGTAACCGTGGGGGAGGATGGAGCACTCCGCATGAGAACATCATCAACGGGGGCTGCCCCGTAGTCCCCTGGGGCACCTGCACCTGGTGAGGTCTTGGTCCCAGACACCTTGCAGGAAACTTTGCCCGATACGGACTCCACTGCTCCGGTGATCCCGGAAACTGGCCTTTCTGAACCACAGCTTGAGTAAGCTCTGATCTAAGGTACTGTTTTGTTAATGCTTTGCTGTCCTCCGAGGTGGGGGGGCATCTTCCTGGATCTTTATTAGACCAATGTTGTCTCTCTCTGGTGTCGGGCGCTCTGGATGGTTGGCTGAAGCGGAAGACTAGTATCCCGCTGGACGGAGAGACGTGGTGTGGGGTCCACACTTTTAGGGCGAATCGTCGCCCAGAATAGAAACTGTATTCTATAGACATGCCCGGAGACTGACCTGGAACATTGGGTCCTCGGGGAGCTGGTGGGGCGGGTGGGGGGGCACTGGTTGGTTGTGTGTGAGTGTGGGTTGAGAGGGTTGTATGGGGTGGCTGTGTACGTCCTGGCACTGGCAGGGGAAGGGCAGGGTAGCGTTTTTGGTTGTTGCTGTCCTTTTGCTCGGGGGTGGGGGTACGGAGAATGTTTTTGAAGGGGTTCTGAGTTCCGGTGTTTTTGGAGGGCGGGGTGGGGTTAGTGCGAAAAATGTTGTTGGCATTAAGTGTATGGTGAATCGGACTTATGTGTGGCTCACTTCCTGGGCTGGTCTATCCGGTCTGACTGGAGCGCGGGCCCGGAGGTGGCAGGTCGCAATGTATGTATGCTATGGCCCGGCTGGGCGCAATCACCGACCATGGGTTTTAAATTCTTAACTTGGAATGTGCGTGGTTTGGGTACTTGCACCAAGAGACACAGGGTCCTTTCCTTCCTTAAAAGACATGGGGTCTCTGTGGCATGCCTACAGGAGACCCATTTAGATGAAGAAGGCGCACAGCGGCTTTCTATGAAATGGAGAGGTCAGCTCTTCCACTCCTCCTTCTCCACCTATGCCAGGTGGGTTCTCATTTGGGTGGCACCGGGAATCCCTTGCGCTGTCCATTATGTTGAAGCAGATGTTGGAGGCAGATATCTGCTGGCGCGGATCAGGCTGGACGGCAGGGAATTCTTACTTCTGAACTCCTATGCACCGAATATAGATGACCCGACCTTTTTCTCTCATCTCCAGGACCTTGTTGCTCCGGATCTGGATGCCCCTTTCCTCTGGTTTGGAGATTTTAATTGCGTCTTAAACCCTGACTTGGACCGACATCCCCCTAGGCCGGGCACGAAGCCCCGTATGACGGCGCGTCTTCAGGAAGTGATGCACAACTTAGGTGCGCTTGATGTGTGGCGAACTTGTCATCCCACTCAGAAACTCTATACCTGCTATACCCCGACCCATGGCACCCATAGTAGATTGGACCGCGTACTTGCGGCTAATCTCGCTCCAACTCTCACCTTGACGGTTACGCACCAGGCCCGATACTTGTCGGATCATGCCCCGGTAACGTGCGTGGCACAATGGGCTGCTCAAGCTACCCGTCCCCGCACCTGGCGGATGCCGGCGGACATCCTTCAAGACCAGGTGGGTAAGGACCATGTGGCGACTGCCCTATCGGATTACATAGATCTGAACTGGGGGAGCGGTGATCTACCTTACTCCACTAAGTGGGAGGCCCTGAAGGCGGTGGTACGTGGAGCCTGTATAGGCCTCACATACGGGGTCTGGAAACAGCTACTATCTGAGTTGCGAGATGCGGAGGTTATGCTTCAGTGCACCCAGGCTCGACCAGACCCTGACGCTTTGGACCAGGAGACGGAGAGAGAGGCGCAGGTGTCGATACATGACATTCTTGCCCGCCTTGATAAATACACATTAGGCCAATACAGGCAGCGGCTTCACCGCGAGGGCGACAAATCGGGCCGATTACTGGCTTGGATCCTTCGACGTGAATTTGCCCCTGAGCGAATAGTCGCCCTGCGAGACTCGGGTGGTGATATGGTGCACTCCGAATCTGCTATCCTCGAGGTCCTCCGGTCCCACCTGCAAACCGTATACGCAGCTGACCCCTCGGTCACGGAGGAGTCCTATCGGTCCTATCTTCGGGACCTGGATCTCCAGACCCTTTCGGAGAAGGTGGCCAAGGAACTTGATGCGAAGTTGGCACTGAGCGAGATCGGCGCTGCATTAGCCGCCCTACCACGAGCTAAGACCCCGGGTGGGGACGGTTTCCCTCCTGAGTTTTACCACTCATTCGGGGAAGTTCTGGCCCCCCTATTACTCCAGGTTTACAATGAAGCCCTGGACTTGGGCGATCTTCCACTCGCCATGAACCAGGGGGAAGTCTGCATGATCTTGAAGCCGGGTGGGGACGGTTCGGACCCCGCAGCCTTCAGGCCTATCACCCTGATCAATACAGACGCAAAGATCCTTACTAAACTATTGGCCACTCGCCTGGCCCCACACATGGCTCACTTGATCCACCCGGACCAGTGTGGGTTTATCCCTGGCCGTAACACGGCGATGAATTTGCGGCGCCTGAATCATATTCTCCACGAGGTGAGGGGGAGAGAGGATCCCCATGTGCTTGTGTCGATCGACTTGGCCAAGGCCTTTGACACAGTAAGCTGGGGGTATCTGTTAGAAGTGCTCCGGAGGACAGGATTCAGCCCGGTGTTTTGCAATTGGATCCGTGTGCTCTACGGGGCACCCCGTGCTAGAGTTCGACTAGGGTCGGCCCGTTCGGAGGAGTGGTACTTGGGGAGGGGCACTCGCCAGGGTTGCCCTCTCTCCCCTCTCCTCTTTGCGTTAGCCATAGAACCCCTGGCGGTCTCTGTTCGCGCTGAATTGGAGCAATGGGTAATCAGAGTAGGGGACACCACGAACGTGGTCTCCCTCTATGCTGACGACGCTCTATTCTATCTGACGTCCCCTGATGCATCCCTCCCCGCGTTGATGCGGATTCTGGACCGCTTCGGCGAGGCCTCTGGATTACGTATTAACCTTAATAAATCCTTGATTTTCCCACTGACAGGCTGTGCTCCTGACCCGAGCGCAGATCTCCCGCGCTTGGGCCTCAGATGGGAGCGGGAAGCATTCCGCTACCTCGGCATACAAGTGGCCTCAACCGACGAGACCCTACTGACTTACAATGTCGACAGAGTGCTCTGGGCAGCGTTGACGCGCAGCGGGCGCGCCGATTGTGCGCCGAAGGCGCGCCAAAGGTAAGCCCGTCTGCGCCCGTCCGCGCCTGGACCGCGCCCAGCGCCAGGACCCCTGGCCCCCACCGACGGAAGCCGACCCGACGAACCTACAGCGCCTCCGACCTCGTCGCACTCAACACCGGCCACATCCCAGGATGTCACCGAGCCGCCCCGAAGCACACCCACGGACCCTTCAGCTGCCTCGCCTGCAAGTTCACCTGCATCCGGACCTTCCCTGCACCCGCCAAGCCGAACTCCAGCAGCACCCACCTCAAGTGCATCCTGCTCAACACCCGCTCCGTCCACAGACACGCCGTAGAACTCTGGAACCTGCTCGACACCACCGCCCCCGACGTTGCCTTCATCACCGAGACCTGGATGAACGCCTCCTCAGCCCCAGACATCGCCATCGCCATCCCAGAGGGCTACAAGATCACCCGGAGGGACCGCGACAACCAGACCGGAGGAGGCATCGCCATCATCCACAGAGACACCATCCGCATCACGACCAACACCGACGACACCCTCACCACCGCTGAACACCTGCACTTCCAGATCCACACCAACCCGAAGACCACCCTCAGAGGCACCCTGATCTACCGACCCCCGGGACCACGCACACGATTCAGCGAGGACATCGCCGACTTCGTCAGCCCGCACGCTCTCCCCTCCGCCGACTACATCCTCCTGGGGGACCTCAACTTCCACCTGGAGAACAACAACGACCGCAACACCACCACCCTGCTCGACAACCTCGACAACCTCGGACTCAAGCAACTGGTGACCACCCCCACCCACCTCGCCGGACACACACTCGACGCCGTCTTCTCATCCAGCAAAGACGTCACCTTCAGCCACGCAACAGGACTCCACTGGACGGACCACAGCTGCGTCCACTTCACCTTCAGAAGAACGACGATCCACCACCTCCAGCAACAGGTTGCTCGAAGAAGCTGGAACAAGATCACAGCCGACCAGCTCACCGCCTCCCTGAGCCAGCACCCTCCCGCCAACTCAGCGAACCCCAGCCAGGCCGCCGACAACCTCACGAAGTGGATCAGCAACTGCGCGGACGAACTCGCCCCTCTGAGGACCCCGCCCAGCAGATCCTGCAGCAGAAAAACACCATGGTTCACCGACGAACTCAAGTGCTCCAAGAAGAACTGTCGAGCCCTCGAGAAAGCCTGGAGAAGGGAACCAACGACGGACAACATGGCCACCCTCAAGCTCGCCACCCGGAAACACCACCAACTGATCCGCGCCACCAAGAAAAATGCATACAAGGACCGGCTGGACAACAACGCACACAACTGCAAGGAACTCTTCAACATCGTGAAAGAGCTCTCCAACCCCAACGCCGGAAACAACGACATCACCCCGTCGCAAGACCTCTGCAACTCCCTCGCGTCCTACTTCCACAACAAAATCACGGACATACACAACAGCTTCAACAACCAACCAACGCAAGCCACAACCGCAACGACGCCACCATCCACCACCCTCCGCACCTGGACCCCGATCAGCACCGAAGACACCATCCGCACCATGAACTCCATCCATTCCGGATCTCCGACTGACCCCTGCCCTCACCACGTCTTCAACAAGGCCGACGCTGTCCTCGCACCCCACCTGCGGGACATCATCAACACCTCCTTCGACTCCGCCACCTTCCCTGAGAGCTGGAAGCACGCCGAAATCAGCGCTCTCCTCAAGAAACCCACAGCAGACCCCACCGACCTCAAGAGCTACCGTCCCATCTCGCTCCTCCCGTTCCCGGCCAAAGTCATCGAGAAGACCGTCAACAAACAGCTGGCCGCCTTCCTCGAGACGAATGGATCCCTCGACCCCTCACAGTCCGGCTTCCGAGCGAACCACAGCACGGAGACCGCCCTCATCGCCGCCACCGACGACCTTCGAACTCTGATGGACAACGGAGAAACAGCGGCCCTCATCCTCCTGGACCTCTCCGCGGCTTTCGACACTGTCTGCCACCGCACCCTAGTACAGCGCCTCAGCAACATCGGAATCCAGGAGAAGGCACTGGAATGGATCACCTCCTTCCTCGACGGAAGAACACAAAGAGTCCGCCTACCACCGTACAAGTCAGAGGCCACCAAAGTCATCTGCGGCGTACCCCAAGGATCCTCGCTGAGCCCAACCCTCTTCAACGTCTACATGAGCCCCCTCGCGGCCATCGCACGCCAACACAACCTGAACATCATCTCCTACGCCGACGACACCCAGCTGATCCTCTCCCTGACCAACGACCCCGCCACCGCCAGAGCCAACCTGCACGAAGGGATGAGAGACGTAGCCGAATGGATGACGACCAGCCGCCTGAAACTGAACTCAGACAAGACGGAGGTCCTCATCCTGGGCTCCACGCCCTCCGCCTGGGACGACTCCTGGTGGCCCCCCGCCCTGGGCACCGCACCCAAACCGACGGACCACGCACGCAACCTGGGCTTCATCCTGGACTCCTCCCTCTCCATGACCAGACAAGTCAACGCCGTCTCCTCGTCATGCTTCAACATCCTGCGCATGCTACGTAAGATCTTCCGGTGGATCCCCACCGAGACGAGGAAGACGGTCACCCAAGCCCTCGTCACCAGCCGACTGGACTACGGCAACGCCCTCTACGCCGGAACCACGGCCAAACTCCAGAAGAGACTCCAGCGGATCCAGAACGCCTCGGCGAGACTCATCCTCGACATCCCCCGACGCAGCCACATCACCGGACACCTGAGAGATCTGCACTGGCTCCCGGTCAACAAGAGAATCACCTTCCGGCTCCTCACCCACGCGCACAAAGCCCTACACGACCAAGGCCCGAGCTACCTCAACAACCGGATCAGCTTCTACACTCCCAAGCGCCTCCTCAGATCAACCAACCACGCCCTCGCCGCCGTCCCCCGCATCCGAAGAGCGACAACAGGAGGAAGATCCTTCTCCTACCTGGCCGCCAAGACCTGGAACTCACTTCCGACCAATCTGCGCCTGACCCAAGACCACCTCTCCTTCAGGAAGAAGCTCAAGACCTGGCTGTTCGAGCAGTAGCGGCACCCCCCCCCCCTCCCAGCGCCTTGAGACCCTACGGGTGAGTAGTGCGCTCTACAAATGACCTGATTGATTGATTGATTGGGCACTTCACAAGTCTGTCACATTCTGGAACACCCTTCCTCTCTCCCTTATGGGGCGGTTGGCGATCGCCAAAATGGTGATGCTCCCCAGGATTTTGTACGTTTTGCAAAATACTCTTTGTCCGCTTCCCCCGTGTGTTTCTCGACTCTCTCCTCACGTCTCTACTTTGGGCAGGCAGGCATAGCAGAGTAGCACTGCGCACGGTGACCCGATCTTGGGAGGAGGGAGGCCTTGAGGCCCCAAGATTTGATTTATATTATTATGCGGCACAGCTCCTCCCCGCCGCCAGGTGGTTCGCAGATGATGAGAACTGGGAACTGAACCTACTGGCGGGCACGGCTAACGAGAAGGCTCTAAAGGAAGCCCTGATTCGGGGCAGGGGTTCAGACCAGGCTTTACCCTATGTGGTACGGCACACAGCAGGAATTTGGCAGCGATTCGTGGAGAAGGTCTTGCGTCGGGCCCCCTTTCATAGGGAGCTACCGATATGGATCTTAGCCCCGGTGCTCCGGGTGGAGGAGAATATGTCCTACCGGGAGTGGCGATGTGGTGGATGTGAGACTCTGGCGGACCTTTATCCAGATGACTCTTTTGTATCCTTTGAACGGGCTACGGAGTCCTTTGAGTTAGGAAGGGGACAATATCTCCACTACAGAGGGCTACAGGACATAGCTAGAACGACGTGGCCTCAGTTCCCGGAGGCGCCTCCACCGACCCATACCCTCGACATCATTTTGTCATGTGGTAGAGGTCGAAGGCTAATTTCCCTGCTGTACTCGGCTATGCGTAGGGATTCGACCCCTCCGACCGCGCCATCTTGGGCGGCCTGGGAGGCATACTTGGGGATGGAGTTGGAGCCGGGACAGCGCAAAAGAATTGGGCTTCTGACCCGAAAAGTCTTGTGTAATGCCAGGTTCAAACTAATACATTTTAACTTTGTTCTCCGTACCTACATGACTCCAGTCTCCCTGAATCGCATTTCTGCGGATAGGAGACATAACTGCCCTAGGTGTGGTGCGCAGAAAGAGGGCTTTTTCCATCTAGCTTGGGAGTGCCCTCAGGTTAGTACCTTTTGGAGGGAGGTGGTGGACCATGTTGGTCGTGCTACAAAACTAAGGATTGAGATGGATCCACTCCACTGTCTTTTGGCCCTGGTACCTAAGCCTAAAAAGAAGAATTTGTCTTATAAATTTCTACAATTATTACTAGTCTTGGCGAGGCGGCGAGTAGCTATAACCTGGATGGGTCAAAGGGCACCCGAGATGTCCCTATGACTGCGTGATGCTAGAGAATGGTCCCTAGCTGAAGAGACGCACATGCAGCGCACTCGCCGAGATGGGAAATTACAGGATGACCTGCTTGCTTGGAGGTTGATGTGTATGGAGGGGCTAACAGCGGATGATTCGGATGCCACTAGCGCTGAATTGTTCACCCCTGACGAGTCCGAGTCCGGGAGTGACGGGGAGGGAGTCGGGTTGGAGGACCCGGGTCCGGTGTAGAGCCTCATTAGCTGCACACTAATATTCCTTGTTGGATAACTGTGATTTGCTATGGTCCCTAGGGTCTTCTCTTAGATATAATGACTTCACCTCCATGGGCCTCACATGGGTGGTCCCATTATTAACGTACTTTATTAATGATGCCACACACGGGGGGTTTGACTTTGTTTTGTTTTTGTTCTGTGTTAAAATAGTGTTTCATTATAACCAATAGAAAAAGTGCCTTTCCAGAGGGATACAAGTGGGATTACATGAAGGACATGGGCAGGGAAGTATCTTGTGAAAATTAGCGAATACAATGATATCTATACGAATTTTCACTACAAGGCTAAGTTTCCTTGACACATGCTCCAATTCTACGCCGTCCAGCCTCCGGGATTTGGACCTGTATGGCTGTGTATTGTCCTGCGAAGTGCATGTAGATGTTTCTGTCTTTACTTGGTCTGAAAAGCCTTGAGAACATGTGCCTTCTATAATTTCGCAATAAAAATATTTTTCACAAAAAAACCCAGTGAACAGAAATAGCCACAGATGAGTGCAGTGCCCCACTGCAGGGGGATGTATGGAATGTCTTCTGCCCCCCCCCCCCTCTATATTCGCTCCCATGGAACTCCTCTGGGGGCATGCTAACTGAGAACCACCATAAATCTGGTGCACAATCAGTGGACGTCCAGACAGTCTCTTTGTCTATGCATCCACGCCTACAACATAGTGTGAACGTAACAGAAAAAGCTTTCCAACATTTGCATACGATTAAGGTTTTAAGTGGGTTGAAAAAGGGGGGTCTTTAACAGGTGCCTTGCTGGTGTAATTAAGGGTGTGGCTTAAAAATACATAAGATAAAAATCTGTGCTTAGCTTAGTGTTCCGCCCGACTGCCATTTTGCTGCTTCTGTCATTATATCCAGATAAATAACAAGTAGCCTTACACCTACAACAAGCCAGGACTATTGGCTTTGCTAATGGTTTCGTTGCACAAGATAAATCAGCAATAACTATGGCTTCATTGTATATAATAGTGAAAATGAGTCAATTTGGAAATGATGAGACTGTGACAGAACTATACCTAGTCTCTTTGAAGTTACCACAAAGGCAGTGAAGGGTGACACTGCTGCAAAGTTAAGGATTTTTTTTCACCCCGAGGGAGAGGGCAAAAATGGAGAGCCCGATAGGGACCCGTCTCAGCACCTGCTTTTAAGAGTTGCAGGTCACAGGCAGGACCCAGTCCACCTAAAGCCCTGCATAGGGCCATACCTACATGCCAAACGAGCGCCAAGACTTAAACAAGCATTTACAATTCAATAGGTCTCGCAATTACATTGTTTTGAGCTATTGGCATTGAAAATTATTATTTTTTCCCTTTGTGAAGCATTAATCAAGTAATGGTGTTGTAAATGACAAAGTATTTTACTCCCTGTTGACCCCAGCATACAGACATAGAAACCGCACTACAAACGGGCACACATGCATGCAGAAACACACGCACCCCGTGAGACAGACACACTAATACATAGAGGTACACGGGTGCACCGAAGCACGTGATCACACACATAGGCACACTGAGGCACAGGCACACTGAAGCTTTGGGTCTGGCAGACTAGCCTACACACCAGACACTGTTACACTGAGAAGAGGTGCACACATGCTGAGATGCGGATCACACGAACACCCGAGGCAGAAGCACTCTGATAGACTCTGGCACGGAGATCAGCCACATGGAGACACTGGGTTCACCCAGGTCCGGGACATTTGGGGTCACTGGCACACTGAGGCGAGCGCATCCTGGGGCATAGGGTTGAATAACAAAAAAATAGAAGAGGTCGCAACAGGCCATGCCACTGTGTTCACAACATACCTGTCCTGTTATTGCTGTGCTGTAAAGGATTTCAATTCTGTACCTATTTTGAAGATGTTACATCTACCCTGCCTTTGTACTCTGGGATAATGTGTTTGTCTTGTAGGACCAGCTCATGGTGCTGCACCAGTTTAAGCCATTAGCAATGGTGCCGGCCAGTCCGCGTCTGGGCAGTAGTATGCATGGTGTCAGCCTGAACCCCGACCGCCTCCTAACCCCTCGAGCACTGCCATAATGTGTTATTGTGCTATTTGCGATGCAGCATTCCAGTCCTGGGTGCTTCCCGACATTGGGGGTCATTATGATGGCGGATTTTCCGCATACTCCGGGCCGGCGGAAGCCACCGCCGGCCCGGAGTATGCGGGAAATCCGCAGAGGAGGCCTGAAAGACCCACCGCCAAATCAGGATGGCTGGTGGGTCTCACAATCTGTCCGCCGCTTTTCCGCCGCGGTCGGAAGGCGACCACGGCGGAAAAGCACTAACATGGGTGGCGGTGTCTATCAGACACCGCCAGCCATATTAGGATGTAGGGAAAGTAATGCTTTTCCACGGCGGCTTTTCCGCCGTGAAAAAGCATACGGACCGTCACTTCGGGGGCCCGTTGCGGGCCCCCTGGGTGAAGGGGTGGTGGGGGGTGCACATGGGGGGTACCTATGGTACCCCCCTGCATTTGCGTGCACAATGCAGCAGGCACCGCGTGGTGCCTGCCGCTTTGTGCATGCAAATGCGGTGCATGCATTTTTAACATTGCGGCGGGTGCAGCTTGAAGCTGCACCCGCCGCAATGTTAGAGATAGAGGATGTGACCGCCACCCTGGCGGTCACATCCTAATCAGATCGGAGGGAACGCCGCAGCCCATGCGGACGTTCCCTCCTCCTCAGGGGTCGCGGACGGACTCAAGTCCGTCCGCGATCCTAATCGACCCCTTTATGTGGTGTTTGCGGGAAAGTGTCCATCCTAGATTGTGGATGCCTGAGTTGTAATCTTGGCTCTCCCACTGGACTTCATCGTGTGATCCTGGACAAATACGTGTTTCCCCTGTTGCTCATTTCCTACAGCTGACTTACATTAGAAACATCTGTGTTGGGCTAAATGTGGGTATTAAGTGCTGCTTAGATGACTATATGTCGGAGAAGCCACGGAGTCAGGGAGTGGTATTCAAGAAGCATTGGCAAGTGCATCCATCGTGCCTCAGAGGGGTGTCCAATGTCTCGGATAAGAATCACCGGGGCTAGGCGGTGTTTCGGAATAATTCAGGAATCGTGCTGAATACTGGTCGGATTCATGTCCTTACACACTCAAAACGATGGTGCTAATTGTAATATTACTTACTGGACAGATATTTCATGGGGTAAATATATTGGATACTTTTTTTTCTTTACTACCCATAACGTTATTCATGATCAAAACACACTACACTTGGCTTTATATAACATAACGCATGATCTCAGACTTCCCAATTTGTGTGAAGATTATAGCAGATGTAGCCAACAGTGAACCCTCTGTCCATCAATACTCAAGCTCTAGGTCTCATTCAGGAAGGAGGGGGTCGGGGGAGGGTCATTGCCCCTCAATCATGTGAAATGGACTTTAAAGTTACAGCTGTAGAAATGTAAACAGCGAGAATAAACACATCTTTCCAGTTCTAAAATCACTAAATTGGCTACCCTATGAAGCTAGAATTCACCTGAAGATTGCCTGCCTTTCACACAAAGCCCTCCACTTCAAAACCCCTACATACCTCGCACAAAAACTAGAACTATCTGGAGGAGGTAGATCGTCAAGGAGTGCTAATTCCCTCCTCCTGAAACCACGGACTTTCAGCAAAAAAAGAACTTGCCACCGAGCTTTCTCGGGATCCGCTCCTAAAATCTGGAACTCTCTTCCATCCGAAATTCGGAGGATCTCTTCCAAGGCTGCTTTCAAAATGGAAGCAAACAAATTCCTCATGAAGAAGTTCTTAGCTTAATAGGAGGGACAATATACATACCTTTCTTGTACTTTATTCTCAGCCCGAAATGCGTCAGACATTGTATAGTATGATTCACCCCTGTATATGATTACTCTGTAGTGTTTATTTTTCCTGTACATGATTGTGTGTTTTGCTCCCTTCAAACCATTGTTACATTTTCTTCCCATCGCCGGCATACCCAGGATTGTAAATGTTCTAAAAGTCACTTACCACTTGATTCAATGCTTAGTAGAGGCCCCATATAATTCATGTTTAGATTTTACTATAGTATTGACTATTATTCATGTTTATGATTATTCACTTACTACCCCTATATCACCAGGCTACATCATATAGCTCCCTTTGTCCTCTCTGGACTTATATTTGAATTGTTATGCGTGAACTATTGATCCTATGATTATTTTACTACCCATGCTTGACTCATGATCTTATTGTTACCTTCCCTATAACTGTAAAGCGCTCTGATATCCTTCGGGATCTAGTCCGCGCTATATAAAACGTTATAAATAAATAAATACTTTTTTTCAAGATCAAACAGACTAGAGTCACAGTAGGTTGAAATGTGCCTCATTTTTAGTTCATTGTATCTTCCTAAAGTGGCAGATAACATAAAATATAATACAAAACCTCAAAACAAAATATTTTTAATGCTTTGAACATTTTTCTGAAATACAATTTTGAGCATGGTTGGTATTGCAAATTTTTTATACAAAAATGCAGAGTTTCAGGGACACACAATACATTTGAACTTCTAGTCTGACTATACATGTGGGCATATATTGAGAAAAAAATGGAAAATGTGACACTGCACTATAAAATACAGTTGTTTTATTTGGGATTAAAAAGAGAAAAGGTAGGTCACTGAATTTTAATATGTTAGAATAAGCTCAATTCAGGTCATAAAAACATTGGGGCGGATGGCATTTCAGTAACAGATGTGCTTAAGGTAGCAGCCTAACGTTCACACGCCTGTGACAGCGTAATATGGCAAATAAATCAACTTTTTGGTGACAAAGAAAACATTTTGTAAAAATTTTTTTAAACCCACTGAAAGCGTCGAAACACGTTGATAAATGGTACTAAACCACACTCTCACCGCTAGTCATCAAGTATAGGATGTAAAATGCAGGCTCCTATTCTTAAAAAGTAAATAAATAGTTTGCCAAAGCCTTACTCAATGCGAACCAACCTAATGAAAAACATTCGGTCCAGTTTAAAAAACAAATGTCTTTGAGCACAATGAAATGTTTATTCAACAGCTTGGTGCTTACAGGTAGAACTGGCCTCAGTGGTGGTGAATTTGGCCAGGCAAACATGTATCTCAAACTGCTTCTTTCGAAAACCACGTTCACTGCGTGAACAATTGGTGTCAGTGTGAATGCCTCAAAATATAGCTGACAAGCCATACGGAATGAACCTTAACCGGCTAATTACTAATCCTAAACAGGTTGGAATATTCCTGTGCGAATTAAGGATACGACCAAATGATTTCGAATGGGTAAATATTTCGAGAGCAGCTAATGCCTGCATGGCAGCTTTAGTTAAAGCTAATAAGACGCAGAGTTAATATTGCTGCAGAGTTGATAGTGCTGTCAAAATGCAACATGTATTATGCCAATTGACCTTTCCTCTAAAAAAAAAAATTTGATTTGTACCAAGTGTGTACACGGATTAAGAGTAAATCTGAGACAGTACTTAAATCACAAAAAATAAACTGCAGTCTGCACATTAATTTGTGGTATGCACGTGGAAGTGAAATACTGCACGATGGCCAGAAGTCAAACATTTGCAGGAATACTGCTGCTTGGTAGGTTATCATTAGCAAGTAAACACCTCGCCTCCAAAGGTACCCTTAAAAGGGTACAGTGATGCAGCCCAGTTACATGTGTACCCGCTGAAGTGAACATCTGCTGTCTCTGCATAAATACTTATTGACATTCCTTCTGTATCTACAGCCACCTATCTCAGCGCAGAATTCAAATACTCACGCACAGAGGACCTCCTCGCACAGGTCAGTCTTGGTGCCATGCTCTGACAAAGTCGAGCATAAGACACATGTGCAAGAGAAAAGGTGATCTTGGATGAAAAAATAAAGAAAAAACAGGTCCACGTGTACTCTTGTCAAAAAAGCTGAGTTGGGAGGATAGAATGTTTCTTAGTAAACGTAAACAAAAAAAGCGAATACAAACATTGGTAACGCATTAACAACATAACTTATTCCTGTGCCACGAGTATGTACAATTAATACCGCAACACCAAAGGCCAAAGACAAACTGCCATTTACAGTTATAAATATATTTAACTTAGCATGCATCACTCCAAGGTATCAGTGGTATTCCTCTGTCCGAGTGTTAACGAAGCCGTATTATGGTTTGGAGTGCTCGATGATGACCACAGGCAAGCAGACGGATTAGCTCCCTGCCACATACCCTTCCCTACAGCACTCAAGCCATTTCCTGTAATACACTCTACGTTGCCAAAAATAATCATTTCAAGTGACTCCTATTAGCAAGTCGATGAGAAAGAAAAACACGCAAGGCTGCCCCCGGCTGCTCCCCTCTGAAATGTGCCCTTCATGCGTGCAGTGTGCCTGTTTACTGTCATCACAGGCCTTGGCGCAGATACAATTTAAATAACTAAGCAAATAAGATACCCAAAGCATAGGAATAAGTCACGGATTGTATGTGATTTATAGCAGCCTAGAAATTGGCCAGCAGGTGTATCACATGGACGCAGATCGTTTCTTTCCGAGGCTAATGGTTCATTAGAGGTTTCTTAGCGGTGTTTCCCGCAGAGGCGAAAGGGGCGCTGCTACACCCATGCTGAATCGTTATACATTATAAATGCTCTGGCTATTTGAGTGAATTAATACTATTCCCAGCGGACATGATAAGGGCAAATACCTCTGGAGTAGTTCAATTCATACACAAATCAAGCATATTTCTAAAGGTAGACGAGAGAGAAAAAGTTGTCTTACTCTGTTCTACTGCGTGGCCAGAAATGCCAGTATAGCAAACAGCCGCCGTAACCTCTATTACTATGCAAGCAATTCGTAACAAGCGCTCGCCATCTGTTTTCACTCAGCCGCTTATTTATATTTGCATTGCGCTTTTACTTTCACTTTAAGTGAAAGCGCCATGCAAAAATAAACACTGAGTGAAAACAGATGCCCCCATGAAGATAAGAAATTGCTTTGTGACAGCAGTAAAGCAGACGACCGTGTCCAGATCGAAATTGCTTTGCGACAGCAGCAAAGCAGACGACCCTGTCCAGATCGGCCAGAAGAAAACGTGAAAGGGCGTCAACAAAAAAAATCTAATTTCCAATGGCAGGCCACTGTTTAGTATAAACGGTGACACCAGCCAATGAAAATGAGGAGTGGGGCTTAAAGTCCCCTTTTCTCAAATCTACTCTCTTACAATATCTCTCGTCCAGCAAGCAGTGCTTTGCGCTGCAACGCCAGGCGAGACCTAAAAAGACTTCCTAATGCTTCTGAGAGACTGAATTTATCGCTTCAGCCACTTTCTGTAGGATTAAGATCTTACTGCGATCCAGATGGGTTTCTTATGAACAGTCTCATCAGAGCCGGAAGTCAGCTTCATCGCCCCACCCCCTCCCTGCAACAGGGGGAGAGGTGTGGCGCCGCGGCCAGGGCGACTGACGCTGGAATTTGGGGACCACGGTTCGATCCCCGGCTCCGGCGGCAGGTTAGCCCAGCACCATGTGACTCTGGGCAATAGCTCGCTTAATCTTCCCGACGGCCCCCAGCGCCTAGAGACCCTTACGGGTGATTGTGCGCTTTAAAAAAAAATTTAAAAAAAAGAAATAGACGGGGAGGCGTGTTATATCTTGGTTTCCTTATAAGGCTTCATCTTTTTGCAGCCATGTGGAGTAAAACTTTATCTGGGAGCAGAGCAGTCATGTTTTGTCCTCAAGAACTCCCCTCTCTGTACCATGGAAGGCGCATTTTATTCAGTTTTGATGAAAATTCCATGCTTTAAATGTGCTAAACAAGGTTTGCTCTTTGGCGGTTGTCTATGCATTAATCTTTTTAAGCATGAACGGTATAAAGTAGTTTGCAAAAATCGAAATTATCTTTCTGCATCAATGTCTGTGCTACTACCAATAACATCTTATTTTATAAGGTGCTCAATTGTCGGGGAAGGGGCTCTTCTAAGTGCTACGAACACATGATCACAAGTCTTCTATGCACTGTAACGTGTGTTTACTACATCTGAAATTCTTTGGGTGAGTTTGAAACATAAATGATGTCAGTACATAATTTTTTTCAAGCCACCTCTTCACTCCTTAATGGTGTTTCACCATTCCACGGCCACAGCTGTTATCTTTTTGCTGAAATGGGTTTTCTTGTAAAGAGCTGTACATGGTCCAGTTCACTGCTGCCAAATTATTCTTTGCCTCGCACCCTGACAAGGTACTGCTCCGCAGTCCCCAGGGTGGGTGGGTCAAGGTATTTTCCGGTTTTGTGCATTGTCGTGGTTTCTGCATTGCCGTTTCTGTTTTTGCCCTCATTTTCTTCTTCCGTTTTTTTCTCTGTTATAGCAACACTGTTTTTTTAAATATCTTTTTTATTGGAATTCAGATATATAGCAAGAATTATACTCAACACGTTTATAGTTCCAAGGTAAGAAAAGTAAGTTGTACAGTATACATATTTTGATGCAACTCGTTACAGTAATCATACATGCAGGTAATTCACCCCTTCTATCTAATCTGTTTCTTTCTCCCTACCGATAACTTCTGAGGGGAATCCCTTTCCCAATGTTGCACAACCATCCATAAACTTCTCTCCATGTTACGTTCTCCAATAAGGAGTATATATTTTGGGAATGACAGTGCTCATTATTGTTGAATATAACGCCCAGCAAGTAGCACATTTTGTCTGTCATGTGTTTAGTCAGCCACGATGTAAAAGAAATGATGTACTGTTGTCACTGACAACGATTCTCCAGCCTTTTGCAGCTCCTTATCGAACCCTCCAATCTCCAGGACTATTTATGGAGGGCGCACCAAAGCAAGCCCATCCGAACCACCTCAGACCCCGTACACACCAACACCCACTGCTGCTGCACATCTCCACGACCACCAGAAGACTGTTGTCCTACCGACATTGCCACCTCTCCTTCTACACCAATGCAATCGCTAACACCAGAGATACAGGTAATGCAGCCATATCCCCCACATCAGCAGACTCCACCACAACTCAAATGCACCCTACTCAATGAACGTTCACTTGGTAAACATGCCATGGAGATCTGGGACACCATCTCATCCTGGATGTCCTCTTCCTCACAGAAACCTGGCTCAACCTCACCACCGCAGCAGACATTGCCACCCTAGCAGGCTACAAGATAACACACCAAAACAACAAATGGAGGTGGAAATGCCATCATCCATAAGGCCCTCATCTGCTGCACTACATCCCCAGATGACCCGACCCCACTAATGGAACAGATCAACTCCAAATCCACACTATCAGAAATAGCACGATCAGTGGCACCCTTACCTACAGACCTCCAGGACCCCACCCCAACTTCTGCAACAACATCTTCGCGATCGACTTGGAGCACTACATCTTCCTTGGGGACCTCAATTTCCACCTCAACTACCCCAGCGACATCAACACCACTGACCTCTTTGAAAGCATGACAAACATAGATCTCAAGTAGATTGTCACTGACCCCACCCGATGTGGACACATGCTCGACCTGATCTTCACCTCCAACGAAGGAGTCAGGTACAACCACTCAACTCTCCTGGACTGACCACTACATCATCCACTTCCTCATCGCAAGACACTCCCTCTCCAACACCATACCCCCAGATCCATGTGCAGACTGGAAAAAAATAACAGAAGATCAGTTGAATGACGTTCACTACTCGCACTTTCCAGACCCTACACGCAACCCAGATCAAGCAGAAAAAAACCTCTTCCTGATCCCAGTGTGCCAACACCATCGCATCAGCCAAGATCGCCAAAGCACTGACCAAAATACCTAGCTGGATCACCAAGGACATGCACTCCTCCAAATGCAACTAGAAAAGAAGTGGTGCATCAGTTAAAGAAAAAGAAAACACAGAAGACTACACTGCCTTCAGGACCACACTCCACCAATACCACCGCTTCCTGAAAGGAATCAAAAAGAATACTCTGGCAGACCTCATTCAAGCTGGCACAAACCACACAAAAGAACTCTTCGCCCTCATGAAGTTGTCCAATCTCACAGCCACAAAGAATATTACACCGTCCCAGATTATTCCACAATCATGCAGATGTCTTCCACGACAAGATCTCAGCCATCTTCAAAAACGTCAAACACCAACCCTCCACCACTGACAATCTCAACTAGCTCACAACCTCATACTCAATCACTGAACACCTGATAACCCACTGGAACCCCATCACCATGCAAGACACAATCTCCATCATGAACTCCATACACTCTAGAGCACCCACGGACCCATGCCCACACCAAAATTGAAACCATGAAAGCAAAACAATCCGCTACAAACTCAGGAAGGTCCTGAACAGCTCCATTACCTCAGCCACCTTCCAAGAAGACTGGAAACACGCCTAAGTGAAACCCTTCTGAAGAAACAGTCTGCTAACCCAACTGAACCCAAGAACTTACAGCCCATCTCTATTCGCCTACAGCAAAGGTCTCCGAGAAAGTATTCAACCAACAACTCACCCAATACCTAGAAGATGACACCCTCCTGGTCCCCTCCCAATCAGGAGTCCGAGCTAACCACAGCCTGTGACATCCCTGAACGCAGCAACCGACAACATCAGAGCCCTCCTTGAGCATGTAGGAACGGTTGAGCTCATCCTCCTATACCTGTCCGCCACATTTGACACCATCTCCCACCACGTCCTGATCAGACTTTATTCATAGGGAATCGAGGGAGCCTATCTCAGATGGATCAGCTTGTACCATGCTCCGCAAGATCTACAGGTGGATCCCCACTGAAATAAGAAGAACGGTCACCCTGGCCCTCGTCAGCAGCAGGCTGGACTACTGAAACGCCCTCTACGCGGGAGCCTCGGCCAAACTCCTGAAACGACTGCAACGCATACAGAACGCCTCTGCACGCTTCATCCTTGACATCCCTCGCCACAGCCACATCTCATCCCACCTGAGAGACCTGCACTGGCTCCCCATCAACAAGAGGATCACCTTCAAGCTCCTCACCCAGGCACACAAAGCACTCCACAACACCGGACCGGCATACCTCAACGTACGACTCACCTTCTACACCCCGCAACCACCAGCTCCGCTCCTCCGACCTCTCCCTCGCCATCATACCCCGCATCTGAAGAGCGACCCCCGGTGGGAGATCGTTCTCCTACCTCGCCACCAAGACCTGGAACAACCTCCCCAGCCTCCTACGGCAGACCCAGGACCTACTGACCTTCAGGAGGCTAATCAAGACCTGGCTGTTCGAGCAGTAGCAGCAACTCTCTCCCCCCCCCCCCCCCCCCCAGCGCCTTGAGACCCTCACGGGTGAGTAGTGCACTTTACAAATGTGTTGATTGATTGATACCTCACCGGCAGAACCCAGAGGACCCGCCACCTTTACATCACATCCAAAGATCTGCAGAGAATCGCCCTCAGCCCCATCCTCTTCATCACTTACATAGCCCACTGCTGACATTGTCCGATAACACAGAATCAACATCTTCTATGCCGACGGCACCCAACTCATCCTCTTCCTATGAGAAGATCCCTCCACCACCAAAACCAATCCATTGTTGTTGGAGGAACATCATGGACTGGATGAAGGACAACTGTCTCAACTAGACCAAGCTGGCAACCTTGGCATCATCCTGGATAGCAAGCTATCCATGAAGAAACAGGTCAATGCCGTCTCGGCTGCCTGCTTACACACCCCTCGCACACTCCCCAAAATTTTCAAGTGGCTCCCGGGCAAACCAAGAATAGCCATCATGCAGGCCCTCATCACAAGCAGACTGGACTATGGAAAACCTATGCAGGAATCACGGCATACCTCATGAAGAAACTTCAGACAAAACAAAACTCGGTGGCAAGACTCATCATCTACCTCCCCAGAAGTAGCCACATCACACCCAATCTCAAGAAATGACACTGGCTCCTGATTCAGAAGAGATACAAGTTCAAGACACTGACCCACACCTACAGGGCCCTGCACAACAAAGATCCTGCATACATCAAATAAATGCCTGACTTTCACCAACCAGCCAGACACCTCTGATTCGCTTACTCTCCTTTGCAGACACCCTTCAGATCCGCCAGGCCAACAATAGAGAACGCTTAACCTCCCCCTGCACCTTCTAGGCGGGCTCGGTCCTATACCTAATTTGGAACATTCAGTAACCTCCACACATTTTCTTTACTGCAAACTTCCAAAGGGGTTCAATCATACCTTGAAATAAAATAAAAATTGTCACTTGGATCCGATTATTTGTTTCTTTTGGGCTCTAAAGTGGCTGGACAAATTTTTATTGGCTCTCAAAGATTATTCAACCTCCAATAAGAGGCTCACATACTGTTGTGTTAAGCACTTTCAGCAAAAGCACACAAGCTGTAAACAGTCATGTACGCAGCCCTAAAGCAACCTGGGCCCAACTTAGTGTAATTTCAGCCAAAAATGTTGAATTCCTTTCTGGTCTTATGTGGCAACCTATTTATTGGTACATTATTTACAAATTAGCATCTCTTTTCCTTCTTCCTATGCAAAATGGTTCCTCTCAACAAGGAGTGCGACGTTTTTGCCCCTGCCCAGCACAGAGCAGCCATACAATTCGGCTTTCAACTGGACTGCCTTTAGTGTGTAGTGCAGGAGTCCAAGAACACTGTAAAAACACCACATAACTTGTGAAATCTCGTTAGAAAGAGGACATGCTGTCTTTAAGTCATCTGCCCAGATCACCTTGCTAATCAGGCAGCCATCTTACAAAGTCCAAACACATAGGAAATGTCAAAGTTGGTATACAGATTCAGATTCAGATTAGCTTTATTCGATTTTTGTAGTATAAAATCATAAAAGCAGCAATACATATATACAGAACATTGCATTTCATACAAAAATAAATAACATTAGTGTAAAAATAAGATTAAATCAACATTATAGTTCAGCTAATCATCGAATTAAGTTTCCTTAAAACATTTTTTAGAAATCCTGTCATTACCATTGTACAAGTAACATTTTCCAATTGCTGCAAACTAATATACGCGGGTCTACATTGCCTCCAAGCACCCTGCCTCAGGTACTGTTTAATCCATATTTTGCGTTCCGTCTCATATAGTTTACAAAACAACACTACATGGAAGGTGGATTGCAGCGACATGCTATCGCAGGGGCAGAGAGCTAAAGTTCTAGACCAATCATTTTTGGTTGGGAATGTGACCAGCCGATGAAATAGGTTAAACCTAAATCTCGTCAAGATGAAACGTTCAAAACCCAAGTTGCTCAAGGTTAAGTATGGTTGTATTTTGTAGGAGATCAGTGTCAGTTGATGTTCAGTAACCGTTTTCTTTGTTATCTCCCCAGAGCGTCTTAATAAATCAAAATGGGCCATACATAACCTCTTAAGTTCTTTTTTTGGTACATCCCGGATCAAGTCCGGGTTACTGAATAACTCAGGCCGCTGGAGATCGGATAATGTTTTTCTAATATATTCAAGCCAGATTATACGCTTCACATTATCTAAGCTCATAACGTCCTTGATAATCTCCTGATTCAGACCGAGGGCTTCGGAAGCCCATACTCTGCGCCAAAGCAGAATAGGTTGCAATTTTATCAGATCTGAAATATGATCCATCCCTAATTCCGCATGACAGTTAAAAACAGATGTGCCCTTTGGGAGTGCTAGCAGGTATCTAAAGAAATTATTTTCAACTATTTGCAAGGGTGATGTATCCTGATACCCCCAGATTCCTGCCCCATATAGTGCAATGCTTCTGCATTTGGCCACAGATATTTAACATGATTTCAGGGGTCTTTTGCCTAATTTGATGGAAAAGTTCTTCAACTCCGCTATAGATCGTATAAAGGATAAGGTCCTATTCTTAACCTCAGGCCCCCAGGTGCCTGAACCATCGATTAACACCCCCAAATATGGGAAGGTTTTAGTATGTTCGATAACTAGTCCTGGCACTTGAAGATGTTTACAGGTAGCCCGACCTTTACCACAGCACATTACATACGATTTCTTCGCGTTCATTTTTAGTCCCCTGGCCTCCATAAATTCTACGTATTTTGTAAGGGCCTTCTGCGCGCTCACCTTCGTTCTTGCCATCAATACAGCGTCGTCCGCATACAAGTTGGTATACAAATTATTGAAATGAAATTCATTTTCCAAAAATGAATGACCAGCAATTTTGGACTGTACAATTGTTTGGTCCAAAATTTCCTCACACCACCTTCAAAGGTGATCCTGTTTAGAAGAGGACTTATTGGTGCCTGGGTCTCCAGCAGGAAAACTAGAGTGCACAAGTGAAGGCCTGCAGGATCCATACCTCGGGAACAATGGTTTAAGTGCCAGCTGAAGTGTGCCAACAAGATGATGCGGGCAGCAGCCTGAAGGCGCTAATCAAGGCACTCAGTAAGTGTTGTATGCAGCCAATTAAGTAGTGGTATCATGCTGGTCACAAAGGCAGCTGCAACCAGATGGAACCCAGTAGAGGAGTAAAATACAACCACAAGTGGTGCTTCCTCTGGACCCAATACCAAATTGTGGAGGGCATGCAATGAACTCCACCTCCTCATCATGCCCATGGCCTCTTTCCATAATGCCAAGGGACCACACATCCTGCCAAATCTGAAAACAAACTATCAATGCAAGTTAGCTTCCCAGCTGTCTAAAAGAAGGGAGACAAGGCCCTGGCAATTCGTTTACTAACATTTCTTGGAACATCTTTTAGTCTATCGCCCATTTTATATGTATTGGCAGTGCTATAAAGTGATGCCCTCGTTTTGATTGCTCTTGCCTGCTTATCTCACTCCGTGACACTGCTGTGCAATGACCCATGGCGATTTCACATGCTCTTGCCCCCAATCCCCTGCAAAAATAAAGCATTGAAAAGCCAGTAGATATTGCCTATGAAAGCTATTGGCTTTGGCAAATGTGTTTTAGCCACTATGTACACCAGTGTAGTGGCGGAGTTAGGGAGGAGTGGGCCAGAATGGTGTGGAGGAGTGGCATGTCATGGAGTATTGGCTTAGATTGGAGTGGTGTTAAGTCCAGTGGAGAGGCATAGCGGAGTGGCATAATGTGGAGTATGTATGGTGTGGTAGCGCAATGCTATTACAAACACATTTTCAATTGAAATGACCATTACATTTGCACCAAAATACTGTTTACTGCACACAAGCGATAATTTGTGCAAATGTTATCACCTAGTGTATTGTTGTTTATCATATTTAAATATTCGTTTCCCCCACACTTCAAAATTACAATAAAGTGCTTTATTTGTACTAATTCTGATATATTCTGAATCATCAGAGTTAATTTTTGGTCAAGTCGTTGGGGTGGGGTGGGGGGGAGAAACACACTAACATCTTACATGAATATTCTGCAGGATTGTCACAAATTCTCACTTTGAAGTCAGAGAAAGAAAACTAAACACCAAGCTCCCTCAGAAGACCCATTTAGAAATGGAGTTAGTGAAATAATACAGTAAACCCGTTTGGGCAACAAGAGGGATGAATGCAAGCTGGACAGCTTAGAGCAATGAAGCCAGCAAATAGAAAACTAGAAAACATGAGCGACAAATCGAATGGTAAGCAACGGGTGGAAAGCATTCCTGGGTCAGATTTATGAATGTCCCCAAGAATTCCTTAGCAAACCAGGCAGCTGTGCTTTCTGGTAGGCTTCAACCTTAAAAGTAGTCCCACAACGTGATTTTTGTCCCCCAAGAAAGACCCCTTGTGGAGAAGGATATGCTGTGCGTTAGGCAAGGGATTATATGATGTAATCAAACGAGACAAATAATTATAACCACGTTCAATTGAATTATGTGGAATTGAAGGACCAACATATGCACTAAGATAAAGCAACAAAAATATGTAGTGATGTTCCCTGAAAGAGAATTACCGCACCTTCACCTACGTGTCAAATAAGTAGTGTTGTGGGACACACAATCACTGCTTCCCGCCGCTGCCCCCCTGCGGCCCGCCCCCTTTGCCTCCTGCTGTCCTGTGCCTCGCCCATTGGCCGCCCCGCTCTCGCCTCCCAGCTGCTCCTCCCTCCCACTTGGCCTCTTAGGGAGGCCGCGCGGTGAAGGTGAGTGTGACCTGACTTCAGGTCGCTCCCCACGCCGCACAGCTCCTCCTGAGACTCTGCCCCACTTCACCGCCGCCGCCGAGGGTTCGCCGCTGGTGGACCCCGGGTGACTGCTGTACCGCTAACCTTTTGTTTCCTACTGTACTAGTGTTTTATTATTTTGTGCATTGTTGTATTTCAGGCTGTTTACTGTGTCCTAGGCGTCCCTTTGCGCACTTCCCTCTGTGCCCCCCCGCCCACCGCTTCCCGCCGCTGCCCCCCCTGCGGCCCGCCCCCTTTGCCTTCTGCTGTCCCGTGCCTCGCCCATCCCAGCTGCTCCTCCCTCCCACTTCTCCTCTTATGGAGGCCGCGCACTTCAGCCCGTCTGCGCCCGTCCGCGCCTGGACCGCGCCCAGCGGCAGAACCCCTGGACCCCGCGCCCCCGCAACGCTAGACTGCACTACGACTCCGGCACCCTCCATGCACTCAACACCGGACGAAACCACCCCTGCTACCGGGCTACCCTGAAGCGCAACCAAGGGCCCTTCGCCTGCTGGAACTGCAGATTCACCAGCATCAAGCCCACCAAACCACCAACCAGAGAACCCAACCACCTCCGCTGCATCCTCCTCAACACTCGTTTCGCCCGCAAACACGCCATCGAACGCTGGGACCTCCTAGACTCTACCGCCCCCGACGTCGCCTTCCTGACGGAGACCTGGTTGAACGCCACCTCAGCACCAGACGTCGCCATAGCCATCCCACAGGGCTACAAGATCTCCCGCAGAGACCGCACCAACGGAGTGGGAGGGGAAATCGCCATCATCCACAAGGACACCCTCAGGTCTCGACAGTCACCGACGACACCCTCATCACCGCCGAACACATGCACTTCCAGGTCCACACCGACCCCAACACCACCCTCAGAGGAACACTCGTCTATAGACCACCCGGACCACGAACACAGTTCAGCGACACCATCACCGACCTCGTCAGCACCCACGCCCTCGCCTCCATGGACTACATCCTCCTGGGGGACCTGAACTTCCACCTCGAGAACAACAACGACGCCAACTCCACCGCCCTGATCGACAACCTCGGACTCAAACAGCTCGTGACGACACCCACCCACACCGCTGGACAAACGCTGGACCCCATCTTCTCCACAAGCCCTCACGTCTCCTTCAACCACACCACCGAACCCCACTGGACCGACCACAAATGTGTCCACTTCACCTTCAGGAAACCCACCACACACCACCGCACCCAACAGCTGCCACACCGCTGCTGGGGCAAAGTCACCAAGGACCAACTGACTACCACCCTCGCCCTGAACCCACCCGCTGACCCCACCGACCCAGATACTGCCGCGACCAACCTCAAATGGTGGATCAACGACTGCGCAAACACCCTCGCCCCTCTCAAGACCTCCACAACCAACCACACCAACAAGAAAGCATCCTGGTTCACCGAAGACCTCCGGATCTCCAAGCACACCTGTCAGAAGATGGAGAAGTAATGGCTCCACGACCGAAAACCAGACAGCCACACAGCCCACAAGAACGCCACCCGCAGACACCACCAACTCATCAGGACCACCAAGAGGACCGCCTTCAAGGACCGCCTAGACAACAACGCACACAACACCAAAGAGCTCTTCAGCATCGTGAAAGAACTCTCTAACCCCAGCTCCAACACCAATGACATCCTACTATCACAAGACCTGTGCGACTCCCTGGCCACCTTCTTTCACCGCAAGATCGCCGACATTCACGACAGCTTCAACTCCGACATCCCGCACCCCCCACTGAATCCACCACCCCTGCGACTACCACCCGCACCAATCGCCTGACCGCCTGGTCCAACGTCAGCGATGAAGACACCATCAAAACCATCAACTCCATCCACTCCGGATCCCCTTCTGACCCCTGCCCTCACCACATCTTCAACAAAGCCAGCACAACCATCGCGCCCCACCTCCGGAAAACAATCAACAGTTCCTTCGAGACAGCAACCTTCCCGGAAAGCTGGAAGCACGCCGAGATCAACACCCTTCTGAAGAAGCCCAAGGCGGACCCCAAGGCGGACCCCAAGGATATCAAGAACTTCCGGCCCATTTCCCTTCTCCCGTTCCCGGCAAAAGTGACAGAGAAGATTATCAACAAACAGCTAACCCGCTACCTCGAAGACAACAACATCCTGGACCCTTCCCAATCCGGCTTTCGCAGCAACCACAGCACCGAGACCGCCCGCATCGCCGCCACTGACGACATCAGGATCTTGATGGACAAGGGAGAAACAGCCGCCCTCATCCTCCTGGACCTATCAGCAGCCTTTGACACAGTCTGCCACCGCACCCTATCAACATGCCTCCATGACGCCGGAATTCAAGAGAAGCCCTGGCCTGGACTTCATCCTTACTCTCCTGCAGAACCCAGAGCGTCCGCCTCCCACCCTTCTGCTCAAAAACCACCAAGATCATCTGCGGCGTTCCACATGGATCCTCCCTCAGCCCAACGCTGTTCAATATCTACATGGCACCGCTCGCCCACGTTGCACGACAACATAACCTCAATATCATCTCCTACGCTGACGACACCCAGCTGCTCATATCCCTCACCGAAGACCCCCACACCGCCAAAGCCAACCTCCACAGAGGAATGAAGGCCGTAGCCGACTGGATGAAGGACAGCAGACTGAAGCTGAATTCAGACAAGATGGAGGTCCTCATTCTCGGACCCACCCCATCAGCCTGGGACGACTCTTGGTGGCCCACATCGCTAGGCACAGCCCCGGAACCCACAGACCAAGCACGCAACCTGGGGGTCATCCTCGACTCCACCCTCTCCATGACCAGGCAAGTCAACGCCGTCTCCGCGTCCTGCTTCAACACCCTCCGTATGCTCCGCAGGATCTTCAAATGGATCCCTCCCGACACGAGAAAGACCATCACCCAGGCCCTCATCACCAGCAGACTCGACTACGGGAACGCCCTCTACTCAGGAACAACAACCAAGCTCCTGAGACGACTACAACGAATCCAGAACGCCTCGGCACGACTGATCCTCAACATCCCCCGATGCAACCACATCACACCCCACCTGAGAGGCCTGCACTGGCTCCCCGTCAACAAGAGGATAACCTTCAAACTCCTCATCCACGCACACAAAGCACTACACAACACCGGACCTACATACCTCAACAACCGACTCAGCTTCCACACTCCCACCCGAAGCCTCCGCTCAGCCAACCTCGCCCTCGCCACAGTCCCCCATATCCGGAAAACCACCGCCGGCGGCAGATCCTTCTCCTACCTCGCCGCCAAGACCTGGAACGCTCTCCCTACCAGCCTACGACAGACTCAGGACCTGCTGGCCTTCAGAAGACTTCTCAAGACCTGGCTCTTCGATCAGTAGCACCCCTTCCCCCAGCGCCTTGAGACCCTCACGGGTATGTAGCGCGCTTTATAAATGCAGTGATTGATTGATTGATCAATTCAAGATGTTAATAATCTCATCGGAGTGCTAGGGAGACCGTTGTCACACTTACCCAGAGTGACTATAGCAAATCTCAAGGATTTACAAATAGAAAATTACAAAGAAGGGGTCAATTCACCACTATCCTGTGTTATGTTACAGCCAAACAACAGAAGAAACAGCCAACACGTGTTTCGTCAGTACACAGTCTGTGCCATGACTTTCTCAAGGCTGAAAGGTTGAATGGAGCACAATGGAAATAGCTACGTTGTAAGTGATGATGCACGCGAAGAGGTATACAGCGGTCCAGACCCGAGCAAAAATATTTTGTCCAGGAAGTATCAATCACAGAAGCCCTCTAGGGGCTCGAAAATCACTTATAGAAAAACGTGACCAAGGGAGATTGAAGGTATGTCTGGTATGTATATCCCAGACCCAAACATCCACAAGGTCTAGCGCAGTGAGTCAAAAAAAATTATCGAAGGATGTAATCAAGGCTCGGGAGATAGAAGTAAGAAATGGTTATCAAAGGAGTCATGCATCGTAAATCATGTTGAGGCACCCAGTCCGTACTCCAGAGTTGTAGCATCCAGTCCGCTTGATAAGCCATGGTAAAAACTGTGTACTGACGAAACACGTGTTGGCTGTTTCCTCTGATATTTGGCTGTAGCTTCTGAGATCTCTGAATAAATGGAACGACATACATAAAAGGACCTTGACTTGATTTTCCTGTCTTGAGATGAACTCTGTTATTGAAATGTTCAATGTTATGATTACTTTGATCATGGAATTGTAATGACTAATAGGTCATGTTTTTGACATAGCACACAGGATAGTGCTGAATTGACCCCTTCTTTGTAACTAAGATAAAGCAAGTTATACTACCCAATGCAACACACTGATCGTATTTCTACATAATTCTTTTTTCATGTTAACACTGGGCGAAGGTTTCACCTCATTAGTACCACTTTAGTATCCAAATATAGTAATAAGCAACAGAAAGATGACCAGTCAACCTTGGCATAAGGCCTTGCACTGCTTGACACTGGTCACCACGAACATTAACCATTGTTCTCCAGTATTAGGGGTGTCTTTCATAGATTCACATGCTTGAATATTCCCCGTCGTCAAAGGTGCCGACGATCCCGTCGGCACAGAAAACTCCGTCGACCAGTTCGTCGACGACCCCGTCGACGAACGCTTCGTCGACGAAGATCACATCCAAGGATTCGTCGACGAAGTTACCGTCGACGAAGGTTCCGTCGACGGTTGGGGCAAAGCACTCGTCGTCGACGAGTACATCTAAAAAATCACAGTTTCCGACAGCTGTGTCTACGTCTTCATCTTTGACGGCTGCTCCAGGGAAAACATCTTCGTTGACTACCTCGTCGACGGCGACGGCTCCGTCAACGGCAGTCTTGCCTTTACATTCTGGAATGCAGCAGGCAGGCGTAGCATCCACAGGAGCAATGTCTTTCGCCACTATGCCCCTAGTGCCTTTGGACACTTCAACTTCTCCAGTCTTTACGGAGCCTTCTGTGGTAAATAAATAAATAATACCCTATTTTTGACTAGACTTATAGCATAACAGATAGCTCAATAAAATAAGAGTCAAGATTCGAGGTAGTAGGAGTTTCTGCAGGTTTTATTACAGCATAAGGACAGGATCAGGACAACCTGCATGGGAATAGGACAATAAGGCCCGGCAGCTGCCGGGGCTGGGTCTGGGATGAGCGCGCTAAAATTCAATAACAAAACACAGGCATATATACATAGCGCAAACACATAGCATTACATTGCAGTAGGCGCCCGAATAGGGACTTGCCCTTTCCCCACGCGTCGGTGAAGCCACGCCGACCCCCTGACCCTCTGCAGTCGTGACGGAACCATACCGTGCACTGGCAGATATTTCTGCTCCAAGTATCCCTCAGGCCCACGGAGGAGACGGAGGAGGCGGTCCAGCATCCAAACGAGACGGTGGAGGAACGCGGCGAGTCCCGACCAGAGCCCAAGCCGAGAGTCCAAGGTCCGAGGTATCCGGAGGCCCACCCGTAACTGAAGTCCGAAGTCCGAAGTCCGTCGTAGTCCAGTCCCGTTCGAGGCTTTCCGTTCCGTGCTGCCCGGTGAGTACCATTGCTGGGGGAGTATCTAGACAGGATCAATCTAAATTGACTCCTGGTCCGTGGGTTGGTGGTACCCAAGCCCACAAACGAAGTGTTCACCTAGGTGGATACGGGTCTTGATGCGTTCCTTTATGGGACCGGTATGTTCCGTACTGTTACAGCAGTGCATCCAGTAACTCTAGTCTGTTCCGTTCTCGAGAATTCTGTTCTGTTTCTGTTTTCAGTATTTTCAGGTAGTATTCTGTTCGAACTGTTATGTTATGATATTGTTTAATGTATTTCCAATGTCGTGGTATGCCTGAATTGTTTTCCCAATTGTTATTGTTTTTTCGTGTATTGTATTGTGTTCCGATTCAAGTTTAGAATGCCGCTCTTTTCCAAGTTACGTCAGTTAAAAACTAGAAAGGGTCTGTTAGAGGAAGCAGTTCCTGTCCCGCCTAGGGACAGTCCAGGTCATTTTATGTATCAGAAACATGGCATAAGCGCCATAATGTATCTAGATTTATGGGTAGAGTATACCAAACAGTTAGAAGAAAAGTATAGATGGCCCGTATCGGGTACATGGGATGCCGAATGTATCATGCGAGTAGAAGAAGCATTATGGAAAAAGAAAGCCAGACAGTCACAGAAAGATGCCATCGAGTTATGGCGCAAGGAAGCTCATAAAAGAACGGAAAAGGAAGTCAGAAAGTCAGAGTTAAGTAGAGAATCCCAAGAACGAGCCCAAGAAAGAGAATTAATCGAGATAGGTGAACAAGTCAAAGCCGAACAGTCAGACAGACAGAGGCATGCCCTTATTAAGGGTATGTATCCTCTTCTTGCCGAAGGTTTGCCAAAAACGACCCCAGAGGCATCCAGTAATTTCCCGCCACCATTAGTTCCGACCAAGCTACGTCACAAACCGACCGCAGCTGATATTTTTATTTCGTCCTATTTGGACGACACAGTCCCCGAATATGCAAATCCTGTTCGTGCTCCGCCAGTCCCTGTAAATCAGGCACTTCCCGCTTCTCCAGACACCGGAGTACCTGTTACGGTACCCCCGGTCCAGCCTACAGTTCCGTTTCCCACTCTGCCAGGACGTAGAGCCTCAGTAGACGACTCTAGTCTAGGGGCCGCAGGAGGAGCTACTCCTCAAACCCCGCCGCCACACAAGCGTTTATCGGCACTCGAATTACATGCTCAAGCATCACAGCGTACTCCTAAAAGTAATAAGTCTGTTACAGAAATCAGGCAAGCCCTTAACGAATGTGTTTATGATCCAGTTCCAGGCGAATATACTATGGTTTTATATTCCTTACGTGTAAGGAGAGTGACCGAGTATCTAGTCACCTTACCGAATATGAAAGAAGATCTAGACAGAATATATCGTTTCATCCGTACAGGGGATGATCCAGAAAGTATTGGCGAGATTATGTCTCAAAGGAAAGCCGAGATTCAGCTCATGATATTAAAGTTCCTGATCAATTGTCTAATAAGAGAACAAGATTACCCGTCTAAAGATCCCGCCGAAATGAGAATCCTGACAAGGTGGAGTGATAATATAGCCGAGGGTAAGCACAAGACCGTCAGTGCCATGGAGAGTATGTACAAGAAAATTCGTAAAAAAATAATAAGGTTACACGACCAGCGTAAAGCAGCACAAGTAAGCGAGAAAGAAAGTATCTCTGATCCTGAAGAGGAAGAGAACGAGAATCCCGCCAGAATAGCGTATGTAGGAAAATCCAGATTTCCAGATCGCCATTTACGTCTAGAACCCAAGTCTATTTTTCAACGTCTAGCACCAGAACAAGGTTCTCTAGAACAAGTATTTCAAGCTACCGATCACATTCTGAAATCACGAGTCGGTTACAGTGAACTAAGTACTATGCATGAACAAGAACTAGCCCGATCAGCAGTCCGATGGATTACTGATTCTACCACTTTTCCAGACGAAATAGTGGCACAAATGTTTCTGAAATTGCCCCCAGCCGAGCAACGACTGGTGGGTATGTATATGATCCAGCACCTCATTACTCAGTATGAGGGTCAACATTCTGATCCAGGCCCGTTGCACGATATCCTGAACGAGTTACTCCAGTATAGATGGAGAGGTCTAGGTACCGATTTAGTTAGTGTCATTCTAGAACAGCGTCACAAGTATAGAACGTTTTTGAACCCGCATTTTGTTCATGTCTCACCCCCAGAAAGTAAATCATTCTACATAGACAGACAGAATCCGTTACGAGAAGTCCACCCAGTCCAAGGGGCGGGTGGCGTAATGCAACGAGTGTTTGTATACACTCCGATTTCAAAGATGGAACTTCTTGAAATGAAGAAATTAATTCCCTGTCATGACAAAGATCCAGCAGGGTTCCATAGAGAATTAAAAGACATGCTCCGTATGGGAGAATACACTTACCCAGATATCATTAAAATGTTAAAGGTCCTGTTACCCGCAGGGGTGTATGAAAAGTTAAAGGAAAAAGAATGGGAGGTGGGAGAGAAAAAGATCGATTGGGCAGCTCTAGAAGCTGAAGACAAGGCACGAGTACCAGGTACCGGTCTTGGAGACAAATGTAAAGATTTACCAGAATTATTGATTCAAGTTTTACCCAGATTATTGACAACTAGGAAAGAAGACTGGGATGCAATCTCAGCCTGTAAACAGAAGCAAGATGAGGATATTAGTGATTTTTATTCTAGATTTGAAAAATGTTTCAGTATCAACAGTGGTCTCAAGACAAGTAGTGAGTCATACCCTCATCTTTTCGTCACCAAATTAGTTGAGAATTCAAGTCCACAAATTAAAAACCGAGTTTTGAAAGTCGAAAGCACCTGGCAAGCAAATACTCCGTCCCAGATGCTCCAGATGCTCCAGTACCACCAGAATAGAATCAGGGAAGAGCAAGAACACGAGAGAAAACGTATGAAAGACACGAAAATGAAAGTGCTAGTTGCACAATCTGTTCCTCAAGACAGTCAGAAGAGGGGTCCGAATCAAGCCAGTCATCCTGCAGCTCCCGTTAAAGGGAACTGCAATTATTGTAAACAGCCAGGTCATTTTATAAACGAGTGTGCAGTTCTGAAACACAACATAGCTGCTGGTAAGACTAAAGAAAGACCACGTCCGCCTAGACAAGAACAAGTTTCACAGATTCCTCAGCCACAGAGTGCACAACAGACAGTTACAGTACCGCAGCCTATTGCTGCAACACAGCACGTTACATCACAGATGTACCAGTATGCACAGTCTGAGTATCCAGAGTACCAGTCATACTCATGAAACAGCCTAGAGAGGGAGGTAGGCTTGCCTCTCATCGAGATACCTGTAGATCAAGAAGGTCCCTATGTTCACAGTCAAGTATTAGGGAAAGACAGAAAGTTTTTGATCGATACAGGGGCAAGTAGGACCACAATTAGTCATGCCGAAGTTCCAGGGGCTCCGCTCTCAGGCTCAAGAAATGTTTCCCTTGGATTTTCAGGAAAACCCATTGTTAATGAGATATCTAAGCCAGTTACTCTAGAAGTAGGTCCATTGTCCCGCACTACTGACCTGTTACTTACTAAGTCATGTCCAGAAAATCTATTAGGTATTAAGACACTGAAAGAGTTAGGTGCAGTTATTTGCTGTTCCCCAGAGGGAATACGTCTGTTCCTACGTGACTTTAAGGGTCACTATGTGTTACGAGATTTTGATTCAAGATTGTCTAATGTTCCACAGCATTTATGGGCGCAAGGTCCAACTGATGTAGGTTACATGCAAATCACACCCCATCGTGTGACTCTCAAACCAGGTGTAGTGTTACCCCGAATCAGACAGTACAGATTGCCACCTGAGGCTGTAGCAGCCTTATCCAAAATTATTGACGAGCTCATGGCTCAAGGAGTAGTTGTAGAAACTGACTCCAATATATGTAATTCTCCGATCATTCCAGTCATGAAACGTACTGATCCAAATGCACCCCCAGTATATCGATTAGTGATTGATTTACGAGAGCTTAATAAATGTATTATTCCTCAGTACCCAGTTGTCCCAGATATTTCTTCCCTGTTAACAGCCATTGATTCTGAAGCCATGTTTTTCACTGTCATAGACCTCAAGAATGCATTTTTTAGTGTTCCAATTCATCCAGACAGTCAGTTTCTTTTCGGATTCTGTTTAAATGGAAGGAGCTATATGTTTACACGCGCCCCTCAAGGTTTCACAGAAAGTCCTAGTATTTACAGTCAAGCACTCAAGAGACAACTAGACAACATTCACATGCCAACTGACACTGCCCTGCTCCAGTATGTCGATGATCTACTGATCACAGCCCGTTCTGAACGTGCTTGCGAGCGAGCATCACTTACAGTTCTGTATTTTCTAGCCGAGATGGGGCACAAGGTGTCACCTTCGAAGCTTCAATTCTGTGTCCAGCAAGTGGTATACTTAGGACACTTGCTGTCCAAGAGGGGTAGGCAGTTGACACCCGACCGTATCCAGTTAATAGCGAGTCTTCCCCAGCCCAGAACCCAGAAGGAGGTACGTGCCTTCATCGGCCTTACTTCTTATTGTAGACAATGGATTCCCCAGTATGCATTTCTAGCCAAGCCACTGATACAGTTAACGACACAGGAGGCAGCCGTATCGACTGTCCTCCCTTGGACATCTGAACATACACTTAGTTTTAACGAGTTAAAGAAAGCTTTATGCCAAGCTCCAGTTCTAGCTACACCGAACTACAGTAAGCCTTTTACACTTTTCGTTACTGAACGGGAAGGTACAGCATTATCTGTTCTCACACAAGATCAAGCAGGTCAATACAAGCCCTGTGCTTATTTTTCGAGCACATTAGATCCAGTCGCCCAGGCGTTGCCTGCGTGCCTCAAGTCAGTTGCAGCCACAGCACTAGCTATCAGACAAAGTGATTCCATAGTTTTAGGACATTCCCTGACAGTACAAGTCCCACATTCAGTAGAAGTTCTTTTAAACCGAACACAAACTCAGCACTTGACAATTGCACGTTTAACGGGTTATGAATTAACACTGTTCCAGCCACACATAGACATTAGACGCTGCAACGTTCTAAATCCTGCTACACTGTTACCATCAGTTAATACAAATCCAGACCCACATGACTGTGTGGAAGTAGTTAACATTACGACAAAGCCAAGACAAGACCTGACAGACATTCCGTTACCAGATCCTGACCTGACACTTTATGTGGATGGTTCATGTATGAGAACTAGTACAGGAGAACTAGTAGCCGCGTATGCAGTGACTACTGACACTGAAGTTATTGAAACACACCGTATTGATACCCTGTCCGCTCAAGCAGCAGAGCTAGTCGCTCTGACACAAGCCTGTATACATGCCAAGAACCTGAAGGTTAATGTTTACACAGATTCACGTTACGCATTCGGAGTTGTACACGACTTCGGAGTGCTCTGGCAGGAGAGAGGTTTCATGACTTCTCATGGAACCAAGATTCAGCATGGTCTCCTTATTCAAGCCCTGTTAGATGCCATACATTTACCGACATCTATTGCTATTATGAAATGCAAAGCACATACGAAAGTCACTGACATTATTTCCCAAGGTAATGATCTAGCAGACCGCACAGCCAAGCTTACAGCACAGACTCCAGACATTCCAGTTAATCAGACACATACTCCAGATCCGACTATATGTATGACAGTTAAGGACCCTACACAAGATGTCATAGATATACAGTTACATGCTACTCCCGATGAAATCAAGAAATGGTCCGAACAAGGAGGGGTCCAGACAGATCAAGGATGGTTAACGAAGGGTAGAGCCACATGGTTTCTCCCCGATTCTATGGTTCAAGTCATTATCAATACCGCACATAGTCCAGCACATTTAGGAGAAAAAGCTATGTTAGACAGTATCCAGAACATTTGGTTCAACAAGCATTTACGAGCTGCAGCCAAGCAGAAAGTCCGTACCTGTATGATATGTTGTCAGTTTAATCCAGGTAAAAGTGTCCCGGTGGAACAAGGTGGTTTCCAGCCCCCTGACCACCCTTTTGAGGTCCTCCAGATGGATTATATTCAGATGGAGCGATGTCGAGGTTTCAAGTATGTCCTTGTAGTTGTATGCGCTTTGTCCAGGTGGACAGAAGCATATCCAGTCCCAGATTACACAGCCGCGACCACTGCCAAGCAGTTGGTTCGTGAATTTTTCCCTAGATACGGACTCCCTAGAGTCGTATATTCTGATAACGGCCAGCCATTCTCATCTGAACTCATGAAACACGTTTCCCTGTTGTTAGGGTACCAGTGGAAGTTTCATTGTGTACGCCATCCAGAAGCAGCTGGACTAGTCGAAAGGCATAATCAGACTCTGAAAATCCGCATTGCAAAAGTCTGTAAGGACAAAGGTGTGGACTGGTTAATAGCTCTGCCAGTCGCTTTATTTTATATGCGTATGGTCGCACATTCCAGATCAGGTCTGTCCCCGTATGAGGTCGTATTCGGCCGCCCCCCTAACATGTGGGGTACTCCTAGACCCCGAAGTATTACCGATGTTTCATGTAATATGCTGACAGATTACCTAGCTTCCTTGATGTCTGCCCTCAACTCATGTCGTTCACAGGTTGCCGCCGCATTTCCAGACAATACCGAGGTGGCACCGCACGAGATCGTTCCAGGCTCCCTTGTGATGATCAGAAATTTCGACAGATCAAGTCCGCTGGAACCACGTTGGAAGGAGCCACGTCAGGTCCTCTTGACCACCCGAACTGCCGTCAAGTTGGAAGGCAGGAAGGGGTGGGTCCACCTTTCTCATGTAAAACTTTTCAAAGGATTGAAATCAGTCTCCAAAAACATTTCCAAGGATTTCCAGGATTCAAAGGACTGCCAGAACATTGTTTTAAAGGACTGTCCCGCACAAGACATTATTACAACCCCTCCCTTGTTAGAGAAAACTCCGCAACAGGAGTATAAGTTGAAGCTCAGGTCTAGTAAAATAAGTCAGTCAGTTTGATTGTATAAGTCCTCCCCTAGGTGAAACGGTTAAATTGTTTCTGACATGTATAAAATAGACCCCCATAGTGAGAGAGTCAGTCGAAGTTCACTTCAATGTATCGTTTTTCTGAGTTTCATATTATTTCTCAGCATAATGATTTCCTGCACCAGCTACGCACTTTTCCTGTGTTTTCCAGTTCCTCATGCAAATATGTCTGCTAAAGCTACAGTAGAGCACACGTTTAGTGATCTGCCTCCTCACGAATATTCTTACCGCCTCGCTATGCGCAACAACACATTTATCCGTATGTTACATTATTCACACCAGACCAGCAATGCCACTAATTGTTGGGTGTGTGGTCGACTCCCCCCTTTTCAGACACCGAAGGGAGTTCTGCCACTTTTTCCTTATCCATTCTCACACAATGGTTCGTGTGGAGCATGGTCCACGTTAACGTCATCCTCAACAGATATGTCTTTTCTTAACAGTACATGTTTTCCAGACAAGCAAGGTCTCCCCCACAGAACAGGTTTAGATCTAGAAAACGAAGTATATAATTTAGGTAATTATTCGTCGAATTTCATGGTCCTGAATGTTCAGTCTGATACTACTCCAGACTTACCTGCTATTTCAGTACTACCAGTCAAAGGCGAATTATGTGTCCGTAATTATGGTTCTGTACATGTAGGTCATAGTGAATGTACTACTGTTATCCAGTATAGTGACAGTGGGAAATCTATTTTCAAAGCTTCACGTCATTCTTATTTTATTTGTGGTCAAACTGCATATGTCCGTCTGCCCCTCGATTGGGAGGGAACCTGTTACATTGCCTTCCTACTGCCACCTGTTTTCCTAGCCCCATCTGATTATCACAGAAACACACATCTAGTACACATTAGACATAGAAGGGAGTCCCCAATTGTCGATTATACTGAAACTACTCTAGAACAGTATACAGATTTCAATAAAGGTTTCTTCTTCTTTGTAGGACCTGTCCAGAATAGTAAACTGATCCGTAGGTTAACAAGAACCCTTGAAGCTGTAGTTAATGAGACTGCCTCTGCTCTAGGTAACCTAACCGAAGAACAATCTGCTATGAGATTTGTCGTTTTGCAAAATCGTCTCGTCCTTGACGTCATACTGGCCGATAGGGGAGGGGCCTGTAGAGTCATCGGATCTAGTTGCTGCATTTTCATTCCAAATAACGCGCCGTCTGTTTATTCAGCTATAACCAGACTCCATAAAATTGCCCATCTGTTACATCAAGATCCAGGCACCTGGACATGGTCCGGTTGGTTCTGGAATATAATTTCCGCATGGGGATGGAAAGTCCTGTCCTTTCTAGGTATTGCAGTAGCGATCATATTTAGCTGCTGCCTCTGTATACAATGTGGCCCTGCGATTTGCAGCATGTGTGCTACCTCTTGTATTCCTAGTCCCAAGCCCCGTTCTAAATCCCGTTCCAAGACAATTCGAGACGAGCAAATGATACTGTATGAAATGATAGATGGTATCATGAAAATTGATGTTTCCTGATGGAAACGTAGTGACAAGGAGGGAATGTGGAAAAGTAAATTTTGCCATGTTCTGTGTCCCTACGCCTCATCCATCATATGTTATGTGTGCATGACCAATATGCATATGTTATTCCCCATGCCTGATTAATGACGCAATTCCAGTTGTGTCCACCTCTAGTATGCTATTTTTCCAGTCTTCGTGAATACTACGAATATCAGGCCTATGTAAAGTAATGTTGCCACGTTTCTTAGTGTGCACGTTATTCCATTATAAAATCCCCGTTTCTAGGCCTCAAAAGGGCCCGGACCACAGATTCAGCTCCTGTCTCCTGAAAGCCTCGCTGAGGAGCGATACAGCCCCCACCTGTATCCTCGACCCTTCACTTACTTCCTGCCTCGCAGTGCCCGGTGCAGCTTGGCCCTGCCTCTGAGTCTGCCAAAAGTATGTTATAGTTCCAGTTATCAGTTCAGTCCTCCTCCTCTGCATTCCTAAGCTACTGAACTGCATCAATAGTTTCCGTCATTGTCTAGCCTTCTCGTCTCCACGTTAGAGAAATACTGTATTTAATGGTCATTTAGTATTCTTCATCACACACTACATGTAGAATAATGCATGGTCCAGTCTTAGAATCAAGTTAGCTTTTCCCCTCATGACTTCTAGTTTATATCACCATGTTCCCTAAACATCAGAACATCAGATACCAGATAGGGTTTAGGTACATGTCGCTCCGACCCTTCAGACTCTAGTCTCTGCTCCTAGCACAGAGTTCATAGCCCCCAGCTTCTCCTAGTAACACGTCATTGCCAGTCTTCGCGCACCATTAGGTTAGAGGTCCCGGCTCCTTAGGTAGCCCCCTCCAAAGTTTCCGCCCATTCATGACATATTCTGTTACGTTTGCACCACATGTCTAAGTATACTCCCAGTTACACCCACTTTTACTGTTATCTCTCGCGACTGCTACGCGTCACACCTTTTGCTCCACCCACTGCTACGCCTACTGCAATGTAATGCTATGTGTTTGCGCTATGTATATATGCCTGTGTTTTGTTATTGAGATATGTATACAAATGCTTGTGTCAGAGCGACTAGCTCTGCTGCTTGAGCGGACATGATGGATGAGGCGTAGGGACACAGAACATGGCAAAATTTACTTTTCCACAGTATACATGTGGTAAATAAATAAATAATACCCTATTTTTGACTAGACTTATAGCATAACAGATAGCTCAATAAAATAAGAGTCAAGATTCGAGGTAGTAGGAGTTTCTGCAGGTTTTATTACAGCATAAGGACAGGATCAGGACAACCTGCATGGGAATAGGACAATAAGGCCCGGCAGCTGCCGGGGCTGGGTCTGGGATGAGCGCGCTAAAATTCAATAACAAAACACAGGCATATACACACCGCCAAAGCCAACCTCCACAGAGGAATGAAGGCCGTAGCCGACTGGATGAAGGACAGCAGACTGAAGCTGAATTCAGACAAGATGGAGGTCCTCATTCTCGGACCCACCCCATCAGCCTGGGACGACTCTTGGTGGCCCACATCGCTAGGCACAGCCCCGGAACCCACAGACCAAGCACGCAACCTGGGGGTCATCCTCGACTCCACCCTCTCCATGACCAGGCAAGTCAACGCCGTCTCCGCGTCCTGCTTCAACACCCTCCGTATGCTCCGCAGGATCTTCAAATGGATCCCTCCCGACACGAGAAAGACCATCACCCAGGCCCTCATCACCAGCAGACTCGACTACGGGAACGCCCTCTACTCAGGAACAACAACCAAGCTCCTGAGACGACTACAACGAATCCAGAACGCCTCGGCACGACTGATCCTCAACATCCCCCGACGCAACCACATCACACCCCACCTGAGAGGCCTGCACTGGCTCCCCGTCAACAAGAGGATAACCTTCAAACTCCTCATCCACGCACACAAAGCACTACACAACACCGGACCTACATACCTCAACAACCGACTCAGCTTCCACACTCCCACCCGAAGCCTCCGCTCAGCCAACCTCGCCCTCGCCACAGTCCCCCATATCCGGAAAACCACCGCCGGCGGCAGATCCTTCTCCTACCTCGCCGCCAAGACCTGGAACGCTCTCCCTACCAGCCTACGACAGACTCAGGACCTGCTGGCCTTCAGAAGACTTCTCAAGACCTGGCTCTTCGATCAGTAGCACCCCTTCCCCCAGCACCTTGAGACCCTCACGGGTATGTAGCGCGCTTTATAAATGCAGTGATTGATTGATTGATCAATTCAAGATGTTAATAATCTCATCGGAGTGCTAGGGAGACCGTTGTCACACTTACCCAGAGTGACTATAGCAAATCTCAAGGATTTACAAATAGAAAATTACAAAGAAGGGGTCAATTCACCACTATCCTGTGTTATGTTACAGCCAAACAACAGAAGAAACAGCCAACACGTGTTTCGTCAGTACACAGTCTGTGCCATGACTTTCTCAAGGCTGAAAGGTTGAATGGAGCACAATGGAAATAGCTACGTTGTAAGTGATGATGCACGCGAAGAGGTATACAGCGGTCCAGACCCGAGCAAAAATATTTTGTCCAGGAAGTATCAATCACAGAAGCCCTCTAGGGGCTCGAAAATCACTTATAGAAAAACGTGACCAAGGGAGATTGAAGGTATGTCTGGTATGTATATCCCAGACCCAAACATCCACAAGGTCTAGCGCAGTGAGTCAAAAAAAATTATCGAAGGATGTAATCAAGGCTCGGGAGATAGAAGTAAGAAATGGTTATCAAAGGAGTCATGCATCGTAAATCATGTTGAGGCACCCAGTCCGTACTCCAGAGTTGTAGCATCCAGTCCGCTTGATAAGCCATGGTAAAAACTGTGTACTGACGAAACACGTGTTGGCTGTTTCCTCTGATATTTGGCTGTAGCTTCTGAGATCTCTGAATAAATGGAACGACATACATAAAAGGACCTTGACTTGATTCTCCTGTCTTGAGATGAACTCTGTTATTGAAATGTTCAATGTTATGATTACTTTGATCATGGAATTGTAATGACTAATAGGTCATGTTTTTGACATAGCACACAGGATAGTGCTGAATTGACCCCTTCTTTGTAACTAAGATAAAGCAAGTTATACTACCCAATGCAACACACTGATCGTATTTCTACATAATTCTTTTTTCATGTTAACACTGGGCGAAGGTTTCACCTCATTAGTACCACTTTAGTATCCAAATATAGTAATAAGCAACAGAAAGATGACCAGTCAACCTTGGCATAAGGCCTTGCACTGCTTGACACTGGTCACCACGAACATTAACCATTGTTCTCCAGTATTAGGGGTGTCTTTCATAGATTCACATGCTTGAATATTCCCCGTCGTCAAAGGTGCCGACGATCCCGTCGGCACAGAAAACTCCGTCGACCAGTTTGTCGACGACCCCGTCGACGAACGCTTCGTCGACGAAGATCACATCCAAGGATTCGTCGACGAAGTTACCGTCGACGAAGGTTCCGTCGACGGTTGGGGCAAAGCACTCGTCGTCGACGAGTACATCTAAAAAATCACAGTTTCCGACAGCTGTGTCTACGTCTTCATCTTTGACGGCTGCTCCAGGGAAAACATCTTCGTTGACTACCTCGTCGACGGCGACGGCTCCGTCAACGGCAGTCTTGCCTTTACATTCTGGAATGCAGCAGGCAGGCGTAGCATCCACAGGAGCAATGTCTTTCGCCACTATGCCCCTAGTGCCTTTGGACACTTCAACTTCTCCAGTCTTTTCATGAGAGGTTTCCAGGGATCTGCACTTCAGTTGCCACCTACAAGTCTCCAACCACCTTCGCCAATGTTCGCGACTGACCAGGAAACGGAATCCATTGCGGACGACGATGTTCTTGGTGATGCCCACAGTCCATCGGACTTAATTATTAAGTGTCAGGACTCCAGTTCTGAAGACGGTGAGGAGGAGGACGATGACCAGCAGCAGGAACAATGTATACAGGTTCCAATGGCAACTTTCCCAGTCTCTCTGTTTTCCAACCTCCAGCATATGCTGGACGACTACAATAGGAGATTTCCTCCAACACCTCAGGGTACGCCGTGCCATACTGCATCTGAGTCTGCGGAGCCTACTCGGCACCAGCACCAACCTTCAGAGCAGATAGCTCTTCCAGAAGGGCCCCGTCAACCCATCCGCACTGATGTTCATCAAGATGTGGAGGATGAGACAGAGCCAGATAGAGAGGAAGGAGAAGTTCTCCAGGATACGGATGACGACCAAGACCAGGATATGGCCGAATTCGATGACTATCGAACGCAGACGCCCTCTCCTCAGCCGGGCGACTCCGGTGATTCACCTCCGGTTGACATCGCTAGCTTCCATATCTTGATGGATAAAGCGGCAGAACGCTTCAAATTGCCAAGAGCACAGCGAGAGGAAGACTGCTTTCTCTACGATTTTAAAAACAAGCCTTATAAACAGGTCCACACCATACCTATTATCGACTTTGTGTGGAAGGAGGGTTTAAAGATCATGCACGCTCCTAACTCCTTACCTGCTCAACTCCCTCGGCTGGAGAAGAAATATAGGGCACCGATTGGTTCACCCGCTTGCTTGCTCTCGCATCCTAAGCCGGATTCAGTGGTGACCCAAGCAGCGCAACGGCGAGCACGTAACCCTGCATGCAACACCTATCACTACTGCACCTGATAGAGAGGGTCGGCGTTTGGATGCGATTGGGAAGAAGTTTTCATCCATGGCGTCTACATTAGTCCGTGCCGCAAATGCATTGGCCATTTTAGGTCGTTTCGACCGACAAATGTGCTCTGACATTTCTGCGTTAGTCTCTTTGATTCCGGAGGCATCTAGAGCGGAAGCGCACCAGCTCCTTCAGGATGGCAGGAGGGCCTCAGAAGAGATGATCGACTGTGCTGTGGACGTTGCGGGGACTGGTTTCCGTATCCTTGCCAGTGCTGCGGCTCTCCGACGTCAGGGTTGGTTAAAATCCACGTCGTTTCGGCAAGAGGTCCAATCGAGGATACTCGACATGCCGTATGACGGTGAGTCTCTCTTTGGCTCTCACGTCGATGAGGCACTAGAATCGATAAAGAAAGACACGGATACGGCAAAATCGCTTGGCTCCTTGCAATTCAAAAAGCAGCCCTTTCGTGGCGCACGTAGACGAGGCACTACTTCCAGCACTTTTCGAGGAGGACAGTCCCAGTACCGCCAGTACAATCAAGGAAACCAGCGTTACTCCAACCAACAGTCAAATCGTCAACAGCAATCAAGACCCTATAGAGGCAAAACTACCTATAGAGGCTCCAATACCAAGCGTCAATGACTTTCAAGTTCCGCAAAGAGTTGGAGGGCGAATCTCGCAGTTTTATTCCCAGTGGTCCATGATAACATCGGACCAATGGGTATTAGACATTGTACACAGGGGTCATGCCTTGGAGTTTACAGAGATTCCTCCAAATTCTCCACCATCAGGCCCGCCACCTCCACATCTCGAGGAACTACAATATCAGGTGCGTCTTCTAGTGGAAAAGGGTGCAGTCGAAGTGGTTCCTGTATCTCAGCGAGGGAAAGGTTTCTACTCACGGTTTTTCCTCGTTCTCAAAAAGACGGGAGAGTGGCGGCCCATTCTAGATTTGAGAGCTCTCAATTTATTCCTAAAACAGCAATCTTTCCGCATGCTGACGCTATCAGAGGTCTTGCGACTTCTCTCCAGCGGAGATTTTCTCACAACAATAGACCTGCAAGACGCCTATTTTCATGTGCCAATACTCCATCGGCATCGTCAGTTCTTGAGGTTCAAAGTGGGTCACGCACACTACCAGTTCAGGGTGCTACCCTTTGGCCTACGATCAGCTCCTCGTGTCTTCACGAACGTTTTGGCTCCGGTCATGGCTCATCTACGTCTTCAGGGAGTTCAGATCTTTCCTTATCTGCACGATTGTCTTCTAAAGTCCCAATCTCCTCTACAGTTGGCTCACGACACACGTCTATGTCAGCAGACGTTCGAGTCACTGGGGTTAACCATCAATATGGAGAAGTCACATTTTGCTCCGCTGCAAAGAAGAAACTTCCTAGGAGCAATTCTAGACACGGACCTGTCAAAAGCCTTCATCTCCCTCGAACGTCATCTGGAGATAGTCCGTCTGGTCTCTCTCATCCGGTCAAAACAGTCAGTTTCTGTGCGGACGTTAAAGTCGTTTCTGGGGATGGCTTCGTCCTGTATCGGACTGATCCAAAATTGCAGTTTACGCACTCGTTCTATACAGGAAGAATTAGACCTGCAATGGCGCCAGGTGTCGGGGTCTTTCAACGACCTGGTGAGAGTAGCGTCCCGCATGAAGAACAGTTTGCTTTGGTGGGAACAACCATCCAATCTGGACGAAGGAACTTCGTTTCTGGCCCAGTCTCCGGATCTGACGTTGACCACAGATGCGTCCATGGAGGGTTGGGGTGCTCATCTCCTGGACCTTTCAATCAAGGGCAAATGGACGGCAACACAACGAACCTGGCATATCAACAGGCTGGAGTTGATGGCGATCTTCCTAACGCTCAGATCATTTTTACCCGTGGTGCAGGGGGAGTCGGTGCTGGTGCAGACAGACAACACCACCAGCATGCACTACATGAACAAACAGGGCGGCACAAGATCTCAGCCACTGTCTCGACTGGCTCAAAGGATTTGGGATTGGGCTCTTCGTCATCGAATTTCTTTAACGGCGGTACATCTGCCGGGGGTATCCAACATCCTTGCGGATTCTCTGAGCAGGTCCACGTCATCCACTCACGAGTGGGAGATACATCAGCCGACTCTGGACCTGGTGTTCCGCCGTTGGGGTCATCCCATGATAGACCTTTTTGCAACCCCAGTAAATCGGAAGTGCCGATCCTTCGCAAGCTGGCATCCCCATCCAGAGTCCAGCGAAAATGCCCTTCTCATGGATTGGAGCGGCCTGTTTGCGTATGCATTTCCACCACTCCCGTTGGTGCCGAGGACATTGTGGAAGATGCGCAGGCAGCCCTGCCACTTAATACTGATCGCCCCTCGTTGGCCCAGACAGGCATGGTTTTCAGAACTGCTTCTGTTATCCCAGTGCAAACCCATTCATCTCCATCCGCGTCCAGACCTCCTAACGATGGACAAAAGTCAAATTTGTCATCCAGACCCAGCCACACTTCAATTATCGGCATGGAACCTGAATACGTCGAATTTGCAAATTTAGATATGCCCCAAGAATGCAGAGACATTCTCGCGTCTGCTAGAGCTCCATCAACAATCAAAACGTACAAACTAAAATGGAAGCGTTTTTGTCACTGGTGCGCTGCATCCAATGTCCATCCAATCAATTCCACTCCGGAGCAGCTTTTGCCTTTCTTTCTGAGCCTTGCTCAGTCTGGTCTCTCTCATGCCTCCTTGAGGGTTTTTCTAGCAGCTATCTCGCGCTTTCGACACGATGGTTCAACGTCTCTCTGTTCATCCAGAATAATCCAACAGTTCTTTAAAGGTCTCTTCAGGAAGTTTCCTCCTGTTAGGCGCCCTCCTCCTGCATGGCACCTCAACGTGGTATTGTCACAGCTTATGAAGCCTCCTTTTGAGCCGATTCACAGAACAGACATCAAGTATCTTACCTGGAAGGTTGCATTACTTCTGGCCTTGACTTCTTCTCGGCGTGTTAGTGATCTGCACGCTTTCACGATTAAGCCTCCTTACTTGCAATTTAAGCCCGATGGAGTGTCACTTCGTACCAATCCTTCTTTTTTGCCGAAAGTACCTACTGATTTCCATTTGAACGAACCTGTCTTCTTAAAGACTTTTTTCCCGGATCCAAAATCTCCGGCTGAACAACGTTTACATTCTTTAGACATCAAACGTTGCCTAAAATTTTACATTTCAAGGACTACCCCTTTCCGTAAATCCGATCAGCTGTTTGTAGCATATGGACGGATGCGGAAGGGGCACTCAGTGACAAAACAAACAGTTGCAAGATGGCTCTCGGCAGCCATATCCTTTTGTCACCAGCAGGCTGGCAAGCCTTTACAGTGTTCAGTGAAGGCACATCCGACGAGAGCGATGGCGTCATCCACCGCTTTGTTTGCTGGGGTGCCTCTTCACCAGATTTGCCGGGCAGCGACATGGTCCAGCAGGCACACCTTTACCAGACATTACTGTTTGGAGGCCATCAATGAGGCGGATACCGCAGTGGGGCAAGCAGTGCTTCGTCATCTTTTTAAATAAGGTGAGCCTCTATTCCCTCCTCCATTTCTCTCTGTGATTGCTATGTGCTTTTAAGCTTATGTTATTGTCTTCAATTTTGGAGAATGTGTTTAGCAATCCCAGCTCTAGGAGGTTACTGCTATCTATTCTATTCAAGCATGTGAATCTATGAAAGACACCCCTAATACTGGAGAAGAACAATTGGTACTTACCTGTAAACAGGTGGTTCTCCAGTATTGGTGTCTTTCATAGATTGACATGCGACCCACCCATCCTCCCCTCAGAGGCTCTCTTCTCCTCATGCGCTATTATTACTAGTGCTACGAAAATCTGAGGGCTTGAGCTTCTGAGGAGAAGGTTCTAGAGGGTGCTTGAGCCTGATTGGCTGCAGTTTGGACTAACATAATGACACTGATATGTTACAAATGATTTTTTCTCTGATAATGCATTCCTATGGAGGAACCATTGTACAGGTTTTTTCAGTGGGTATTATCTCTAGTTTATTATGTATTATGTTATTACATATATATATATTAGCATTATTGCTATCTTTATGTACCATGGGACTCCCACTTCGACGACGGGGAATATTCAAGCATGTGAATCTATGAAAGACACCAATACTGGAGAACCACCTGTTTACAGGTAAGTAACAATTGTTCATCAGTTTACCCTAGAACAGATTTGTTTTGGTTAAAATCATCAGATTTTGGATTATGTGGCAAATACCTAATTATGGATAAAACTGCAGCCGCAAAACCACAATTCCACTGGCTACAATTATAACGAAGGCTCCGAATGTTATGGCATTTGACATACCGGTCTGTATTTATCAATATTTGTTTTCTCTCATTTTGTCTAAATATCCATATTCAATTTGTGTTAAGGGTAAAATGGAAGCTACAATGAGTGCAGTTCACATTCACCCAATAAGTGGAGATTCACGTTTGAAAGCTCAGATTAACCATTTACATACACTACCATTTTTTTAATACGCCTGCATTGTAAAGCAGCTTAAACGGCTGGACATCTGCAGCTAAGCTTTGTTAGGACAACTGTACATATAACCCCCCTCACCTCCCCTTCCCTTCCCCCCTCCCCCCACACACAGCGGTACAGGCCTGCCTCCCATGATTGGCATTTGTGAAAGTCAACCAAAATACTATCTATTTCCTGGTTTCAAATGGACGATTTTTAGTCTATATTTCAGTAGAAAGCAGTAAAAATAGAAAACGGGAGAGCCCAAGTTATAACTCAGTCCTCATCCAGTTCCTCAGTCTAGTGTGCGATACCGTCCCCAGGAAGAGCATCGAATCAGGCCTGGTCACTGGGGCAGATCCAGACACATAAGCAACAGGCCATGGCTTGGAAGGCGCCAAGTGAGCTCCATAGAACATAAGGAGTTAACAGAATATGGCGCTGGCCCTATGCAAAGACTAGAAAGTGTGCAGACATGTCTCCCCCTTATCCCTCCACATGTCTGTACTCGCCACAAAGAACTCACTGAATTCACCTTGGTTCAGCACAGACCCATGTAGTGAGTAAGGTGTTCTCCTGGCATTAGACATCCGTTACTGTAACTCAGTCAGGCGGGGGCAGACTGCTGGTCCATGCAGATTCCTGGAGGAGAGACATGCCTTTGGGACTTTTAACAGCACTCAGGCTTTAGCTATAAGAGTTTACACCCATGGGTCCCACCCAGTTAGCCCCTGTATAGAATTGTGGGAGTTTGTTTGCTCGAACCGATGAACCATCCCCACACACCAGTAGCCACCAAGCTTCTGGATGGCATATGAATGGGTTTTCATGCTGATTGTCCATAACATATCGCAACCCTTCCAGACACCTCCACTAAGGTGCATTTTGTACAGTGGAAAAAATAAGTCAAACACTTATTTTTCCATTGTCGTGCAGGTTTGCAGAACTTTTCTGTCGTCACAGCCCGCAAGGGGAGGGGTGGTAAGCACAGAACTGCGCATGACTTTTGGCAGGCCGTCTTGGGCCAGCCAAACCCCCATGCGCACTTTGCATGTTCCCCAGCAGGCAGTAATACGAGCCTGGTGAAGAACATGCACGGGCTCCCACTGCCTGTCAGTGCACCGAACCACGGCGCTCAGTCCAACCACAATCCTGTATTGCAGCGTTGTGATTGGCTTAGGGGAGCCTTGGGTGTGCTTCCTGCTTCAAATAGAAACAGAAGAGGAGGATGGGAGGTGGCAGTCCAGCAGTAAGGTACATAATTTAAGTTTTTTTTACCGCACCGCCCATCCCCCCCTTGCAAATGAGTGGCAGCAGCCACTGCCTCCATAACACTTCCCAGCCAGGATTTGGAAGAGCCCCAGGGCAGAAGAAAAGCCACCACTTTAGGTCCTGTCTGTCCCCATCCTTTGACTACCCCCAACTATAAGCAAAATGAGGAGCCGTTATGACAGCATTACAAGGCATGCGTTGCAGCTCAGATACAAAGCAGATGCGCTAGCCTTTTCCAGAAGACAGCAGACATCCTGCGCACAGAAAATGTATAAATAATTAGGCATTTCCTGTAACTGTCTGTGCTGTAGATAATTTGCGATTAAATCACTGTAAAAGAGGAGAGCTAATGAAGAACTAGCAATCAGAGAAAATAATAATTTATTCAAAGAAGATGGCAGAAAACAGGTCACGATGATAGAGGGTGAAGCCGGTTCCTTGGTTTCTGTGGTCCTCTGCTGGTGAAGAGACTGGATACGCACACTGAGGTTACTCGGTTGGCAAGAATGGTCCATCTGTAGGGCGTGGCTGCTCTACTCCATCTTCAAAGATTTCACCTGGAAGCCGTCCACATACAAGTAGGGAGCCGCCTCGAACCCCAGTCGGTTGGGGAAATGTATCAGATGGCCCCCAGAGATCTTGATGGTCACATCGTCCTCTTCTAAGTGCATGCAGATCTACAAGGGGGGCGAGAGGAGATGGCATCAGGGAAGCATTCCTGACAGGAGCAACATGGCAATAAAGCCCCCTGGCAAGACACTATCACGCCCCCCTACCCCCACGTGCCATCTCAGCGGCGCCCTCACCCACATTCCAAGGTTTGTAGCTCCCAAATGCCTCCAATGCAAACGTTCTTCTCCACACCCACATTCCAAAGTCTGGTAGCCCTGGGCGCATCCTACTCATCCTTAGGGAAATCACCACCCATCCAGGTCAGTATGAACATTGAGAGGTCCACCAGTTTGGTGTAGTAACCTACTGCATTCTGGGTGCTGTAGCCTTGTTTTACTTCCACTGAACTAATATAAACCAAAATCTAAAAACATGATTTCAGGTGAAAGATTGAAGACTGGAGACTATCAGTAATGACTGCGAGGTGGGCGCTCTACTGCATGTTCTACTCACCCCACCCATACTCCAAAGTTTGAAACTACCAAACATCCTGCTACACACTCCTTCCCTATGCCCCTACCAAGACTAGGCTATATAGCCATAAGATCCATCCTACACTCTACTGTCCCACCCACCTAGTGTTGAGAGCCCCCAGGCACCAAGACACGATCCTGCCCCCACCCAACTATCAGGTCTTGGTGTTTGCTCAACACTCAGGACGAGCTGCAGAGGTCATGAACTCTGCTAAACTGCCTCGGTTAAAGGTCACAACCCCCCTCCTCCTTCCAGAGGACAACTCAAACGATCCAAGACAGATATGATGAAAGTTTAAGAAATCCCTCATAGGTAAGGAATAGAGTTTTCAAATGAAGTTACTTCTCCCCTTGTGAGCGAGCAAGTATACTCATGTCAAAGTCATTGAAACCTTTGCATCGTACTACAAGGACCATTATGGTGTCTGGAAGCCATTTGTCACCTGCCATATGTACACCAATTGGGCAGGGCAAGCCCTCTTATTAAGTCGATGTTCCCCCCCCGAAACCCAATGGGTACCAAAGGGCCTCACATGCTTACGGATAAGACTCAAATACTGGCCTAACCTGAATCTAAAAATAATTTTGCAAATTGATTCCGTCTTAGCATATCTACACACCGTGGCATACAAGCTGTCAAAATGACAATTTCATTTAGCTATAGTTCCATTTTTGGTGTACAACCATTACAAATGCACAGTGGGGGTTGATGCGACGCTGGACAGACTCAAATCTTAAGCGTGAAACCATGTCAGCGCGCGCACAACTGGGGGCAATAAGACTCATCCACATTAAATGTATTTCACAAATCATTTACACCAAATCATATACCCCTGCACGGGTGCATCTAGAGATACCTGTTCTCCCCTGCCCAAATGGAGTCTCGCCTCTACCCATGCAACAAACATCACCTATGTTGTTTTCTGGAATGTGGGTGGCCATATTCAAAGCATGGAACTTGCTCCATAGACTCCAAACACATCCAGGACTACATAGCAGGCATCGAGCTCACACAGTGTTGATGTACAGATGGGAGGGAATGAGGTGGTCTGTTACGTAGAGTGGATGAGGAATGGATGGCTGCCCCTGATTGGATACAACAAACCAATGCTTTACTATTTCCAGCATGCGGAGGGTTCCTCTCTATAACCTCATCCACAATTCCCTCTATGACCAAACGGTCACTTTGCTGTTGTGTATCCCAATTCTAAAATACAGAACTACCATCAACAGCCCAACCATAAACTGAAAAAAGTGTGGGGAGGAAAGAAAGCACCTCACAGTAACAACACCAAGGGGGCCGCTGATTGGTACTCGCCAGCAAGCCCACTTCTCATCATCGGTTGCCTTCTTTCCCAAAAAGAAATGTGTGTGCACTTGAAAAAAAGAAACCTCAAACCAATGAAAACAAACAATAGAAAGAAACTACATGTGAGTGTACTTCCTATGTGCGCTATGACAATGTGCGTGTTTAAGGACCCCGTGAGAACATATAGGAATAATCCTGATGATAAGTGGGCTTGCTGGCGAGTACCAGTCAGCGGCCCCCTTGGTGTTGTTACCGTGAGGTGCTTTCTTTCCTCCCCACACTTTTTTCAGTTTATGGGTGGGCTGTTGATGGTAGTTCTGTATTTTAGAATTGGGATACACAACAGCAAAGTGACCGTTTGGTCATAGAGGGAATTGTGGACGAGGTTATAGAGAGGAACCCTCCGCATGCTGGAAATAGTAAAGAATTGGTTTGTTGTATCCAATCAGGGGCAGCCATCTAGTGGTTTTGAATGTGTTTGATCGGGGGGCTGGCTGTCCTGCTGTTTTTTTCCCCCTGTAGCTCCTATTGTATTGATGGATGAGGAATGGAACCTGAACCAGTGCTTAATTTGAGCTGGTAGTATGCAGTGCTCTGCACTAGATTCTAAACACTAGAATTTGACGGTCCATCACATAGTTTGTACAATTTTAAGATGAGCACAACTGTGCTTAATAATTCAACATACTTTTAAAGTGAATAGTGCCCATCACCCATGCCATCCTTACAGCGTTGGGAGCCTGGAATAGTATACATTGTATTTGTAGCAGTGTGATGACTAGTCGGTGTGTAGGTATTGTCATTGGTGCACTTGCAGGGATAATGGGTGGTGCAAGCTGCAGGGCCCTCCTGAGGAGGCCCTTTGCAATTATGTTCTTACAAATTAAGCACTGGTCTGACACCCAGACTAACTATCCAAGACCTTAAACCTGCAAACTGAATTAGGGCTTGGTTAGTCAGTTATTGGCAACAGACTGCTACCACAGCTTGAAAAGCAGACAAACAGCAGGCCAGGCCTCACGACCAGATTCTCCCATTTTCAAATGTCTAACAAGAGGCCACTATCAAGCATTCGTGTAGTGTACCCATCTCAGAGCAGTTTCCCAGTACAGCAGAATGTGCGCAAACCGTCCTAAATAAAGAACACCCACCAGAATGGATGGACAGGATTCAGGGGTAACATGACATGGTGGCCAGAGAATGAAACTTCAGTTACTGGACTTTAAAGGTCTTAAGTGACTGGTATTTGTCCCTACCAACATTAATCTACCCGCACCCATTTGGTGGACCACTAGAGAAGCAGTAATGAGAGCTGTAATCTATTCTATGGGACTGCTCTAATGTACCACCATTTTGACTGAGGGTATAAGAAACAAAAGTTTCAATAACTTCCCCACTCCCATTTTTTTAATCACTGTTTCTATTACCCCCCCCCCCCAATCAGCATATTGCGTGATTCATCGGGTACGACTGATGAGACTGGTTTATCCAGGCAAGGCTAGTTGCCACCTCCTGGACCACAGTTAATTTGCACATTTTGCATCACTGGTTCTGTCCTACTGTTCTTCCACTAGATCAATGGTGTGCTGAGTGATCTAGGATAGCCTGCCAAGAAGTTTATGATCAGATGGAAGTATTGAGTCCTTTCTGGCTGCTCACAGCGGTCCAATGACCTAGAACCCAGAGGGCAACACCTTTGAGATAGATACCCCCCTCCCCCAAACACACAGTGAGTGGCTTCAGGATCTATCCATCTATAAGTGCCCTAGCTTAGACGGACACCTGACATAACCCTGATATACCAGGGATTATCCCGGAGAGATCAAGGTGAGGCCTTCAATCCCTGGAAAACTGGCATGCAGTCAGTTGCTAGTACTAGCCGTTTGATTCTCTCTGGTCTGTCACAATCTCCTTTTGCACTTACCACCCACACCCACTCCCCTAACCTACCACAGTGAGAGGATCTGTACACCCCCTTCGATCGAGAGGCCTTAATTTCACTGGTACCAACCAGACTGCCCCCACCCGCTGATCTTCATCAGCGTACACCACCATCCTGCCACCTCCATGCTACCTCCCTACCAACCAAAATACTTCCTATATATCCGATTCACTTTCGAGGTGGCACTGAACCCTGCCATTTTTAACTCTGCCCTTCATGACGGACTCGTAGGCAATAAATACTGCTTTGCTCATATGGATGGATTCTGAAACACCAATAAAAGACTACTTCAAAAAATGTAAAAGCCACATTTGAGTGGAGACCGCAGGGCAGTGGTGGGCATGGCAGACCTTGGAGGTCAAATTTACTTTTCTAACAGCTCTTGAATATTTGTAGAAATTGCTACTTTTCCTAAAATTATCCAGGAGGCTTATTTACTATTCCAACTCCAGTTTTGAAATATTTGTGGGTAGTTAAAAACCTCTTCATATTAAAAGAAAGGGTTAAGTAGTCTTTTTACATTGCTCAAGGTGCTGCCCTGTGTGTGCCGCTTAAGGAGTGGCGGGGACCACACGAGTAACTCGTACATACACCTGTCTACTTCGATCTGTCTGTCTAACTCAGACTACAGGATTAGAGAGACCGAGTGTTCATGAAATAGAGTTCCATATTAACCTGCACTTACACAAAGTCCACAGTGTGGAGTGTGGACAGCCAGCCACCTCCAGTACCTTCCAATTCATAGTAGTTAAATAGGACCAGGGGCCGTGAAGCATCTTATTCTTTTGGGCTTTAAACGTGGCGGAGTGTGAAAACAAAAATGAGTTTCTGAAGTGTATATCATGCAAACTTGGGCCAGAGGCATTAGAGCAGTTAACGTGCACCAGTTAATTACACAAGGTGAGTTTTCGTTTTTTTTTAAAGAGGCGATGTATTGATAAATATTTTTTTTTTAAAACAGATGTTGAGCCAATGCCCAGATCGAACCCGCTTTCCCTGTTCCAAGGTTGGGAGCTCTAACCCTTCGGCCCCATCTCCTCACCAGATTGTAAAAGCTACACATTTAATACACCCAGTGATGCTGCCGAGAATGTTATTCGACAAATAAGGTCGAGTCCACTATGCTATGCCCAAAATACAATAATCTGCGGCACAAGTTTCTGTTTCCGATTTTAAGGTCCATGAATTTTACTCTTAAACTATCCTTCTGTTTGCTTTTTCTTTGTACGTTTTCTGATGGGGGTTTTAAAATATGAATGAGTTTGACTATGATAATCTGTATGATAATGTTATTGGTATTTTATGTCTTTTATGGTTTTATCTGTAAAATCGAATAAAGAAATTTGGACTTGGGGAAGGCTATTAGACAAATAAGGTCAAGTCTTGGTTAGACGTTTTTAGCTCTGGGGCACAGGGTTACTGATGAGCACTGCGCATGCTCAGCGGCTTCCTTTTTGTGCATTTTTCACCTAGGTGGTGGGGGTAGAAAAGGAATGGCCAGACAGCTAACCTAGAGGTGAACCAGGACCCCTCCAGACCACTGCTACTACTCTGCTAACGTTCTATCAAGTTGAGCAACCACCTACATGCGGTTTCACATAAAAACAAAGAAAAATGGTGAAAGCTGTTAATGTTTACCTGCTCCATATCAATGATGGAAAAGCAGATCCATAAACCAGTTAAACCCCCCACCAAAAGTACTTCCTATCGTCCCATCACTTTGCTCAACGCAGAGGCAAAGATACTGGCCAAAATGTTAGCTCTTCGACTTACCCCCCACCTTACCAAACTTGTTCACCCGGACCAATCGGGATTCATGCCGGGAAGAAATACCGCACTAAATATTAGACCCCTACATAGCGTACTGAGCTGCAAACACACCACAGAGGAGGAGGCCGCCATATTGTCTCTTGATGCAAGGATGGCCTTTGATTCCGTCAAATGGCTGTTCCTCTTCGCGGTCCTCAAACAATTGGGTACGGGCTGAAATTTTGCTTGTGGGTTCAACTATTATACACTAACCCACTCGTGCATGTAGTAGTTAATGGCCATATCGCACGTGAATTTTCCCTGAGACGTGGAACGCGACAGGGTTGTCCTCTGTCGCCACTCCTCTCCACTCTCAGCCTGGATAAGAGAAGACCCAATTATCTGCGGACTTCGATGGGCGGAAGGATGGAAAGACCTCATATCCCTCTATGCAGAAGACGTCTTGGTATACATAGCATCCCCCAAACGCTCCCTTCATAGATTATTTCAAGTCTGCGAATTATACGTTACAGTTTCCGGGTACATCGTCAACTGGGAAAAGTCAAAACTATACATCTTACGGACCACTGACAGTATTACCGAAGGACTGTACAGTTAAAGTAGTAACAGATAGCTTTAAATATTTAGGGGTTCATATCACGTCTGACCCAGACGACTTTATGGCAAGAAACCTCCAAGAACTACTGTAAAGATTGCTACGAGACGCCAAACATAGGAGGTCACTGCCGCTCACCATACTGGGTAAGGGGGCCCTATTTAAAATGATGGCACTCCCCAGGTTTCTACATACATTACATAATACTCCCTTTGCTGTTCCTGCAGCCTATTTCAAAGCAATAGAATCAGAGGTCAATCTCCTATGGCATGGGAAGCCCGCTCGGATCGCTGCGGAAGTTGGTACGACGGTGGTATAGCGCTTCCAATGTTCAGATCTACTATTGGGCCGCCCAATTAGCAGTGATCAATCAATGGGTTCACTCGCCCCAAACTAACTCCGCATACCGCCTAGATAGACATACCCTAGGTGTGAAAGGGATTAATCGGGTGCTATATAATAAAGCGCAAAAATTTGACCTACCGGGTCCCACTGCACACACAGTCTATGTATGGCACGCAGTCACACGGTATCTGGGTTGGGCAGACAAACTGACTCAACAAACTTCGCTATGGGACACTGACAAACTAGGTACACTAGGAAAAAGTAAATGGTTAAAAAAATGGGATGCAATAGGAATTTCCCAACTGGGCGATCGCTGGAAGGGGGAGGGGGAGTTGTCACTTTTGTCCACTTGCAGAAGCAATACGAAATGGCACCCACTGAGTTGTTTCGCTACATTCAGATCAAACACGCGCTGGAAGCGGCCATCCTACTGAACAAGATCCTTCCTGCTGCCTCCCCATTAGAAGACCGACTCCTAACAGATTACATGGACAAAAAAGCGATCTCCCTCACATACCAGAAGATTGTCAATAATCAGCTAGACCCTATGCAAAAGCTGCGGGTCAAATGGCAGGCTGAAATAGGCGAATTAGACGACACAGACTGGCAGGAGGTGATAGAATCCCCTAGAGTGGTGGCGGTGTCCTCTAGGTTACGCCGAATACAACTTAAAGTACTCCACAGGACTTATTTCACAAGACTTACAGTATGCAAGATAGGAACAACCACTGATCAGTCCTGCCTACGCCAATGTGGGAGAGTGGGCACTTTCTATCACACACGTTGGGAATGCCCTGCAATTAAACTGTATTGGACTGAAGTGATGAACACCATTACTGAGGTTAGCGTCATTTCCGTTCCGCCCGAGCCTAAACGATGCCTCCTGCACATCTGGGAGCCAACAGACCTGAATCACACAGCACGAGCTTGGGCTACACTAGGGATGATGATAATAGCAAAACGAAATGTGGCCAAACATTGGGGGGCTGCAGTCGCCCCAATCCTCGAAGACTGGGGTAAAGATATGGATGTGACTATGGCGGCGGAAAAAGCCACATATTTCCACAGAGGGTGCCCTAAAAAATGGGAGACAAGGTGGGGTAAACGGAACACCTTCAGAGGAGGTATTTGTACCCCTCCGACAATGGGTCAGAGCTCAGACGATGAGGAATAACAAAAATACTATTTATTCACTGTAATTTTACAATGTTTGTCTGATGTAAGATGTACCTATGCTAAGGTTAAATGTGATGGAAACTGTTATCATATGAACGAGTCATGCTGCACATGTCAATATTGCAAGTCTTCTTTAATAAAATGTTTTAAAAAAACAGCGTCTGCAAAAAAATGATGGAAAAGCAGCACCATAGCCTTGCGAGTTAGTTAACAGGAATAACAGGTTAAAAAATATCTAACCGTGCCACTGGGCCCAGTAAGTGCACATCCAAGGACAGAACCGTATTTCATTGAACACTAAAACATGCACAAAACGAAACTTGAGTTTCCCTTTTACAAGAAAATATAAATCAGTTCAAGGAACACCTGTAGAAAGGCAACCTCTATTCCACACCATATCGGTGTACAGAAAACTTTTTGGAAAGACTATAGCTTGATTTCTGCATTTTATTAATTACACATTTTGCTCCCATGCACAACTTACATTGCGCATAGGGGTGTGTCAAGGATTACCTGCAGTCACTTACGGCCGTCAGAACAAGCCCCAACAAGCATTTGCAATGCAATAGGTCTTACATTAGGAAAGTTTGAGCTATTGATATTGTAAATGACACATTTCTTATTTATATGTTGGTTTGAAAATAACGAAATTGATAGCTTTGTCATATACAATGCCAATACTTTTAACTTTCGCAAATGTGACACCAATAGCATTTGTAATGCAATATGTGTTGTATTTACGTGACTTAGATGTATTGATATTACAAATAACAATTGCTTTTAATTTTTAAAAATAATTAATACTTAAATACAATTTATTGTAATTTATAATGGCAATAGCTTAAACTTTTGTAAATAACTTTTGTGAAGATTATGTTCAGTGTATTTTATTGTGCCGAAAATCCAAGAACAGAAGTGAAATATTAACATCTTTTTGTGACATTTGTAATAAAGCTTGAAACATTGAGAGAACATATTTGAACCAGTTGTTGTTGAATGGTTGCACAGATTGATGTTGTGGTGGCGCTGAGTGATGTTGTGGTGGCGACGAGTGATGCTGTGGCGTTCAGTGATGCTGTAGTAGCGCATAGTGATGTTGTGGTGCCCCTGAATGATTCTGTGGTGGTGCTGAGTGATGCTGTGGTGATGCGATCGATAGATAGAGGGAGGGCGATAGATAGAGGGAGGGCGATAGATAGATTGAGTGAGGGCGATAGATAGAGTGAGGGCGATAGAGTGAGGGCGATAGCTAGACAGGTAGATAGAGTGAGGGCGATAGCTAGAGTGAGGGCGATAGATAGATAGATAGAGGGCGATAGATAGCTAGAGTGAGGGCGATAGATAGAGTGAGGGCGATAGAGGGAGGGTGATAGATAGAATGATGGCGATAAATAGAGTGAGGGCGATAAATAGAGTGAGGGTGATAGAGTAAGGGCGATAGATAGAGTGAGGGCGATAGATAGAGTGAGGACGATAAGTAGAGTGAGGGCGATAGATTGATAGAGTGAGGGGCGATAGATAGAGTGAGGGGCGATAGAGTGAGGACGATAGAGTGAGGGCGATAGATAGATTGATAGAGTGAGGGGCGATAGAGTGAGGGCGATAGATAGATAGAGTGAGGGTAATAGATAGATAGATAGAGTGAGGGAGATAGATAGATAGATTGTGAGGGCAATAGATAGATAGATAGATAGATGGGTAGATAGATAGAGTGAGGGCGATAGATAGATATATAGTGTAATTATGGGGCGTGTAATTATGTGGCACTGAGTGGTATTTGGAGTGTATGTTGCGTTGAGCGCAGTGTAAATATGGGGCGTGTAATTATGTGGCACCGAGTGGTATTTGGAGTGCATGTTGCATTGAGCGCAGTGTAAATATGTAGCATATAATTATGTGGCACTGAGTGGTATTTGGAGTGTATGTTGCATTATGTGCAGTGTAATTATGTGGAGAGTAATTAAGTGGCACTGAGTGGTATTTGGAGTGTATGTTGCGTTGAGCACAGTGTAATTATGTAGCAAATAATTATGTGGCACTGAGTGGTATTGTGTGGAGTGTGTGTTGCATTCAGTAGAGTGTAATTGTGTGGTGTGTAATTATATGGCACTGAGTGGTATTTGGAGTGTATGTTGCATTGAGTGCTGTGTAATTATGTGGCGTGTATTTGTGAGGCACTCAGTGGTATTTGGAGTGTATGTTGCTTTGAGTGCAGTGTAATTATGTGGCGTGTAACTGCGTGGCACTGAGTGGTATTTGGAGTGTATGTTGCGTTGAGCGCAGTGTAATTATGTGGCTTGTAATTATGTGGCACTGAGTGGTATTTGGAGTATATGTTGCATTGAGTGCAGTGTAATTATGCGGCGTGTAACTATGTGGCACTGAGTGGTATTTGGAGTACATGTTGCATGGAGTGCAGTGTAATTATGTGGCGTGTAATTATGTGGCACTGAGTGGTATTTGGAGTGTATGTTGCATTGAGTTCAGTGTAATTATGTGGCATGTAATTATGTAGCACTGAGTGGTATTTGGAGTGTATGTTGCATTGAGTGCAGTGTAATTACGTGGCACTGAGTGGCATTTGGAGTGTATGTTTCATTGAGTGCATTGTAATTATGTGGCACTGAGTGGTATTTTTTTTTTTTGTCCTCATTTGCCTTTTCTTCAATAGGGACCATACCAACCACCTGGCACGACTTATAGACGTGATTTGACAAATTGATAGTAGAGATGTCCCATAAGAAGAACTACTGTTGTTTTTTGCTCCATCAAGGTATATTTCAACCTGTAGGACCTTTATCGAAACTTGACTAACCCTGGTCCTGGAGTAAATAAGGCATAATCATTGGACCCGGGGAAAAAAAAAAACCTCCGGGTTATCTCCAGTTAATTAAAAGATCCCAAAAAGCCAAGTTCCTCTTACTTGCTGATCTTTTAAGGTCCATTTTTGATGTATCATATAAGGAGGAAAGCCACCGAGAGTGTAATGGGGGTGTTTTCTCTACCCAGTTTATACAAATTTGTCTTCTCGCCAGTAAAATTGCGTAGAAGAGAAGGGATTTCGCCTTGCCTTTGATGTTATCTTCCAAGCCAAAGATGATGAGAGACCGGGTTATTTCTAGAGATGTGTTTAGAATAGAGTTTAACGTTTCCTTCACCTCTATCCAGAATTTTTGGATGTCAGGGCATTCAAAAAACATATGTATGTCACAGGCGCCTGCCAGATTGCATTTATTGCATTTTTTATTTGGTAGAAATTTAGATAGCTTTAGCGGGGTTATATATGCACGGTGTGCGGAGAATAGATGATTTTGTCTTAGCCATGAAGGTTTTACGGTTTTGTATAGTAGAGTAAAAGAGTTTTGCCATCTCTCCTCACATGAGGATCCAATTACCGTTCCCCATAATTCATCTGGGAGTTGGAATTCCCCATCAATTTCCTCCAACAGCTGCCAGTACCAGATAGTAACCTCCTTTTCCCCCATAGCTCGTTCTACCAATTTTTGTTCTGTTATGCTTATTTTCCCTAGGTTGGCATCAGTATGAATCTGAGATCTCACCCAGCTGTTTAGTTGCATATATTTAAATCTTGACAGCCCTGCACCAACCAATTCATACAACTCATCCCATGCTATAAGGTTACCATCTTTAAGTAGTTAACCCCATCTTGTAATGCCTGCTTGTTCTATTGTAATGGAAAGACTATCCCGCAGACATAGTGGCAACCCTGGTGAATCCCAAATTGGGGAGTAGTTAGAGTAGTATGACAGACCCAGTTTCTTTCTGATGTTGTACCAGTTTTTAGCCCATGATTGTGCGATTTTTAGTTTAATGTTTTTAAAGAATTTCTGGCATCCAAATTTAAACATAAAACTATCCGATGTTAGATTAGCCCCCATTAACATAGCCTTATACATAGAATCAGTTGGGAGATTAGATGGCATCTTTAGGAGCATTCTTGAGTGTGATAACTGGAAGACCCATGAGTAATACAATAGGTCTGGCAGTGCAAGGCCCCCTTTCTCTCTTCTTCTTCTCAACTTTTTCCACGCAATTCTTGTGGTTTTGTATTTCCAAATAAAAGAGTTAATTTCTCTTTGAGATTGTTCAATCATTTTTGGATCAAAGGCAATAGGGATAGTATTGAAAATAAAGGTGAATTTTGGAAGGATACACATTTTAACCAGATTCACCCTACCTATAGTTGAAAGTGGTAGATGTGACCAAGATTTTAAAAGCTTTTTACACTTAGTATGTACCCTTTCCAAGTTAGTTTGCCCAATACTGGCCACTTCTTGGGTTATTCTGATTCCTAAGTAACGCATCGATGAGGATATTTTTGCCCCCAGCTGGATATTAGGTAGATTCCAAGTCATTATCTCACTTTTACTGGAATTAATGTCATACCCCGATATTCGACCAAATTCCTCTGCCCGTTGTATGACTACTGGGTATGCTCTTACTGGGTCAGATGTAAAAATCAGAATATCATCTGCATACATTGCTACCCGCCTTTCCCACTTCTCCAAAGCTGAAAGATGGAATGTTTGCCTCGTCCCTTAAAAGTTGAGCGAACGGTTCGATATAAAGATTAAATAGGAGAGGGGAAAGCGGACAGCCCTGTCTTGTGCCTCTAGTTATGTTAAATGCTTCGGTTAGAGATCCATTAACCAATAACCTGGCAGAAGGGGCATTATATAGCTGTTTGATAATCCTACAGAAGTTCTCCCCACAGTTGAATTTTTTCAAAACGTCGTTGAGGTATAACCAGTTGACTCTGTCAAACGCTTTAGTTGCGTCCAATGTCAATGTAGCCAGAGGTAAAGAGAAGGCCGTAGCAATGTCTATAGCCCCTACAGCTTCATACGTTAACTCCGCTAATTGTCTGCCCTTGATGAAACCTTTTTGGTCGGGATGAACAATTTTTCCAATGACACTAGCCAGTCTTGTAGAGATAATAGTTGTAAAGAGTTTATAGTCATTGTTGAGTAGTGATATTGGTCTGTATGACCCACAGTCAAATGGTGATTTCCCCGGTTTCGGGATAAGCACTATTGTAGCTTCTCCCCAAGTTTTTGGGGGCTGGTTCCCATGTATTAAAATGCCATTGAAAAGTATCGTGAGAACGGGGGCAACAATATCCTCAAGAGATCTGTAAATTTCTCCAGGCAAACCATCCGGGCCAGCTGCTTTTCCTTTTTTGGAATGACGAATTGCTTTCTTGACCTCGTCTTCAGTGATCTCGACCTCCAAGTGATTGCTCTGACTTATTGATAAAGTTGGAAGGGTTATGGCCTCTAGCCAACTATCCCTTGCTTGCTGATCGTTGGGGAGGTTCTCTTTATAGATCTCCTCAAAAAAATCAAAGAAAGCTCTCCCTATCTCTGAGTTAGTAGATCTTGTTTCTATCTCGCCAGGTATCTTGATCTCTCTGATGTAGTTGAGGGTTTTTTCTGCTCTTATTTTCCACGCTAGTACCTTCCCTGCAGCTTCCCCGAATTCGAATTGGGAGGATTTACTCACTTCCCATCTTTTGTTTATTGTCTCCTGTAAGATGTTTTCCAGTTGGGATTTTAATTCAGCCAGTTTCTCATGGTCGCTAGGTGTTACTGAAGACGGATCATTCTTAGATTCCAAAAGTTTCATTTCCTGTTCTAAATTTTTTATTTTTTGAGTATATAGTTTCCGCCTATAAGAGGCTCTACTAGTGATCTGCCCCCTTAAAAAAGCTTTAAAAGCTTCCCATACGACTGTTGAACTTGCGGAGTCTCTATTAATTTCAAAGAAGGTTAGAGATTCAGTTGACAAAAAATTGACCTCTTCCTCCTCGAGCAGCAATGTCCGGTCAAAGGACCAGGACGGGTGGTTAACCAAATTATTAGATTTTAAGGTGAATTTTATTGCAGAGTGATCTGAGAGACGTGATGGTATGTAATCAATTGAATCAGTACGTCCTTTAGACAGTAACTAAAAAAGACATAGTCAATTCTAGATTTATGTTTGAATCGACTGTTCCTCAAAGAGACGCCTGGTTTATTGCCGACTCGTTCTCTCCATAGATCTGCCAAGCCCAAATGTGTCATGATGTTTTTGAGAGTATCTCTGGATTTGACAGAACTACAAATTCTAGATTTGGTTGATTTGTCTAATTTAGGATCTAAAACAATATTAAAGTCTCCCATCCAAATTATTGGTTCCTGGACTGATACTAATTGATCTCTTACGGCGTCCAGGTGTGATGGATCATCTGAGTTAGGGCCATAGTATCCTATCAGTGTCCTCATTTGACCATCAAGAGCGACTCTGACTATTAACCACCTCCCTGTATTGTCTTCTTTGTATTCCTGTATTTGCGCTTTTGCTGATTTTTTAAATATAAATATTACCCCTCTTATATTTGCATTATGGTCTGTAGAGCAGAATTTGTCTATCCACCTTTGTTTTTTCAATATATTAACCGCCTCTGATTTAAGAAGATGTGTTTCCTGCAATGCAATGATCTGCGCCTGTGAGTCTCTCAGATATTGTAAAATGCGCTCTCTTCTCCCTCTCACGCGCAGGCCATTTACATTCCAGGACATATAATTGACTGTTGTCATGTTTTATTTTTTGACCCCTTGTGACATCATTCTTCCACTAATTTCTTTAACTTTATTATTTTTTGCTTTAAATCTGTCAATTGTTTGGTTATAAGTATAAACGAAGGTTGGAACATCAAAGTGAATTTTCAAATGAGGAATTTTCATGCTGTGTAATTATGTGGCGTGTAATTATGTGGCACAGTGTGATTTGGAGTGTATGTTGCATTGAGTGCTGTGTAATTATGTGGCACTGAGTGTTATTTGGAGTGTATGTTGCATTGAGTGCTGTGTAATTATGTGGCGTGTTATTATGTGGCACTGAGTGGTATTTGGAGTCTATGTTGCGTTGAGCGCAGTGTAAATATGTAGCATATAATTATGTGGCACTGAGTGGTATTTGAAGTGTATGTTGCATTGAGTGCAGTGTAATTATGTGGCCTGTAATTATGTGGCACTGAGTGCTATTTGGAATGTATGTTGCATTGAGCGCAGAGTAATTATGTAGAATATAATTATGTGGTTCTGAGTGGTATTATGAGGAGTGTATGTTGTATTCAGTAGAGTGTAATTGTGTGGCGTGTAATTATGTGGCACTGAGTGGTATTGTTTGGAGTGTATGTTGCATTGTAATTATGTAGCATATAATTATGTGGCACTGAGTGGTATTGTGTGGAGTGTGTGTTGCATTCAGTAGAGTGTAATTATGTGGTGTGTAATTATGTGGCACTAAGTGGTATTTGGAGTGTATGTTGCGTTCAGTGCAGTGTAATTATGTAGCATATAATTATGTGGCACTGAGTGGTATTGTGTGGAGTGTGTGTTGCATTCAGTAGAGTGTAATTATGTGGTGTGTAATTATGTGGCACTAAGTGGTATTTGGAGTGTATGTTGCGTTCAGTGCAGTGAGTGGTATTGTGTGGAGTGTATGTTGTATTCAGTAGAGTGTAATTGTGTGTGAGGGTGCTGAGTGTGTGAGGGTGCTGAGTGTGTGACGGTGCAATGTGTGTGAGGGTGCAGTGTATTTGAGGGTGCAGAGTGTGTGAGGGTGCAGTGTGTGTGGCCTAAAGTAGTGTGAGGGCGCAGTGTGTGTGGCCTAAAGAAGTGTGACGGCGCAGTGTGTGTGTCCTAAAGTAGTGTGAGGGCGCAGTGTGTGTGGACTAAAGTAGTGTGAGGGTGCAGTGTGTGTGGCCTAAAGTAGTGTGTGGGCTCAGTGTGTCTGGCCTAAAGTAGTGTGAGTGTGCAGTGTGTGAGTGCGCAGTGTGTGAGTGTGCAGTGTGTGTGTCCTAAAGTAGTGTGAGGGCGCAGTGTGTGTGGACTAAAGTAGTGTGAGGGCGCAGTGTGTGTGGTCTAAAGTAGTTTGGGGCGCAGTGTTACTGGCCTAAAGTAGTGTGAGTGCGCAGTGTGTGTGGCCTAAAGTAGTGTGAGGGCACAGTGTGTGAGTGTGCAGTGTGTGTGGCCTAAAGTAGTGTGAGGGCGCAGTGTGTGTGGCCTAAAGTAGTGTGAGAGCGCAGTGTGTGTGGCCTAAAGTAGCGTGAGGGCGCAGTGTGTGTGTCCTAAAGTTGTGTGAGGGCGCAGTGTGTGTCCCCTAGTAGTGTGAGGGTGCAGTGTGTGTGGCCTAAAGTAGTGTGAGGGCGCAGTGTGTGTGGCCTAAAGTAGTGTGTGGGCTCAGTGTGTCTGGCCTAAAGTAGTGTTAGTGCGCAGTCTGTGAGTGTGCAGTGTGTGTGTGTCCTAAAGTAGTGTGAGGGCACAGTGTGTGAGTGCGCAGAGTGTAAGGGCACAGTGTGTGAGCACACAGTGTGTCTAAGTGTCAGTATAATGTACATGGTGCTCATGTATATCACTCCAGTGCCTTCAGGTACACGAGTGAGGGCGCAGGACATGGCTGAAGCAGGGGGCTGAGTAAAACAGAGCACGAAAAGGAAGTTCATGGGTTAAAGACATGCATGCCCCAGAGGTAGAATTCAACTGAGGAGGAAGAGATGAGCTTTGAGAGAGACATTTAAATACTTCAGGGGAGGGAGAACGAGACATTTGTCTGCTTCAGGGATATAAATATAGCAATGGCTGGGGGAGCTGTGCAGAGACATTTAATTACCTCAGAGTATGAGTACAGCTGATTATGGATTGAGGAGCGGTAAGGGAGTCTTCTGAATACTCCCAAGCAGTATAATTGCAGCACTAGACGGGGAGGTAATACATGAGGGGAGCATTTTTAACTACATCTGGGTGTAAAATCAGCAGAAAGGAGAGAGAGGCGCCGTGAGAGAGACATCTGAATACAAGCAGGAAGTGGGATAAGGTAGGGGGTGGCAAATGGTGAGCATTTCGCGGCCGCTTTGATGTTCTCAGTGGCCACGAGGCTCACTGAGAACATCAAAGCGGACATGAAAATGCTCCCAAAGGCTGTAGGCGGACAAATGGTGCCCGCGCCTGGTGCACATGCACTGTGCCCGATCCGCCTGCAGACTTTGGGAGCATTTTTGAAAGCTCCCTTACTATAACTCTCGCAGAACAACGCATGCGCGTTGGTTCAGCGAGACCTAAAAATTAGTATTTGGGTGCAGAAAATAGCAGGCTACAGCCAGGGCCACTGGAATCATGAGACTGCGCGGCTGAAGCGTTTTTTGCATAACAATATATTTTCTGCATTTGCCACTTAATCAAACTGCAGATTTTAACAACATCTATTTAGCTCATACGGTTCAAAAGTCACTAAAATGCAGCAGCATGCGTTGCAGCGCAATGGAAGGTCCTTGCCAAAGGTTGACTGTTTACCTTTCGGTTGCTTATTGCTGTATTTAGGTGTTCAACTGGCACTAATGGAAGTGCAGCTAATGTCTACGTGGTGGCAAGCATAAAAATGACAAAATAACGAGGTAATATCAACACAAAATGTGATGCATAATTTACTCAAGCCGGCCGCATAATTTAACCCTCCCCTGCTGCATAATTCCAGTGGCCATGGCTACAGCTTTCATAAAAGTGAATCCAACTTTCAGATGTAAACCAAATTATGGAGACTTTCACCTCCAATAAGGAACCGGAAATGGAAGAAATGGGCGTCGCTGTCAAAATCATGAGACGCCGACATCAGATGCAGCAACGGTTTGAGCTTCCATGAAGAAACTAAATAAAGTTGGTAAGAAAGCCTTGAGAGGGAAATACATGATGGTGGGTAAAACAGGAGTTCACCCCCCAACATTCAATTATGAATCGGTTAGTGGAAGAATCTTTTAAAAAATTAGAAGTCTTTGATAACGCTATACCTAAATAGCTGAATATTAAAATGTTAATATTGCAGTGGCTGTACATGCTCGGTTAAGACCCATCCATTTATCACAATGAACCCTTTCACAGCTGTGCAAGTTTGTCAGCTGGAGAATATATTTTAATTAGTGTACAGGCACGAGGCGGACTTGCATGAGAGGAAGTCAGTCACATGACTCTAAGTACAGAAGGAAAAAACACTGCGAGAAGAAAGGCTGCGACGCTCTTTATTAATCAGGATGTGGTGTGAAAACAAACCCTCCACCCATCACACAGCTGCCTTGAAAGCAAGAGGGTGGGTATACTAAAGGCATTTGCAACATGGACGGGGCAGGAAGAAACACACAGGTGACAGACAGCAAAATAGAGTGCAAGAGGAGATACACGAGAGCGACATCTGGAAAACATATGCACTTCTATACATCGCTCAACCCAAAAAGCAAGCAGGAGAAGTCAGGCAACATAGATGGTAAAGAGGCCAAACAAGATTGACAAGCTGGGACACAAATAAGCAGGAAAACCAATGCCAGGAAAGTCAACCAATTGTAAGCAATGGGTGGGCTCCAAGCCGCTCTATGTTCTTGGTAGGCCGACAATAGATCTCTCCATAGACAGTGCATATGTCGTCTAGTAAGCCTGACCTTAAAATTAGTAGGTACATCCGGCTAACAGGTTAACCAAAAATGGATACAGGAAAGAAAACAGTGTTTCACCCAAAAAAAGGGATACAATTAAAAGCAATAGGTGGTGGTGAGGCTAATCTTCAGAAAGGGTAGATGAAGGCCTCATGGGTGTAGCAAAAAGTAAGGTGAGTGGGCAGGAGAGAGGAACTGATGTAGGTCAAACTGAAGAAAAAATGATTAGGGCCACTGGAATTATGCGATTGCCCGGCTGCAGAGTTTTTTTTGCATCATTATGGATTAAATGAATATGTCACATAATCCATCATCTACTGCATAAACAGCAGATTAACCCAAAAAAAATTCTAGCTCAAGCAGTTCAAAAGTTACTAAAAATGCAGTGGCACGTGTTACAGTACAGTGAAGGCCATTTGCAAAAGCTGACTTAACCTTTATTATTATTATTATTTATTAGGCACAAAACGAATCATCCCCAAGGGGATCTCTCGGCGCCACAATAACAGGCAGAGCAGAAATGGAGACAACTAGTTAGTGATTGAACAGCCAGGTTTTAAGACGTTTTTTAAACTGCATGAGGTTGGTGCAGGCACAAATGTGGTCTGGAAGTTTGTTCCAATGGGTGGGAGCGAGATACAAGAACATTCAGTTTTTATTTATCCTCATAGGCCACAGCAACCGCTGGCCGCTAGATCTCAACTAATGCTAAGGGATATACGGTTTTACCTTCTTTTTTAGGTAGCCTGGACCATTCCCCTGTAGTATTTTAAATACCAGACACATAAGCTTAAACACTGCTCATTTCCTAATCGGCAGCTAGTCGAACAGTCGTAGAAGGGGTTCAGAAAGTGTTCGAGAGGGCCTAGGCGAGTGGATGTGTTCTGCACTACCTGCAGCCTTTGTGTGTGTGAGATATCCAATTTGAATGTCATCATCTCTAGGCTAGGGGAGGAGATTGTGTCCAAAAGCTTGATGCATAAAGGTAAACGGCTTGCAATGACTAAACCACCTCCCTTCTTCCCCACTCTGTCCAGTCTAGAGACCCGGTCCTCTCCTGGAAAAGCAATAGCCAAAGATGGGGCGGCAAGCTTATGCAGCCATGTTTCAGTGAAGAAACAGATGTCTGGTTTAAAGATGTATAACAAATCTCAGACTTCAGCCGTATGTTTGGGATGGACCGTGAGTTAAGGTACAGACCCTGTTGGTCATATTGTTTACATCCCTTCTCATATGTCTTCTTACTGGAATAATTATTGCTTAAACCTTGAGGAGAGTTTTTGGGGTGAATATGAGAATGAGTGACCTGGGGGGAGAGAATACCAGGAACTAATTTCATTTTGAGCAATGGCAAGAAAGCGGGCCACTAATCTGGGATATTTTCCCCTTACACCTTGTTTTTTTTATGTTGTTTCCAATCTCCACGAGAGCAGAGTTTGAATAAGTAAGTGGGGGCATTTTAATCTACCTCTTTGGTGCGAGAGGCAGCCTCTTTGGCGGCTTTCAGGCGCGGACGGGCTTGTCTTAGGCACACCCGCTGCACGTCCGCATAAGGGCCTGTTTTATGTATGTGGGCCGAGGCCCAGTACCAGGAGCTATGTGGAACAACTATAGCGTAAACTGCTCAAAGATGGCGCACGTCAACGGGCCAGTCGACCACCAACAGGGCTGCCTCTCTCCACGCAGTCGTCTCATAGCAAGACAGCGGTGGACAGGAGAGTAGCCTCGGAAAGGTCAGGTGTCCTAAGGTAAGCAGACTAAGAATAATGGAAATATCACACAGTTCAAAAGGCACAATGTTAGGACACAGTTAAAATTCATACAAAGATACTCAATATGCACAGAGTGTAGTTTCTGGTGCCAAATAGACAAGAGTAAAGCCAGATGTCTGCAATTCTGACATCACCTGCTATCGTCCTTTCTGCTTCTTCGTGCTATATTTGGGTGTTAAGGGTAATCTTCTGAGGTGGAATCACTGTCCAGAGTGGTTAGTGTAAAAAAAGAAAATAAACCATTAAAATATGCCGTATAATGTTGCTGCATAATTTAGTCAGCCCTTCTGGATATTTAGGCTCAGCTGAATAATTCAAGTTGCTCTGAAAATGATATATTAACAATAGAGCAGCGAATCCTCATACACAACTAAAGTGTCTTCGGAACAGGGGGCATTTGAATTCTTTTTGAAAGTTATTAGGAAGGGCATGGTACAAAGAGCTGGAGGAAGAGAGCTCCAGATTCTGTGGTACTGCCCCAGAAAGATTGCTTCATGCTACACTATTGAACGTGGGTAGCCCGAGCAGGAGACATTCTTCATTGGGCCACTCATCGGTCAGAGATTCTCAATTTATGAGTTAAATGACAGGAAGTGTGTAGGGCTTTGTAGGTGATTCAGGCAGTCTTGAATTGGGCTTTTCCTTCCATGGAAATTATTGTAATGTAATCAAGATAGGAGTAATGCGGTCACATTTCATGCATCGAGAGGCAAGGGTCATATGGGGCACCTATGTAAAGGGAGGGGCAGCTAGAGTTTTTGAAAGGCCAGTGAGAAGCACGATCCCATATTTTGATACAGAGATGAAAATAGCTTGAATGAGGGACTTAGTTCACTTTACAGGGTAAACTGCCAAATTCCCTACAGAGCCTGGAGGTGGTATTGGGAACGTCCCACGCAAGTAGCGGGAGCGGGACTGCGAGGCCCAGAGGTGCTAGCGCTTGTCCATCGCGCGCACCTGGTGCCTCTTCCCGCCCCCTTCCTGAAGGCTACTTCACCTCTCGCGACCCCCGCTCCGCGGGTGCCGCTCGCTTTGCCTGCCTTCACCTTGTGCTCTCCTCCCACCAACGCTGCTGTGTGTCCTGACTGCGTGGGCTGTTCCGCCCTGAGGCGCTGATTGAGGACCTAGCAGCCCGTGTGCTCCACTTTGGACTTTTGCTGCTCGAGTTGGGGAGAGAAGCGTCCCACGCAAGTAGCGGGAGCGGGACTGCGAGGCCCAGAGGTGCTAGCGCTTGTCCATCGCGCGCACCTGGTGCCTCTTCCCGCCCCCTTCCTGAAGGCTACTTCACCTCTCGCGGCCCCCGCTCCGCGGGAGCCGCTCGCTTTGCCTGCCTTCACCTTGTGCTCTCCTCCCAGCAACGCTGCTGTGTGTCCTGACTGCGTGGGCTGTTCCGCCCTGAGGCGCTGATTGAGGACCTAGGAGCCCGTGTGCTCCACTTTGGACTTTTGCTGCTCGAGTTGGGGAGAGAAGCGTCCCACGCAAGTAGCGGGAGCGGGACTGCGAGGCCCAGAGGTGCTAGCGCTTGTCCATCGCGCGCACCTGGTGCCTCTTCCCGCCCCCTTCCTGAAGGCTACTTCACCTCTCGCGACCCCCGCTCCGCGGGTGCCGCTCGCTTTGCCTGCCTTCACCTTGTGCTCTCCTCCCACCAACGCTGCTGTGTGTCCTGACTGCGTGGGCTGTTCCGCCCTGAGGCGCTGATTGAGGACCTAGGAGCCCGTGTGCTCCACTTTGGACTTTTGCTGCTCGAGTTGGGGAGAGAAGCGTCCCACGCAAGTAGCGGGAGCGGGACTGCGAGGCCCAGAGGTGCTAGCACTTGTCCATCGCGCGCACCTGGTGCCTCTTCCCGCCCCCTTCCTGAAGGCTACTTCACCTCTCGCGACCCCCGCTCCGCGGGTGCCGCTCGCTTTGCCTGCCTTCACCTTGTGCTCTCCTCCCACCAACGCTGCTGTGTGTCCTGACTGCGTGGGCTGTTCCGCCCTGAGGCGCTGATTGAGGACCTAGGAGCCCGTGTGCTCCACTTTGGACTTTTGCTGCTCGAGTTGGGGAGAGAAGCGTCCCACGCAAGTAGCGGGAGCGGGACTGCGAGGCCCAGAGGTGCTAGCGCTTGTCCATCGCGCGCACCTGGTGCCTCTTCCCGCCCCCTTTTCCTCCTCCTACTTAAACAATTTATCATACGCGAACGCGGGACGCGCGCGGACAGAAGCGCGGACGAAGACCGGACAAAGAGCGGACCCTCTGTGGCCCTCAGTGGCTAAAGTAGGCTGGGCTGGGCCCACTTATTAATTTCTGACTATACAGAGATAATTTTATTTTTTAATCCATCGACTGTATGTAGACGTTGGCTATTGCTGCTTATTCAGTGACTTTATATATGCCTCCCATTGATTGACTTTGTGATTGGATAGTATTCGTTTGCTTACTGGCATTATATACTTCCCTATATCACATATTTTGATATTAGTTGCAATATGACTGCTAAAAAGCTAAGATCTGGAAGACTGTTGGGGGGAAGATCAACAGCTAAGACCAGATCTAACCCACTCCGAAATAAGAATGTTTCAACGATTCAGTTGAAAGGCCAAAACCAGATTTTCCAGCTCTGGGAGAAAGCGGTAGATAGGGTACCCCAGGAAAATACTGCTTCTAATAAGAGCGTCTCCTTGATTTTATCACCTAACCCATCGTTTAACCATCATCCGAAGGAGGTAGAACCGGGAACTCTTGGTTTAAGTTTATGTACTACTGTGGGTATCCCATCTACTCCTTCTTTACTTTTGGAGAATGATAAATGTTTAATTTCCAGCTCAGAAAATCCCAAAAATATCAAGACTCCATTGACATCTGTAAATGTCTTGCAAAATGGGATATTTTCCCTCTCTAAGTTGAGGGAGGATATAAACGAAGACTCACAGCCCCTGGATATTGACCCAGTGTTATGCGAACGTTATTTGGTTGATGTACCTAGGGCATTACTAGAAGCTGCAAAGACCCCAATGGGTGCTACACCTTCTGGTCTCCATCTTTTTTAGTAGTACCCCCTTTCCCAACTCACAAGATCTTTCCCTTCAGTCAAATATGTCTAAAAGTCCAATGCTCAATATAACAGGGATTGAGGCTATTAATGATCCTAGCCTGAAATTATCAGAGAAACCCATATCTGAATTTTTACTTTCCTTGGAACATTTGCTATCTTCAATTCTGACGCTACTGAATAAATTTGTGGGTAGCTCGGATTGTGTATTGGATTCCGTTACCCAAATTTTAAAGGCATTATTATCAAAAACCTGTGAAAGGAGCTGTGGCTCAGATTCTCCTATTACAATACCTCCCAAAAATCTTTTGGCTAATACACCTTGTTTGTTAACTGAGAATATACTGGTTGCACCCGTAGTGAAGGACTTACGTCCTATTTTGAAAACATCTGCTTATAATTGTATAAGTGATTCCGTTCCAGATATTGTCTCTGAGGAAAATAATATTGTATTGCCAAATGCTAATGCCGAAAAGGCATTATATCCTATTTTTGATCTAGACTTTAAGGTGCCGGAATTGGAGGAAAAAGTGGAAAAACATGGAAAGCATAAGGGGAAAAAAAAGAGGAAGTCTCTCCGTAGATTTAAAAAGAGGAGGCAGAGACAAATGCTCTTTGAGAATCCCCAAGTTTCCTTTAAATCCTCCTCTGCTGAGGTTGAGAATGACAATGATAATGGATCTCTGAGGCATGACTCAATTAGGTCATCTTCTGAATTTTTGGGGCCTTCCGTTAATTCTGATGAAATTATTATGAATTGTTCTAAATTATATTCAATAGAACAGGGTGTAGAAAAAGAAAAATTCATGACCCACCGCTTAGCGGTAGAAGAAAGAAGCTCTGTCCCCGTGGTTTCCACTTCTTTAAACCCTTCTGCCCCTTCTTTCCACACACGGGCAGAGGGGGCAGTCTTAGGTCAGAACTCTGTTTATAAATCTATGGAAACCCGCACTGACTCTTTGCTTTTGGACTTCGTCCCACTATTTGATATTGATTTAAGCCTGAATAGATCTTTTTTGCTGAAATGCTGTAAAGACATCGAGGGATTAAAATTAATTAAATCAAGCGACATTGACCTAGTAACAATATTGGGATCAGGGTCTATGTCATTTACTAGGGTAAGGTTCTATTCAAACCTGATAGTGAATCTTATATTAAATAAAGCAGAAATTTTCCAGAGTCAGGGAATTGATGTGGTGCCGTTTACCGCCACATGTGTTGATAATCATATTGTGAATGGCCACCATAGGGGATTGGGTCAGGTTGGTCTCTCTCAACCTTTTGATGATTTAAAAATTTGTGTCTCAAAAACAAAAAGGATAGTAACACATGTTATTCCTCCCCCAATAACAATAAATAGGGGTATAACTGAAAATGAACAGCAATGGAACTGGTTACCTGGTGCCCTGGCGACTAAGGTGACGGACAACCCTAGATTGTTCTCTCACCTTTAGCAGTATCTTTTCTGTTATCTCCTGGAATGCTGCCGGCATCAATAACAATCCTGAAAAATTATCATATCTTTTTTCTTTGAATGCCAATATAATCTGCATCCAGGAAACCTGGTGTATTGACAAATTGAACATAGGGAAGGATTACTACGTATTGGAGGTGGCGGCAACCCCCTCTAGTAGAGGTCATGCAAAAGGGGGAATTGCTTGCCTATTATCCAATACAATAAAGTGGAGTTTTTCCCACCATACAGATCCCAGTAACTTTTTTCAGGCAGTGACTCTCTCCAACTTAGATAAAACTGGGGAGAGACACCCCCTTGTTATAATAAATGCCTATATTCCGCCAGGTGATCCTTTTAATACTTTGATGAAGAAAATTTTTATTTTTATTAGACAAATTAAAAAAATAGCTCCTCTCTCTAATTTTTTGTTAGTTGGTGACTTAAATTGTAAAGTGTCCAATCACAGTTTGGAGCTATTCAGGAATAAAGAAAAAGAGGAGGTTTTACTGATACCCCAAGCCCTCTTTCCAGATAACATAAAAACAAACAAACGGGGTAAATTGCTGCTGGAAGAATTATATAGCATGGAGGGACTTATAGTTAACGGTAGGCTCCCATCCGATGCCCCTGCAAACTATACTCATAGCTCCTTCAATAGCAAATCAATTTTAGACTACATAATTGTTGACCACCCTATTTTCTCTCTTTTAAGGGATTTGGTTGTTATGGACACTACCCTTAGTGACCATAATGTTATTATACTAACGCTTTTTCTAGAGCCCCCTAACTCTGACACCTGGGCGTTTGATAGGGATGTGGTCACCTTTCAAAAAACAGGAAGATGTTTCTGGGATTATAAAGCTATGAAGGGTTTGGAACCTCTTCTTGAAAAAACACTATCCAATTTAAACAATTGGCAGGGGGTGGAACAGTCCTCTTTTGATGCTTTCATAAAGGAGATCATCTCTGCCGTTAAAAAATCGAATTTAATTGGGGAAAAACACCCTCCCTAAAGCAGTTGTTTCCCTTAATAAGGAAATAAATAAATTGGTGAGGGAACAATACATATGTGGTGCAGTAGAAAGATCTCAGAAAATATCTCTCCTTAAAAGGAGGAGAAGCAGGATAAAGAAAAAAATGAAAAGAGAAAAAGAGGACCTGCTATGGATTGGATTGCGGGAAGCCGCTGTTCATGGGAACTCTAGACAATTCTGGACCCTTATTGGGGAGGGATGTGGTTCTAGAGTGCGTCCACTTCCAATCCCTATTTCCGAACAAACCTGGGTCAATTACATCTTAAGTCTGTATGCTAAGAATGATCTGCATGTGAAACTTAGGGGAATTGAGGAAGATACTATTTCTATAACTGAATACCCCTCAGAATTATCTATAGAAATCCAGTATCCTGGAGTAAAATCCTATTTCCCCTTTTTAGGATTTGCTACATTAAAAAATTTATTCCTGCATCCTGGAAGGGGAGTATTTTGGTCCCTATGTTCAAAAAGGGCGATAGAAACTTACCCATTAACTATCGCCAAATAGCTCTCCTAGACGCTATTGGGAAAGTCTTTTGTAAATGTTTATTATCCCTAATTAATGATTGGGTGGCGCAAAAACAAATCTTACCTTTAGAACAAGTAGGCTTTCGTAAGGGTCACGGAACGCTGGATAACCTTTCCGCTCTTCAGACAATTATAGATAAATATATAAGGGTACGTGGCGGAAGAGTTTATGTGGCCTTTATAGACTTCTCCACAGCATTTGACAAGGTTGACCGTCCACTGCTGTGGAGAAAGCTCTCTGCTATGGGAATGCCGCCTTATCTATTAGATATGATCCAGTTGCTACATACAGACACCTGGTGCCAGGTCCTGCAAGGAGGAGACAGGGGGCTCTCCAAGATTATCCCCTCATGTAATGGCCTTAAGCAAGGCTGTCTCCTTGCCCCGTTACTCTTTTCGTTATATATTGCAGATTTACCTGCTTCTCTCTCCTCCTGCGATGGTATAGCTCCAATCTTGGGCGGAAAACACATTTCATGTATGTTATATGCAGACGACATCATAATAATGGATCTTATGCCCAAAGGTCTCGCCAAACGTCTCCTTGCTCTACATCAGTATGCAGTCTCTCATTTTTTAAAAATTAATGCATCCAAGAGCAAAATTATGTGCATCACAGGCCGGAAAAAACATCAATTTAGGAACTTTACCTGGTCTGTGGGAGATGACAAACTGGAGGTAGTAAAGAGTTATGTTTTCCTCGGAAAATTAATTTGTGATAATCTAAGCGCTAAACCCCATACCGATAACAGTGCCCGGAAGGCCTTAGCCCAAGGGAGAAGCTTAAGTGCACTGTACTCGGCATTGGGAAGAAGGCATTTTTCACATTTATTGGAGGTCTTTAGGGCAAAAGTCCCCTCCACCCTTCTATATGGTTTAGAATTAATTGATATTAAGCACTGGGATTTCTTAAATAAGGTGGAGGGAAAATTGCTAAGAAGCGTATCCACCATCAGTTCTGCCTGCTCCGTGGCAGCTTGCAGACTTGAGTTTGGCTTGCGCAGCAGCTGGGTGTAGGGCCTGGCAGCTGTGGTACGTTGGGTCGCAAGCATAGCCAGAGGAGAAGAGGGGACTATGAGGTTCCTCCTAAAGACTGAACTACTGGGAAGTCTAGGGGAACACTCCCTAATTGTTAACAACTTTAGAAAAGCTGTATCCCTCCTGCAGTTGGAAGAGAGTACTCTCTTTTCTCTTCCTGTATCCCAGCTAAAGTCTGTCCTGAAAGAAGCTACTTGGGATCTTAGCTATAGACTAGACTTTACTTCAATCTTTGCTAAGAAGGGTGTTAATTTCCTTACCGATTCATTCGCAAGAAAATCCGTCCAACCCTACGTTACCTGGAATCTACCTCATGGTATTCGGAGATTTTGGTTTTTATTGAGACAAGATTTGTTACCCCTAAATAATCTTTTGTTTAAATGGTATGGAGTATCTGCAATTTGCAATTTCTGTCATCAATCTATTCAAGATCGAACACATGTACTCTTTACATGCCCAGCGCTGCGTCCTTATCGCAGCAAATGGTTAAGACAAATATGTCTGCAAATGGGTATTGTAAATGCGAATTCTTTTATGTGTGCCTTACACAATCCCCCTAATGAGAGATTTTGTTTCTATATTTATAATTTTTTTAAATGTTTTTTAGAAATCTTCTGAATATTGGCATGCCTATCAATGTGTCACTCTGTGTTCTAGTAATTGCTATGATTTGTCTACCCTCACTGTGAATGGCATTTTTGTATTGTATTCTTTTCTTATGTGGACCTCTAAGGAGTTCCAAAACATAATAAAGATTGAATTGAATTGAATTGAATAAAAATACTTCACTGTTTTATGTGCGAATGACAAGGTTACTTGCTGCTCCAGTACTTTATGAAAATATAAAACAAGCATTTGCAATGCAATAGGTCTCGCAGTTGTTAGAGTTTGAGCCATTGCCATTGTAAATGGCAATGCCTTTTATTTATGTGTTGGTTTATAAAACGTAAATAAAAGGCATTGCCATTTACAATGCGAATGGCTCAAACTCTAACAACTGCAAGACCTATTGCATTGCAAATGCTTGTTTAACAAGTGTTGACTATAATGTTGTTTGTCTTTTTTATGTATTATTGTTTGTATCTTTTATGATCTGTCCTTGCAAGATCAAATAAAGACAATTTGAATTGTATGCCATGTACATGTTTATTTGTTGAATTGTTGTACTGTTGTAAAGCAAAGTCCACCATACAGCAAAGATACGCCACACCACAAAGATAATGAACGGTGGATGGAATAAAAGTTTACTTTGGGCAATAGAATTAAGTTTACCTTGCACAGTAGATTCTGATTTCCCTCTCAGTTCTGTTTGGCAGACACCAGACAATATATGCCGCGTCTGTCGCTCGCTCCCTGATGCTTGGCGCAAGGGCCAGCATTTACCCAGAGGCCTGCTCAAGGTCTTGTTCCGCTCCGTATTATTTCAGGCATAAATTAATTACGCCTTTTAGCCTTGCATTTCTGAATCAAGGCAAGAAAAAGTCCCTCACAGCGATAACCTTCCGCCGTAAAACAAAATAAATGAGCCTGGCTGCACATCAAAGAATTCCCCCGGGAACATCACAGGGATTCAGACTCCAATTAATGCTAAATTGTGGTGCAGCCACCAAGCCAGCTCAGCCACGTGTATTAAAAGAGTTTAATATCCAGTTGTTTCAGCGCTGAAATGGCAGGCCCTGCCACTCAGCCCCTCCAAGGGTTCATTTCCGGTCTGACTTGTCAGTCACCCAGACAGCTTCTATTTTTGAAACCTTTGGCGATGGTATTTTTAGAGATTTGAAAAACGCTTGGCCATTCCTTTGGGTTATTTTTTAAATCCTTTACTCCTTTTCCTCCTCGCCCACAGTGCGCCTAGCTATGATCCCTGCCTTCAAAGGGGCTGCGCTTCCCGTTATAAGGGACTAGTCGACTTTAAATCACCTTATGAAAGGGCGCGGAAAAGTTACGCTACGCACGCCTGCAGAGCGGCCCTCTAGGAGAGGGGATGAGGGAAGCCAGCAGCCAGCGAGAGGCAGGAACATGACTGAGCTCTTTTTATGTACACACCGTGACGGCGGCTCACGCACAGCATTGAAACAAGGAGGGGCCTAGAAAATACAAGAGAGACCCCGACCTGGCGCCCATGCCTCTCCTACCTCCGCAGGCATTCCCTGTCTCCCTTCCTGGCAGCGGGGGCGGCGGGGAAGGACAGAGGAAGGGGGTGGGGGCGCTTAAAGGGGGGTTGGGCAGGGAGGGGGGGTAATGCCTTCCTGTGCTGAGTCACCAGACAGAAAGCACACAGCGCGAGCCGCCCCACCCGCCCCCCGCGAGGCCTCGGCCCCTGCAGCCCCGGGCATCACCAGGAGCAAGGGGGTTGGTGCGCTTGTGTGTGTGTGTGCGCGCTTGTGTTTGTGTATGTGTGTGTGCGACGGCGGGGGGGTGTCTCTGTATGTGTGCGTGCCTGTATGTGCGCTCATGTGTGTGTCTCTGTATGTGTGGGTGCGTGTATGTGCGCTCGTGTGTGTGTCTCTGTGTGTGCGCATGCGTGCAGGGGGAGGTGTGGCTGTGTGTGTGTTGGAGCTTCCCAGGAGACAGGAGATTGCCACGGCGTGCGCGCTCTCGCGCGCGCGGCCCGCGGCCCGCTCCGATCGCCTTTTGGAAGATGTGCGTGGCCAGCTCTTGTCTCCTGGAAAGCTGAGTCGCTCACTATAGTTCTCTGGCAAAACCGCGCTTTCGCGCGGTTAACGCCACGAGACCTAAAAAGTACTTCTAAATCAATTACATTTTTTCCAAGTAGTCTCCTGGAGGTAGGCTCTGCATAATGTCGTGTGATGTCACATGCTGTTGAAAGGTCTGGTAATGCTGTACTTCGCTTTTGAAAACTTTACTAGTTTTGTGATTTAATGCCTGTGTTAATCTCTGTGCCTATCCTTTTTTGCAGTTTTTTAGGCCTGAAGATATTTGAGTGATTTACATGAACAGTTATCACCGTACATAATGGGATATATGATATCTGAGTTAACCCATCCGGGAGATTTTGGGTGAGTGGTTCTTTCCAAAATGACTGACACCGCTGTTGAGCTAAAATTGGGTTGGGGTGAAATACATATAGGGGGCTCATTTGGGTTACCAGACACCATTTTAAGGTAGACGCTGCGGCTGGCATTGGGCTAGGTAGGGAAATGAAGGTCATTTTCAAAATGTGTTGCTAATTTCTTCTGGGGAGGTCACAATGAAGGGCCCCCAGGTTGCCAAAGTGGTCCAGCTCCTTTGTGAAGCTAGCTTCATGAATTTGTTCCCAAGCAGGAGCGTGGGAGCTGACCAATGTGCGCCTCAGAGAGTGTAGTGTCATTAGCTGGGCAGAGCTGTGGGCCTAGTTGCTATTGCAGGGAGCCCGGTGCCTTTACCAGCGATCAGGGGTTGTATGACGGAACAATGTAGAGAAATAATTTGCATGTCTTAAAAATGAATTTTTATTACCCCACTTTTTTTTTTAACGCATATGCTTTTACAACGCATGCCATTACAACCCATTGTGAGTATATATAAAATAAAAGCTATGCATACCCCCCGCCAACACCACCCCAACTCACCTTCAATGCATGGTAAAGGCATGCCGTGGTACAACAACGTGGTAAAAACCTCATCGGAACTGCTGTTTCCCACGAACAGTAGATTCCTTCAGGGACGACCTGGCAGTGGTAGGTGGAACAAAAGGTGGGTTGGCTGGGGGAGGGGGGTCAGTTTCACACAGGGAATCTCCACAGATTGTTGGGGGGCCCTCTGGCCCCATAGAAGAGGTGCCAATGGGCACACAGATGGTAGGGGGGACTTCTGGGCCTCAGTTAACTGCTGCAATGGAGTCAGGCAAGCCAGGGGCCCGCTGGGGGCGTGGGAAAGCAGGTACAAGGGCTGGAAGGGTCAGGGAGGTTACAGTCAAGCCAGGAATGGTAGAGAGACCAGGATCAGCCAGGGCAAATCTGGTATTGCTAGCGAGGATAAAGAGTAGGGCAGGGCAAGCCCGTGCACACAGACCCTTTGGCTGCTGTGATGGACAGTGGAGCAGTCTTGGGAGAGTCTAGTATTTCTCACTTACCCTAAGGTGAAGCGATAGCATGGTTGGATGGTTGAGGAATTGCAGAGCAAGAAGGTGCAGGTGAAGGAAGTGCAGGTCCTTTTGGGACATTTGACTTTTGCATGCAGTGTGGTGCAGGCAGGACTTTGTTGTTATATTGGCATGGTCAGGTCCATCTTAGCCCAATAGCTTTCCTGGAGTCGTTTCCATTGTTGGTGGTGCTGGCTCTGTGGGGCGGCGAGTTTGCAAACTAGTGTTCTTTAAAGTGGCTAATACGGCAGTGGTGCATCAGAAGTTGACATATGATCCAAGTTTTGAAGTTGCTGACTGTTTGTGTAGACCTATTTATGCCAGAAACTGTAATTCAGGGGGCGTGGTCTGGCCAGATGGCCGCCTGATCGAACAGCTCCGCCGAGGTACGGACCCCTGACGAGCTTTCTGCTCTCACCTGGTGGTCGGGATCCTGTCTTTCGTGCTCCTTCGCCGACGGAGTTCCTGCTGAGCTCGGCGGTGGTTTTCTGAGGCTCTGCGACTTCGTTTTTCTCATTTCCCCGCATGTTGTCACGGAGCCTGTCAGCTCTGCAGCGTGCACCGTGAACTGAGCGCGGATGACGCCGCGCCTCTCCTCAGGGTAAGCCGCGCCCCCTGCAACTCTAGAGCCGGGCTTCCTCACACTCTAGGCCGCGCCCCCTCAGACGACGAGGCCGCACTCCTCAGCTTACGGAGAACATGAAGCGCCTAACACTGTGTGTATTCCTAATAAACGGTGCCTTCTTTTAACAGTGTTTTTAGGGGATTTCTTTGAAGTATAACAAACGAACCCCTTGAGACTTTCTTTCACATGACGTACTTCACCATCTAGAGCTCCTCTACACTATTTACTACAGGATTTTCTGTTCTGCCTCTTCCAACTCAGCTTTATGTGCCTCAGTGTGTTGATATTGCAAACATACGGACTAATATTGCTTCATATTGTTGGAATTTTGCAGGCAGGACTATAAGTATTATTGTCATCTTTAATATTTCAGTTTGTTATCTTACTTGGACTTTCTACCAGTTATGTCTCCAAGAAACTTTTGACTTTTATTCATAGGCATTGTTTCCTATATCAATTCTACAAGCTCATACTTTCCTCTGAGGCAGACCTGGATGTATGATATTTTTCTTTTCTCACATGTTGCCTCCTTCTTTGAGATGCGCTTTACCTTCAAAATCAGTGCGCGCTTCTTGATGTGTATGACCATTTTCTCGCCATTACATTGCTGCTATACTGCTGTAAATATTTACTGTATTTACATGCTTTGCTTTTGAGGTAGTCTTGGCACGCAAGATTGCTTCTTCCAGCACCTCCCTGGTTATGTGATATATTATTTACAATTTTGTTGCAATGCTGTAATACCTTTTCCGATTTCAGGCATTGCTCACCCTGCTTTGGACGGTTTCACGTATTTTTTCTAATAAGTTTTGCTGTTTTCTTAGGCTTCTTTTCATATGCATTCTCATCTATACTTTTTATTTCCTGACCACCCCCCCTCCTTATGATGGTACCGGATCTTCTTATTCCTCTCAATTAATTTGCATATTTCTTTCACTCCCCCTTTCCCGTCTCTTCTATTTCATATTTTCATTTTCCTGGCTTTCATTTCTTTCTCCTCATATTCTTCTCTTATTATATGGTTCTCTTCTCATGATTTTAATGATTTTAATGATTTTTCTATTATACTGACTATGTTCCATGAAAGTATTGTATGTTTTTCCAAAATGTTATTGTTGCAACTATGTTCTCAATGCATTTCATAATATTTCGTATTATTAATTATTCCCCCAGATCCCAATTCTTCTTTGCTCGAAGGGGGTCTGGCCTCCCTTGGCGCTGTTGTAGGTGCACCCAGACCCGTAGTTAACAGTCCAGGTTATTTTTCTCTTCTACTTTTCATACTCACTTTTCTTTTTCCCTTTCTTTTTCCTGCTTTCCTTCTTCTTTTCCCTAACCCTTTTTTCTACCCTCTATATACTAGTTTCTTTTCGGTTTCCCAGAGTAGCATTTCTCTTCTTTTTTGTCTCTGCTTTTCCTCACTTCTTGTTCACTCAATCCTATTATCATGCCTTCTATCCATCCGCTGTCTGTGATTTCTTGGAATGTTCATGGCCTCACCCATTACATAAAACGTAAGAAAGTTCTTTCCTATTTCCATTCTAAGCATGTGGACGTTGCTCTATTGCAGGAGACTCATTTGGACGACATTGAGTCTAGCAAGCTCGGCAGGGACTGGGTTGGTAAAGTCATCCATAGTTCAGTCTCTAAACCTGATCCCACTAATCCTAACCCTATTCGTAAATGTGGAGTCGCCATCCTTTTTCGAAAGTCACTTCCTTTCACAATTTTAAAGTCATGGTCTGATCCGGAAGGTCGGTATGTTTTGGTCAAATTGAAGATTGGCAATTCCTTCATTTGTCTTGGTTCTGTATACGCTCCTCTCGGTTCCAAAAAGCAATTTTTTCTTTGACTTAATCGTCTTCTTACGGAAATAAATGCTTCTCAATTTCTCATTGGGGGTGATTGGAATTTGGCACTGGATCCTGTTCTTGACAGAACAGGTTGCATTGACACTCTCCACGCCTCTGACAGAGCCATTTTCGGTGACATTCTTGCTGACACTGGTCTTGTTGACCACTGGAGACTAAGTCACCCACAAGATAAAGAATACACGTTTTTTTCTTCTACTCATGGTACGTTTTGGCGCCTTGACTACTTTCTTCTTTCGCAACATTCAGTCCGATTGGTTACTGATTCCAAAATTTTAGAAGCAGCTATATCTGATCATTCTCCTGTTCTTTTGTCTCTAGATTTGAGTCTTATCAGCCCGGGGCGCAAATCGTGGCGTTAGAATATCAACAAATATAAAACGCCAAAAGGTAAACTTCTTTTGCAATCCCACTTACGTGATTATCTTCTCAATAATGAAGACTCAGTTTCCTCTAAACGAATGGTCTGGGCAGCTGCTAAGTCAACCATAAGAGGTCAACTTATGCGGGACGCTACTCTTTATAATAAAAAGCACGCTGCCAAGCAAATTGATCTAGAAAAGGATATTAGCCGACTCTCTCAATTATATATTTTGAAACCAACTCTTTTTACTTCTAAGGCGGAATGTGCCTTACAAAAAATGAAAGGCCGTCACTATGAACAAGGGGAAAAAGCTGGTCGGTTATTGGCTGCTCAGTTGCGCCAAAGAGAGGCCGCTATGGCGATTCCAGCAATCAAATCAAGGTGTGGGGATATTCTTACTCGGCCACAAGAGATAGTTGAGGAGTTTGTCTCATTTTACCGATCTCTCTACTCCCCAATTACTCAGGTAGATACGCTAGCGATGTCTAAATTTCTAGATGAAGTACATCTTCCGCGGCTTTCCGATGATGGCAGAGCTCTACTTGAGGGAAATATCACGAAGGAGGATATTTCCTCAGCTGTGTCTGCCTTACCTTATCATAAAGCTCCGGGAGATGATGGTTTTCCTCCTGAATTTTTTAAATGGACTGGTCAGAGTATGATTTATACTCTTCATGCTGCCTTTGGGGAAGCCGTGGAGGAGTCTTCTCTTGGTTCTATCTCTAACAAAGCCATCATAGCGGTTTTGCCAAAACCTGGCAAGGATCCTCTATTGTGCGGTAGTTATCGTCCTATATCTCTCTTAAATTCTGATGTTAAGATTCTTGCCAGCATTCTCGCATCACGACTTCGCAAGGTTTTACCTTCTTTAATCCATAACTCCCAAGTCGGTTTTGTTCCCGGTCGTTCCTCCCGAAATCACTTACGTACTCTCTCCCATGCCCTATGGTCCGCTAAGCATCTTGCTGATGATGCCCTACTTCTTTCTTTGGATGCTGAAAAAGCATTTGACCGCATCGAGTGGGAATACCTTTTTACCATAATGCAAAGATTTGGATTAGGCGATCAGTTCATAGCTAAAGTGCGACTACTTTATGATAGCCCATCTGCTCAAGTTAACTGTGGAGGTTTTCTCTCTACTCCATTCCCTATTCGGCGAGGTACCCGTCAAGGTTGTCCACTCTCCCCTCTTCTTTTCCTTTTGGCTATGGAACCTTTGGCTCCTGCAATTCGTCAATCGGCTGCTGTGACGGGTGTTCCTCTTCCAATTGGTCATTCAAAAATGTATTTATATGCAGATGATAGTCTTCTCACACTTACTGATCTTCCCCGCTCTCTCCCTGCTCTCTTCCGTGTCATTGATGATTTTTCTTCTTTCTCTGGCTATAAGATAAACTGGGATAAGAGCGAAGCCTTGCCTATGTCCATTGGTACTACAAAGGATGCAATCTCTGGTTTTCCATTTCATTGGCAACCTTCTAGGCTTAAATATTTAGGCATACTCCTCAATAGGGTATTGGATAACGTTGTCACGGACAATTTAACTCCTTTAATTGCGCAAATGCAAAGAGACTTCGATAAATGGAAGGCCTTGGGTTTATCTCTTTGGGGACGGGTTCAGGCGATTAAGATGGTCACCATACCACGTTTTCTTTATGTTCTGGGTATGCTCCCTTTGACTATTCCTCTGGTTACTCTTCGGTCCATTGATTCCAAAATTAAACTTTTTATATGGGGTACAGCTGAACCGCGTCTCACCTTAGCCAAATTAAAATCCCACTAGTTGCAGGGAGGTTTGGGTCTTCCCTCTATCGAGCATTACTCCCTTGCCCTTCATCTTTCCCATCTTTCTTTCTTTTTACCTAAGTCTAAAGACATCCCTCAATGGGTTCCACTTGAACGCCACTTATTGGCTTCTGGCCCTGGTTTGTTCCTTTTATGTGGAAAGGGTTCCAGCTCTCGTGACCCAAAAAATCCTATATTATCTGCTATGTATAAGTCTTGGCAAAGAAGTCATCGTCTCCTTAAATCTAACTCGCGGCTTCATTTTAGGGCTCCTATATGGTCTAACTCGGCAATTCGGGTTCTAAGTCGCACTGTGTCCTGGCCCCTGTGGCAGGAGGCTGGTATTCACTCCCTGGAACAACTGTTTCATGGTGATAATTTTAAATCCTTTTCCAAATTCAGTGAGGCATTCCATCTACCGCCCACGCAATCATGTAAATATTCTCATCTTCAACAAGCTATCACAAAACATCTAGGCTCCCCACCTGAGATGTTGTCCGCTTCTCCTATTTTATCTTATCTGAATTTATGGGGAACTTTTAAGGGTGTCACCTCTGGTCTTTACAAGACTTTCCTACATCCTCTATTTTCGCAAACCCCTTTCAAAAACTCTTCAATTGAAATGGCAATCACGTTTATCTGTGATATGCTCGGATACTCAGTGGGATCTTATTTTAGAAGGCTTACATAAGGGTGTTCGAGAAGCTCGCCTTAAATTTTGTATTTTTAAAATTCTTCATGAATGGCACTGGTCCCCGGTCAAATTACATCATGCTAAGTTACTTTCGCATTCTTTGTGTTGGAGATGTTCGGCTTCCGGTTGTGATATAACGCACATTATTTGTGAGTGCCCTCATACTAGGTCATTTTGGCTTTTTGTACGAAAGACTTTGGCTCATTCTATGTCATTACCTTTACCCTTTACCTCTGCAAATATAATTTTACATGATTTTCGTGGCCTTTCAAAGTTTACTAAACCACAGACCCGTCTTCTCCATACCGCTCTAGCCACGGCAAAAATGTGTATATTGCGTCATTGGAAGTCTTCATTACCTCCTTCTCAGGAGGAGTAGTTGGTGGCAATGATACAAACAGCTTCCTATGAACGTATAATCTATAATTTGCAGGATCAAGCTTCCATCTTTCTCCAAGTCTGGTCCCCATTCCTGGAAACCACAGTGGATAATGACTCTGTCTCTACTTCTTCTTCTTCTGGCTACTCTTCCTTCTTAATTCCACCTTCTTCGTAACATGCTCACTCTCTTTTACTCCTCTCTTTTGCGCTCCTTCTCCTTCTTCTTGCTTCCATATCTCTTCCCAATTAATTTGCTACTCTAGGGATTCTTTTCTTTTTCTTTCTTTCTCTTTCTACTTTCTTTTCTTCTTTTTCTTCTCTTTTCTTTCTTTTACCCCTATTTTTGCCCTATGACTTCTAGAGGATTTGTTGTTTTATGCCTCCTTTGTTATATTTTATGAATTGTTTCCTCATTTATGATATGTTTCATTTTTTCCTCTGCATCTGTATCTGCATTTGTGATTTATAAAAACTTTTCTTAATAAACAATTTCAACACAAGAAAATGTAATTCAGGGCGTGGCATGCACCAGGCCAAGATATTATTGCAGACTGTCTTGTTTTCAGTGGCAGAGGTTCTGTGGTCTTGCGTCAGAAGTTGACAGGACAGTGATGCCAGACCATTTGTGGAGAGTTGGAGAAAAATGCCTCAATTAGTAATAGGTTCCGCCAGACCATTTGTGGAGAGTAGGAGAAAAATGCCCCAATTAGTAATAGGTTCCTTAGCCATTTCTACAAGATGGGCATACGGCCATGCATGGAGGGAGTTTCTGGCATCGGGGGCACAGAGGAGGAGCTGGGATTGTGAATTTTGGAGGATACGAGAGGATGGGGAACCTTATCATGTTGATAGTGTAAAAGGGTAGGTCCAGGGTGAAAATTGCTGGGAACCTTTCTGGCATTGCTTTTGTGGGGTTAGATGTTGTGGGCTATGCGCCCTTGGCCAGAGGAACTGGGTTGGCTGCTATTGGAAGGTTGGGTGCGGGAGGCTGGTAATTTAGGGGGCGGGGGTTTCGGATGCTGGGACCTTTTGTTTGACCAGTTTTTTGCAAAGTGATTGATGCATTGCCCGCCAGCCTTGGGGAAGCGGTCTTTTTTATTTGTCTCAAAAAAAAATTGAGAGTTTAGGAGGTCAGAACTTCTGGGGTGAAAAGAGGTGATTGGTCTATGCTGGTCAGAGGTGCAGCCAGAGCAATGGGGAGTTCTGAGGTCCAAGGTGGATCAGAAGGGGAAGGAGCGACCGTGGTTGGAGTCACATCCGCGTAGGCGATGTTGCCTGGTGTTTTGGTAGTTAAAAAGACGAGCAGGAGATGCATAGGGGTTGGTTTTTTGGTATGACAAATGTGTCGCCGGTGTCATCCTTCCAACTTTTACAAGTAATGTACAAGACTTTGCAGGAAGCGGGACTGTCAGCCTAATACGGCCGCATTCCTTCAGAATAGGAGCAGCTACTGAGGCTGGGAGGACTGGATGGAGGAAAAGAGCAGATAAAGCGTTTGGGGGAAGTAGTCGGACCACTGTAAAGCTTTGAGAAGTGTTTGGGTGCATTTATAATATCTAATCATATGTTTCTCTTAAGGTTCGGTGCTGGGACCAGAGTTCTGTGTTCAGCGTTGCGATTGTAAGACGGGTACAGGGCACAAGTCCTAAAAAAAGAAGTGGGGGGACGCTGACGTCACAACAGGAAGTGACATCATAAACGGTGGCTTGCACTCAGTTGCAGTTTATAGTTAATGAGCTCCGGTAAAATAAGTGGGGGGACGCCGTCCACCCGTGTGGTACCCCGACTCGAGCCCTGGATGGGTAGAATTGCAGGTGACTGGAAGGAGTTTCGGGTCAAAGCTTGATTTGTCACAACAGGGGATTACGGTTGCATGGTTTAGGAAAAGGTGTCTGTTATGGTCTGGACGGAACGGCTTCCTCGTTTGAATTGTTTAAAGGGGTCGGATGACTGCCTGTATGTATTGCCAGTTACATGATTTGGTTCAGAGAAAGGGACAGGCACTGTTGAAGGCAGATTTGGCGAAAATACTGAGGTCTTGGGCAGGTACTCATTTTGAGGAGTAAACTAGTTCCACAGTGTAGGTGAAGAGGGGCAGAGAGGCCGGTGCCCATTGACCAGGCACGGAGAAAAATCAATAGGGCGATAAGGAAGTTTTGTAGAGAAAGAAGGCTGGGCAGAGTGGTACACTGAGATCAGCTTTGAGGCGGCATATCTTTCCAGGGATGTTGAGTGCACTCACTTGCCGGACATGGGAACTGATCTCTATTGCAGAGGAGAGGGGCCGTGTGAGTTGTTGGGTGTGCGGTGGTGGGCGAAAGGTTGAGGCCAGGTTTTGTGAGGATGCAGAAACTCCCCGGGGAAGCTCCAGAGTGGGATTGGAGGAGAAGCTTTTCAGTCTGTCAAGCGGTTTGTATTGTGAGGGGATTGGGGGGGGGGAGGTCTGTTAAAAGGGAAAGAGTTATTTTATCTTGCAAATGCAGGTAGTTGAAGATTCGAGTTTGATCAGTCAAGGTTGGTTTTGGTCAAAATCATAATGTAAAGTGCTGTGCAGGAAAGATGGTCAAGTTCAATGGGAAGTGTTGGGGGTACAGTTAGTGGTGGGATAGTAAAAGCCAGTAGCTGTATTTCCTGTATAGCGAGGCTTTATTTCTATAAGGCATTTCTGCCTGGGGTTTTGGGTAATGTTATTATGATGTGCTCCTACCTCAATAATGCGTCCATTTCCATGCTAAGAAGTTGTCAGTAGTACATTTTTCACCCATGTGCCCACAGCACATTCATGTTTGTTTGGCGCAAGGTGATCACGAGATTAGCACAGAATCCCAGGGTGTTGAGGCTATGCAGAGAGACTAACCAGGATCCCCATTTCCAATTTGAACAGCTCTGGTCATTACGCCACATCCTCACCAAATCAGCAGTAGTGTAAGCAGTAGCCTCTGGCATGTTACTTTAACAGGGAAACAATGCATGCATCTTTATTATGTGCAAGCAAACTGTTTGAGCCACAGCCTTCCGGTAGGAGGGCTGAAACACCACAGCTGCAGTAGGTTTTGGATTTGCTGCGTACAACCTAGCCATGGTAAGCTGCTTGTAGACACTGCATCCTTACTCACCTTTAAGAAATGTAGTCTTTTACCTGAATTTTAGGGCATGCTGTCAAGTTTGAGATACATTTTTCCGAGAACAGCAAATTCTAATATTTTAAGGGATTTCCGTGCTCTGTATGCAGATACTTTAATTTACAAGATCTTCTGCCTCTGGTGAGGCAGTGCACGATATGCAGCCAAATGACGCTGGATCACAATTGCTGCACTGCAGAGTCTGAGGTAAACCTGTCCTTGCTGGAATGTCCTATATTGCCCATTTGGCTTTGACAGTTGCAGCTTTCTTCCAGTGCATTTGTTACCTGATCAAATGCCCCTTTAATGCAACCTAAACTAATACAAGTTTCCTGCTTGTGTCCACGTTCCTCTTTATTCTGCATGATGCACTTTTCAGCTGTAATGTTCAGTGCTTAATCTGTAAACGAATAAGGGCCAGGGCTCCTGTTAGGTGACCACTGCAGCTTGCACCACACATTGTCCCTGCCGTGCTGCTAATGATAGTAACTACACAGCTACTAAACCATCAGACTCCTAGAAGTGTGACTATTTGGACTGATCCAGGCCTCCAAAGCTATAAGAATGGTTTGGGCAGCATGTAATAGTCATTTTAATATATATTGAATTAATAACTATCTGTTTTTGTGGTCATCTCTAAATTAGCCAGACAGCGCCACCTTGTGGCAGACTGTCACAAGCTCCGGTGCTGAGCACCGGAAACCACCAGCTCAAATTAAGCACTGGTAATGTCTTTGAACAAAGCGAACATCCTTCTTTAGAGCTCTATGATTATGCTCTAAATGCCTCAAGCTCATTACCTTGATTTCTCATGATCGCATGCTTTAACTTTTGGAACTTTTTCAAGCTTATGTAGGTACGATAAAAGGCCTGAATTGTTGCTGCAGATGTGAACATATGGATTTTTTAGGTCTCGCCTGAGCTTGCGCATGCACTGCCCTGGCGAGACATTTAGTGAGTGGTCTTTAAAAAGTCGACCACAGCTTTTTGGGTGGCATACAGCGTGCCGTTACGCGCACAGTAACTCGCATTCCTCGCATCCCTGGTGGGCGCCCTTACAGCACGCGATCAGGCGCCATCTGGCTTTCCACTCTTATACTCGCAGCTGCTTTCCCTTTTGCCGCCGCACGCACACCACTCGCGTGCTTTTTTTATTTCACTGCGCGTACTCTTTAACTTTTGCGGCCTGTCTTTCAGTGCCTGTTTTAATTAGCAGCTTGTTCTCCGATGCACCCAAACTCTCGGTTTGCTGGGGCCTGGTATCTGTCTCAAATTACCCCTTCAGCCATTTGCTCTTTGCCTCTTCCTTCGTCTCTCTACTACCGCTGTTTCCTTCTAGCCGTCCTCTCTCGCCTTTCCTGGTTTCTCCCTCCTTGCCCGAGTTGTTGTACGGACTCTTTTGTCATGACTCCCAGGTCATACGATCATGAGAGAGTCCAGAGTCCCCTGGGTCTGCCGGGGTTAGTCACCCTGCAGGTGAAGGGCTGAGTCACTGCAGCTCGGCGTGCTTGTTGAAAAGCTAATCAGGTGCGTTGGCATTGTTTTATTAAACAAGGTCTCCAGCCGGGCACATTAATGTGCATTCATGTAAACCCCCGCTCACATTTGGTGGCATCTCCTAGGGTAATAAATACTCTGTAATGATCATTCTGAAGCTCCTCTCAGGTACGAGCTGTCAGTGAGAGTGTTCCAAGTAAAGCACTTTCTCTCTCCCTCACACCCACTTTCTCTCTGGGTACCTAGTGCAAATGTTCATTATTAAACGAGGGAAGCCATGCATTTGCTGTAAACTATCACCAGTTTCCAAGTCCTACGCGATGCTCCTTACTTAGTATATTTGCAGAAATGATGTGGATGCGAGGTTTGAAGCTGGAGCGTAGTTCCCTGTTATACAGGTGTCAAGCGTCTCAATTAGTTATGGAACAAACCAAACGACTGTCTTTGGGGGGCGATTTGCACAGCCATGTACATAGCAGGTGCGGGGTCCGAACAGTAAATATTCATACATTAAATCTTGACGTAACAGTTCTATATTTCTGACAAGGCATTCACGACTGGAGGAATTCACTCTGCTGCGCCCACACAATTGGGAAAAACATTCAACAATTCAGCTACTGTGTCAGCTGTGACACACTGGCTTGAGTTTTTCAAATCCTGGCATTCAAAGTATGAGACATTTTATGATCTGGTTAACGGTGAGAGAATTACATTATTCTGTATTAATACTTTAAATGAGTTTTAAGTCAAACAAAGTTTCCAATCAAACCCATGGAAGAGAACGCTCACACTTTCATAGTCATTAATATAGGATATTACAAAAAAATGGGAGAGAAAAGAAGTGGCTCAAATACAATATTCAGGTCTGGCCTACATTTAGCTTCAGCTGTGTATTGTTCTTATTGATGTATAGTGTACAACAGAATGCATAGCGTAAGCCCACTGCTTATGTCTATGTGGTTTGCTTGCCACATATTAATTGCCTTTCCTTCCTCAGCTTGTGTTTGTCCCTACCCTGGAGTGGAGATGTTTTACAATGTTTTGGACTAGATGAGTTCAATACTTTAATGCTACATCAGGAACTACTTTCTTCTTTTCCTCTCATCATTTGACGAAGTTACATGGGGGTTCTTTCTCTTTCTCTCCCACATGCCTCTTTCCCACACCCTCAACTCCTGCACTCCATGCTGCCCCATCCACCTCGTTAACCCCCTACTCCTCCCCGGTCTGCCATGTTGCTTAGCGCCCCCACTACTCTGACGACTCCCACGCTTCCTCATCCCTTTGTATTTTGGGGGCACAGCAGCTGCAATTTACTACTGTGCTGCTCCCTTCTCTGGATTATGCTTCCATGTACATTTTTAAAAAAAATGTAAAGCTCCAATGTGGCAATTGCCACCCTGAAATGGTAAATTAAAAGTTTACCACAAAAAAGACTGCTGCTGCACCATGGCACACGTGCCTATGCCGTTGATGCAGGAAAGTGCATACATTATCACACTGGGGCCAGCGATATGAACTTTTTTTTGCTGATGCTGGTCACTATTGGTAACAAGCATTTGCATAGCCAAAACATCAGCAAATGCCTTTCAAAGGCAAAACCTACTGGCTTTGCAAAAGCTGGTTTCTTTTATTTTTAGCACGTTTTTCATTCGTCTCTCATCAGTATTGGTACATTTTCCCTTCTGTTCTCCTCCCTTACACCTTCACATGTCTGTTGCTTCGCTTGCCTCTCCCCCACCCTGTCCCCAGTATTCGAGTTATAGTTCATTTCCTTTAAAAAAATTAATTCCCATGAGGGACTGGAAGCTGCAGGCTGCTACCAGGCTGCTTGCTTTTTTAGGTCAAGCCTGGGCAGCGCATGTGCTGCTCTGCGAGGCATGCTGTATTTGAGTATAGCCTTGATGCCCTGCAAACTCTCCACCCATATTTGTCATTGGCTTGTGTCAATGTCCTTCATAAGTGCGGGCTTCTGATCCGTTAATAGCCTTGTTAGTCGCTCCTTAATACCGCCTTGTCTTCATTTGTAACCTCCCATGAGGACTGGCCCTTTTACTTCTGTTACACGCTACGTCTTATTTAGCCTCTCAGCCCCGTTTTCTTTAATGAGTTTCTCCTGCTGCAGGCACGACATGATTTCCTGCAACATTCAGCGCACCATGCGTGCCTTCACTTTCCAAGCAGCCGGAGACAATGGCTTCTGCTTATTTGAAATGAAAATGTTCTCGCATTTACAAGAGTTTGCGCTATTGGCATTGTAAATGACATTGCCTTTTATTTATGTGTTAATTATCATAACAGAAAAAAAAGGCATTGTCATTTACAATGCCAATAGCTTAAACTCTCGCAAATGCAAGACCTATTGCACTGCAAATGCTTGTTTTTCTTGAAAGGCATATTTCTTTTAGCAGTTTTCACCACCACAACAGCAGAATATATTCTTTTGTACACAAACACAGCTCACTTTGTAGCGGGGTGCCCTCTGTATCGACCGTGCATCACACTGGCAGCATTTCTACATTTTCTGTACTCGCGCTGCTGCTGTCACTTCCTTACATGGGCCTGTAATGAGATGTCACAGGTTTTCACATATAAGAAGTGTTGCCTCATTCACCAGAGTGACTGAAGTAGGCATGCTGCTCTGACTTGATTTTGCAGGTGGCGGTCTATTTATCAAACACACCCATCTTCCATACTTCCCTTGCAGGTATGTTTTGAAGTACTATTGAAGTCAGGGCTTTAAGTGGGTCGGGTCCTGCCAGTGCTCAGCACCGGCAGTCGTTAAAAGCAGGCGCCGAGACGGGTCCCTACTGGGCTCTCTGTTTTTACCTTAAGGGTGGAAAAAACAGAAGCTTAACTCCCATCACTGCTTTTGATGTAACTTCAAAGAGGCTAATCTTTTCAGTTTTATATAGCACAAATTTGGAGCAAACATGAGCACTAGTTACATTAAACAAGGACATATTCGGTGTGAGTTCCGGAGTGGGGGAGGCAAGATGGCGGCCGCTGGTGTGGCCGGTGAAGTGCTGTGAGTTGCGCTCTGCATGACTCCTCACTAATCCCCCCCTGCTAAAATCTTTCCTACACCCCTTTATCCATTGACGGCGGCAGTGTACCAAGGGCACCGATATCATTTTCTGTCTGCGGAGTGCGAGATTTCCAGAGCGGGTGTCCTCGGAGCACGGAGCTGTAGGTCCAAGTCGGCAGCTCGGAAACGCGGCTGGAGCTCGTGGAGGAGCCGCCCCTTGGAGTGACTAGGGAGAGTTCGGCCGTTAGTCGGCAGACACGCTGCAGCTGCGATCAGTCTTTGGTGTGAGATCGACAGAGGAGAGCTGTAACACGGCGGCTGGGACATCGTCGACAGAGGAGAGCTGTAACACGGCGGCTGGGATGCCGTCAATGAAAAAGTATTTTTTTTATTGGAATTTACACGGAATACGGTGAGCTACGCTGGGGGGGAAAAAAAAATGTGTTGCTTCCTCAGCTCTAAAGTCGGTAGGTCCACCCTTAGCCACAACCTCGCTCACGAGAACGGAAGCATTTTCAATATATTATGTACAACAAAGTCATACTTATTGCTGTTTATCTTATGCAATTTACAACCACTGACAAAGCCAATAGTCCTGGCTTGTTGTAGGAGTAAAGGTATTTGTTGTATTATATATTTGGATAAATGGACAGAAGCAGCAAAATACCACTGGGGCATCACACTATGCTAAGCACAGATTTTTAGCTTAAGGTTTTTAAGCCACACCCTTAATTACATCGGCCCGTCCCTATGGGAGACCCCCCCAATTATTGCATCCCACTTAGAGTCCTAGTTGGGGTGTAATTATGTGTCCCTTTTCAGGTCGAGGCTGCAAAAGCGGCTTTATAGCCAGGGCGGGGCACCCCCCCTTTGATGTAGATTGGGCATCCTCAGCCTATTGTTGGGAATGTTGAGCATCAACGCTCAGACACCTCATCAAGGGTAGTCAGTAGCACCCCATTGCCTAAGCATCTGACCCTGTGAGGGATAAGGAGAGGCTAACTGCTCCGTCACTCCATTTTGTGGGCAAAGGTGACTGTACTGCTCAGTCACCTCATTGGCATGGACCACCTGTGCTTAACCTCACTTGATGTTCTGAGCAGCAGTTCCAGTGCTCAAAATGACCTCCCCCAACGAGGGCAAAGACAACGCCACTGCTCATCCTCACCTCCCCAGTACTGTTGGGGAAGGAGGGGGCTGCCCATCAGTGCTCTAAAAGAAACCAGACCTCCCTTCCACAGAGGTGGGACAATGGAATTTCCAGAGCTCGTGGCTCACTAAGCCCTCCTCCCCCATCCACAGTAACTTTCTATTTGTGACAAGTTAGCGGTCCTGTCGTTCACCCAGCGTGAAACTGGATATGTCGCACTGGCACCCGCGGGCCAGGCGTGACCCGAGGCTATAAATAAACCAGGCAATGATCGCTCGTGGTCATTGGTCCACCTGTTCCAATTCACATTGTCACGCGTACTTTGTCCCATGCAGCACACCAGGCCTAAACTCCTCTACCATGCTACACTGGCGACAAGGCAGAGATGGGCACACCTGTTGACATCAACTCAGTGCACCACCGGTGGTATCCCCAGCCCAGCAGCGACTGCAATCGGCCTGACGACGGACCTCCCTGCATTCGAGGCACGCCTGCATCACGTGACGCGGCACTACCTTCAGCGACAAAGCAGGTAAGATAAACCCTAGCATGACGATATCGGCACCACTGCATTGCCGGCCCCGGAGCCTCCCCTGACACGTGCGTGTGACACGCACAACAATCCTGAGTGGCCTAGCCCTGCAGCCGAGCCCATGCACGAGTCAGAACACCCGGCGGAGTGCCACACCTCCTATGAGGCCAGGCCTGAAGACTGTTCGATCCCGACAGGTGACACCACTTCCCATGGGAGGAGAAAAAGTACCTAGTGCTCACTAGGGGTGAGAACAAATAGAGAGTAAGAAGAATAAACAAGCATTTGCAATGCAATAGGTCTCGCATTAGGAACGTTTGAGCTATTGGTCTTGTAAATGAGACATTTTTTATTTATGTGTTGGTTTTGAAAATAGCGAAATTAATAGCTTTGTCATTTACAATGCCAATACTTTTAACTTTTGCAAATGTGACACCTATAGCATTTGTAATGCAACATATTTTGTATTTATGTGACTTAGATGTTTTGATATTACAAATAACAATGGCTTTTAATTTTTTAAAATAATTAATACTTAAATAAAAGTTATTGTAATTTATAATGGCAATAGCTTAAACTTTTGTAAATAACTTTTGTGAAGATTATGTTCAGTGTATTTTATTGTGACGAAAATCCAAGAACAAAAGTGAAATATTAACATCTTTTTGTGACATTTGTAATAAAGCTTGAAACATTGAGAGAAAATATTTGAACCAGTTGTTGTTGAATGGTTGCACAGATTGATGCTGTGGTGGCGCGGAGTGATGTTGTGGTGGCGACGAGTGATGCTGTGGCGTTCAGTGATGCTCTTGTAGTGCATAGTGATGTTGTGGTGCCCCTGAGTGATGCTGTGGTGATGCAATCGATAGATAGAGTGAGGGCGATAGATAGCTCGAGGGAGGGCGAAAGATAGATAAAGTGAGAGCGATAGATAGATAAATAGAGTGAGGGCGATAGATAAATAGAGTGACGGCGATAGAAAGATAGACAGAGTGAGGGCGATCGATAGATAGAATGATGGCGATAGATAGAGTGAGTGCGATAGAGTGAGTGCGATAGATAGATAGATAGAGTGAGGGTGATAGATAGATAGAGTGAGGGCGATAGATAGACAGATAGAGTGAGGGCGATAGATAGAGTGAGGGCGATAGACCGATAGAGTGAGGGCGATAGAGTGAGGGAGATAGATAGAGTGAGGGCGATAGAGTGAGGGAGATAGATAGATAGAGTGAGGGAGATAGAGTGAAGGAGATAGATAGAGTGAGGGCGATAGATAGATGGATGGAGTGAGGGTGATAGAGTGAGGGCGATAGATAGAGTGAGGGCGATAGAGTGAGGGAGATAGATAGAGTGAGGGAGATAGATAGAGTGAGGGCGATAGATAGATAGAGTGAGGGCGATAGATAGATAGAGTGAGGGCGATAGATAGATAGAGTGAGGGCGATAGAGTGAGGGAGATAGATAGATAGAGTGAGGGCGATAGAGTGAGGGAGATAGAGTGAGGGCGATAGATGGATGGATTGAGGGTGATAGATAGAGTGAGGGCGATAGATAGATAGATGGCGATAGATAGATAGATGGCGATAGATAGATAGATGGCGATAGATAGATAGATAGAGGGCGATAGATAGATAGCTAGAGGGTGATAGATAGATAGAGTGAGGGCGATAGATAGCTAGAGGGTGATAGATAGATAGATAGATGGTGATAGATAGATAGATAGAGGGCGATAGATAGATAGCTAGAGGGTGATAGATAGAGTGAGGGCGATAGATAGCTAGAGGGTGATAGATAGAGTGAGGGCGATAGAGTGAGGGGGATAGATAGATAGTGAGGGCGATAGATATAGTGAGGGCGATAGATAGATAGAGGGCGACAGATACATAGAGTGAGGGCGACAGATAGAGTGAGGACGACAAAGTGAGGGCGATAGATAGATGTGTGTGGTTGTGTGTGTGTGTGGTTGTGTGTGTGTGGTTGTGTGTGTGTGGTTGTATGTCTGTGTAGGTGTGTGTGTGGTTGTGTGCAGTTGTGTGTGGTTGGGTGTGGTTGTGTGTGTGTGTATGGTTGTGTGTGTGTGGTTGTATGTGTGGCTGTGTGTGTGGTTGTGGTTGTGTGTGTGGTTGTGTGTGTGTGTGGTTGGGTGTGTGGTGGTGTGTGTGGTGATATGTGAGGTTGGGTGTGAGGTTGGGTGTGATTGTGTGTGTGAGATTGTGTGTGTGGTGTGGTTGTGTGTGGTTGTGTGTGTTGGTGTATGTGTGTGTGTGTGTGCATGGTTGTATGTATGTGTGTGTGCGGTTAGAGAAGGATGTATGTGGAAGAGAGCAGCAGATCAGCACAGTAGAAGAGAACAGGGAGTTAAAGAAGGAGGCGGGTGGAAGAGAGCAGCAGATCCGCACAGGAGAAGAGAACAGGGAGTTAGAGAATGAGGTGAGTAGAGGAGAGCAGAAGATCAGCACAGGAGAAGAAAACGGAGTTAAAGAAGGAGCCGGTGGAAGGGAACAGCAGATCAGCATGGGAGAAGAGAACAGGGAGTTGGAGAAGGGGGCGGGGTGGAAGAGAGCAGCAGATCAGCATGGGAGAACAGAACAGGGAGTTAAAGAAGGAGGCGGGTGGAAGAGAGCAGCAAATCAGCACTGGAGAAGAGAAGAGAACAGGGAGTTAAAGAAGGAGGTGGGGTGGAAAAGAGCAGCAGATCACCACAGGAGAAGAGAACAGGGAGTTAGAGAAGGGGGCGGGTGGAAGAGAGCAGCAGATCAGCATGGGAGAACAGAACAGGGAGTTAAAGAATAAGGTGGGTGGAAGAGAGTAGCAGATCAGCACAGGAGAAGAGAACAGGGAGTTAAAGAAGGAGGTGGGGTGGAAGAGAGCAGCAGATCAGCACAGGAGAAGAGATCAGGGAGTGAAATAAGGAGGCAGGTGGAAGAGAACAGCAGATCAGCACAGGAGTAAAAAACAGAGTTAAAGAAGGAGGTGGGGTGGAAGAGAGCAGCAGATCAGCACAGGAGAAGAGAACAGGGAGTTAAGGAAGGAAGCGGGTGGAAGAGAACAGCATATTAGCACAGGAGAAGAGAACAGGGAGTTAGAGAAGGAGGCGGATGGAAGAGAGCAGCAGATCAGCACAGGAGAAGATAAGCGAACGGAGTTAAAGAAGGAGTTGGGGTGGACAAGAGCAGCAGATCAGCACAGGAGAAGATAACATTGAGGTAAAGAAGGAGGCGGATGGAAGAGAGCAGCAGATCAGCACAGGAGAAGAGAACAGGGAGTTAAGGAAGGAAGCGGGTGGAAGAGAACAGCATATTAGCACAGGAGAAGAGAAGAGGGAGTTAGAGAAGGAGGCGGGGTGGAAGAGAGCAGCAGATCAGCACAGGTGTTGAGAACATGGAGTTAAAGAAGGAGGTGGGTGGAAGAGAGCAGCAGATCAGCACAGGAGAAGAGAACAGGGAGTTAAGGAAGGAAGCGGGTGGAAGAGAACAGCAGATCAGCATGGGAGAAGAGAACAGGGAGTTAGAGAAGGAGGCGGGGTGAAAGAGAACAGCAGATCAGCACAGGAGAAGATAGGCGGACGGAGTTAAAGAAGGAGTTGGGGTGGAAGAGAGCAGCAGATCAGCACAAGAGAAGAGAAGAGAACAGGGAGTTAAAGAAGGAGGTGGGGTGGAAGAGAGCAGCAGATCAGCACAGCAGAAGAGAACATGGAGTTGAAGAAGGAGGAGGGAGGAAGAGAGCAGCAGATCAGCACAGGAGAAGAGAACAGGGAGTTAAAGAAGGAGGTGGGGTGGAAGAGAGCAGCAGATCAGTACTGGAGGAGAGAACAGGGAGTTAGAGAAAGAGGCGGTGGAAGAGAACAGCAGATCGGCACAGGAGAAGAGAACAGGGAGTTAGAGAAAGAGGCGGGTGGAAGAGAACAGCCGATTAGCACAGGAGAAGAGAAGAGAACAGGGAGTTAGAGAAGGAGGCAGAGTGGAAGAGAGCAGCAGATCAGCACAGGAGAAGAGAACAGGGAGTTAAGGAAGGAAGCGGGTGGAAGAGAACAGCATATTAGCACAGGAGAAGAGAAGAGGGAGTTAGAGAAGGAGGCGGGGTGGAAGAGAGCAGCAGATCAGCACAGGAGAAGAGAACAGGGAGTTAAAGAAGGAGAGTGGTAGAGTGAGGGCGGTAGAGTGGTAGAGTGAGGGCGGTAGAGTGGTAGAGTGAGGGCGGTAGTGAGGGCGGTAGAGTGGTAGAGTGAGGGCGGTAAAGTGGTAGAGTGAGGGTGGTAGAGTGAGGGCGGTAGAGTGGTAGAGTGAGGGCGGTAGAGTGGTAGAGTGAGGGCGGTAGAGTGAGGGCGGTAGAGTGGTAGAGTGAGGGCGGTAGAGTAAGGGCGTGAGGGTGGTAGAGTGAGGGCGGTAGAGTGGTAGAGTGAGGGCGGTAGAGTAAGGGCGTGAGGGCGGTAGAGTGAGGGCGGTAGAGTGGTAGAGTGAGGGTGGTAGAGTAAGGGTGTGAGGGCGGTAGAGTGGTAGAGTGAGGGTGGTAGAGTGGTAGAGTGAGGGCAGTAGCGTGGTAGAGTGAGTGCGGTAGAGTGGTAGAGTGAGGGCAGTAGAGTGGTAGAGTGAGGGTGGTAGAGTGGTAGAGTGAGGGCGGTAGCGTGGTAGAGTGAGTGCGGTAGAGTGGTAGAGTGAGGGTGGTAGAGTGGTAGAGTGAGGGTGGTAGAGTGGTAGAGTGAGGGCGGTAGCGTGGTAGAGTGAGTGCGGTAGAGTGGTAGAGTGAGGGCAGTAGAGTGGTAGAGTGAGGGCGGTGGAGTGAGGGCGGTAAAGTGGTAGAGTGAGGGCGGTAGAGTGAGGGTAGTAGAGTGGTAGAGTGAGGGCGGTAGAGTAAGGGCGTGAGGGCGGTAGAGTGTTAGAGTGAGGGTGGTAGAGTGAGGGCGGTAGAGTGGTAGAGTGAGGGCGGTAGAGTGGTAGAGTGAGGGCGGTAGAGTGGTAGAGTGAGGGCGGTAGAGTGAGGGCGGTAGAGTGGTAGAGTGAGTGCGGTAGAGTGGTAGAGTGAGTGCGGTAGAGTGGTAGAGTGAGGGCAGTAGAGTGGTAGAGTGAGGGCGGTAGAGTGAGGGCGGTAGAGTGGTAGAGTGAGGGCGGTAGACTGAGGGCGGTAGACTGAGGGCGGTAGAGTGAGGGCGGTAGAGTGGTAGAGTGAGGGCAATAGAGTGAGGGCGGTAGAGTGGTAGAGTGAGGGCGATAGAGTGAGGGCCGTAGAGTGAGGACGGTAGAGTGGTAGAGTGAGGGCGGTAGAGTGGTAGAGTGAGGGCGATAGAGTGAGGGCGGTAGAGTGAGGACGGTAGAGTGGTAGAGTGAGGGCGGTAGAGTGGTAGAGTGAGGGCGGTAGGTAGAGTGGGGGCGGCAGAGTGGTAGAGTGAGGGCGGTAGAGTGGAAGAGTGAGGGCGATAGAGTGAGGGCGGTAGAGTGGTAGAGTGAGGGTGGTAGAGTGGCAGATTGAGGGCGGTAGAGTGAGAGCGGTAGAGTGGTAGAGTGAGGGGGGTAGAGTGGTAGAGTGAGGGAGGTAGAGTGAGAGCGTGAGGGCAGTAAAGTGAGTGCGGTAGAGTGAGGGTGTGAGGGCGGTAGAGTTGTACTGAGGGCGGTAGAGTGAGGGTGGTAGAGTGGTAGAGTGAGGGTGGTAGAGTGAGGGCGGTAGAGTAAGGGCGTGAGGGCAGTAGAGTGAGGGCGTGAGGGCGGTGCCGTGAGGGCGGTAGAGTGGTAGAATGAGGGCGGTAGAGTGAGGGCGTGACGGCAGTAGAGTGAGGGCTTTAGAGCGTGGGCGGTAGAGTGGTAGACTGAGTGCGGTAGAGTGAGGGCGGTAGAGTGAGGGCGGTACAGAGGTAGAGTGAGGGTGGTAGAGTGAGAACGTGAGGGCGGTAGAGTGAGGGCGGTAGAGTGGTAGAGTGAGGGCGGTAGAGTGAGGGCAGTAGAGTGGTAGAGTGAGGGCGGTAGAGTGAGGGCGGTAGAGTGGTAGAGTGGGGGCGGTAGAGTGGCAGAGTGAGGGCAGTAGAGTGGCAGAGTGAGGGCGGTAGAGTGGCAGAGTGAGGGCGGTAGAGTGGTAGAGTGAGGGCGGTAGAGTGGTAGAGTGAGGGCGGTAGAGTGAGGGCGGTAGAGTGGTAGAGTGAGTGCGGTAGAGTGAGGGCATGAGGGAGTTAGAGTGGTAGAGTGAGGGCAGTAGAGTGAGGGCGGTACAGTGATAGAGTGAGGGAGGTAGAGTGGTAGAGTGAGGGCGGTAGAGTGGTAGAGTGAGGGCGGTAGAGTGAGGGCGGTAGAGTGAGGGCGGTAGAGTGAGGGCGGTAGAGTGAGGGCGTGAGGGCGGTAGAGTGGTAGAGTGAGAGCAGTAGAGTGAGGGCGGGAGAGTGAGGGCGGGAGAGTGAGGGCAGTAGAGTGAGGGCGTGAGGGTGGTGGCGTGAGGGTGGTAGAGTCAGGGCGGTAGAATGAGGGCGGTAGAGTGAGGGCAGTAGAGTGAGGGCTGTAGAGTGGTAGAGTGAGGGTGGTAGAGTGAGGGTGGTAGCGTGAGGGTGGTAGAGTGAGGGTGGTAGAGTGAGGGCGATAGAGTGAGGGCAGTAGAGTGGTAGAGTGAGGGTGGTAGAGTGAGGGCGGTAGAGTGGTAGAGTGAGGGCGGTAGAGTGAGGGCGGTAGAGTGGTAGAGTGAGGGTGGTAGCGTGAGGGTGGTAGAGTGAGGGTGGTAGAGTGAGGGCGATAGAGTGAGGGCAGTAGAGTGGTAGAGTGAGGGTGGTAGAGTGAGGGCGGTAGAGTGAGGGCGGTAGAGTGATAGAGTGAGGGCGGTAGAGTGAGGGCATTAGAGTGGTAGAGTGAGGGCGGTAGAGTTGTAGAGTGAGGGCGGTAGAGTGGTAGAATGAGAGCGGTAGAGTGGTAGAGTGAGGGAGGTAGAGTGAGGTCAGTAGAGTGGTAGAGTGAGAGTGGTAGAGTGAGGGCAGTAGAGTGTTAGAGTGAGTGCGGTAGAATGAGGGCGGTAGAGTGAGGGCGTGAGGGCAGTAGAGTGAGGGCGGTAGAGTGGTAGAGTGAGGGTGGTAGCGTGAGGGCGGTAGAGTGGTAGAGTGAGGGCGGTAGAGTGGTAGAGTGAGGGCGGTAGAGTGGTAGAATGAGAGCGGTAGAGTGGTAGAGTGAGGGTGGTAGAGTGAGGGCGGTAGAGTGGTAGAGTGAGGGCAGTAGAGTGGTAGAGTGAGGGCGGTAGAGTGGTAGAGTGAGGGCGGTAGAGTGAGGGCGGTAGAGTGGTAGAGTGAGGGCGGTAGAGTGGTAGAGTGAGGCGGTAGAGTGGTAAAGTGAGGGCGGTAGGGTGGTAGAGTGAGGGCGGTAGAGTGGTAGAGTGATGGCGGTAGCGTGAGGGTGGTAGCGTGAGGGTGGTAGAGTGTGGGTGGTAGAGTGAGGGCGATAGAGTGAGGGCAGTAGAGTGGTAGAGTGAGGGTGGTAGAGTGAGGGCGGTAGAGTGAGGGTGGTAGCGTGAGGGTGGTAGCGTGAGGGTGGTAGAGTGAGGGTGGTAGAGTGAGGGCGATAGAGTGAGGGCAGTAGAGTGGTAGAGTGAGGGTGGTAGAGTGAGGGCGGTAGAGTGGTAGAGTGAGGGCGGTAGAGTGAGGGCATTAGAGTGGTAGAGTGAGGGCGGTAGAGTTGTAGAGTGAGGGCGGTAGAGTGGTAGAATGAGAGCGGTAGAGTGGTAGAGTGAGGGAGGTAGAGTGAGGTCAGTAGAGTGGTAGAGTGAGAGTGGTAGAGTGAGGGCAGTAGAGTGGTAGAGTGAGTGCGGTAGAATGAGGGCGGTAGAGTGAGGGCGTGAGGGCAGTAGAGTGAGGGCGGTAGAGTGGTAGAGTGAGGGTGGTAGCGTGAGGGTGGTAGAGTGAGGGCGGTAGAGTGGTAGAGTGAGGGCGGTAGAGTGGTAGAGTGAGGGCGATAGAGTGGTAGAATGAGAGCGGTAGAGTGGTAGAGTGAGGGTGGTAGAGTGAGGGTGGTAGAGTGAGGGCGGTAGAGTGGTAGAGTGAGGGCAGTAGAGTGGTAGAGTGAGGGCGGTAGAGTGAGGGCGGTAGAGTGGTAGAGTGAGGGCGGTAGAGTGGTAGAGTGAGGCGGTAGAGTGGTAAAGTGAGGGCGGTAGGGTGGTAGAGTGAGGGCGGTAGAGTGGTAGAGTGATGGCGGTAGATAGAGTGAGGGCGATAGACAGAGTGAGGTGGCCTCGTGGTGGACATGGTGGTGGCTTTGGTGGTGGACATGGTGGTGGCTGTGGTGGTGGACATGGGGGTGGTGGACGTGGTGGTGGATGTCGTGGTAGTGGACGTGGTGGTGGTGGAGGACGTGGTGGTGGACGTGGTGGTGGTGGTGGATGTGGTGGTGGTGGACGTAGTGGTGTGGACATGGTGGTGGTGGACGTAGTGGTGGTGGATGGGGTGGATCTGGTGGTGGTGGACATGGTGGTGGAGATGGTGGTTGTGGACGTGGTGGTGGTGGTGGTGGATATGGTGGTGGATGCGGTGGTGGTGGAAGCGGTGGTGGTGGACGTGGTGGTGGAGGACGTGATGGTGGAGGACGTGATGGTGGAGGTGGTGGTGGGTGTGGTGGTGGACATGGTGGTGGTGGTGGTGGACATGGTGGTGGTGGACATGGTGGTGGTGGACATGGTGGTGGTGGTGGACATGATGGTGGTGGTGGACATGGTGGTGGTGGACATGGTGGTGGTGGTGGTGATGGACATGGTGGTGGTGGTGGACATAGTAGATGCGGTGGTGGAGGATGTGGTGGTGCCCAATGTTCAGAGGGGTGGCCCCACCACGCAGCAATAGTTGTGTTTACACAACATAGCTGCCGGTTGCTCTGTCAGTTGTTGTCAAAGGTTGTTTGGGTTTAGAAACCGGTTCTGTGGCACTTCAAACAAGATGTGCATAAACAAGCACTTTGTACTTATAGCCCTTTCTTATGAGAAACAAAGCTGGCAGTCTCTGTTACTGATAGCCTTGCTTCTCGTAAGCAAGGACTATACGTATAAAGTGCGTGTTTATGCACCGCTCCAGTTCCCAGAATTGCAGGTGGGTGAGGAACTACGATCACATTACGCAGCTGCTGCTACTTATTGGTACTCACTAAAGACATCTCACCCAAGTCTGTGGATATTTTAGCTCCCTTCACGTAAACCCACAAAATAAACTAGTAGACACGAACACTGCCAAGAATGCCATTCACCTCAAAATTAAAACTTTTCCACATTAAGCAAGTCACACAGCTTAATCATCGTGTAATATACAAATGGCATTTAAATGTGTACGCATGAGACATACAACCATTTTGGTTACTTTGGCTGAGAGTCAACTGGATATATTGTGCAAGAACATCACCAAAAACAAAGACACAAACATGTTTAGTGGGATGCGCGACACGTTCACGGGAGCACCCCATCACAGTAATCGGAAGTACATGTACTTGACGTCTTTCCATACTCATGTAGAAGAGTTATGAATGTAAAGGTTTCTGTGTGCTGTTTATTAATATTTTGTGTCTCTGTGTACAGAATGTGCGATGTTGCGTGACAGAATTCAAAGCTTACGGCCAGGCTTTACCACTGATTTACACAACCCAATGTAATAAATACAGAGCATTAAAAACAAGGCAGGGAGAGAGGAGGGTGACTGGGGGGGGACAAAATGAGAGGGGAAGGAGAGGAGGACACGCAGACATTGGCGTAATAAATACAGAGCATTATAAAAACAAGGCAGGGAGAGAGGAGGGTATCTGAAAGAGACACGTTAGTATTAGATTCCTTACCTTAGAATATCCCCAGGCGTCAGACTGGATCCGTAGCAGTACCCTTGTGCGTCGGTAGGCGTCGTCTGCGGCTCCGCGTCCGTCGTCGGCGTCATGGGCGCCGTGATGACGTCGTCGGAGTACTTAGACGCCGCCTCCGCGTGCTGACGTCAGTTCTTCTTTTTTCCGCGCCAGCAAGCGCAGATCTGGAAAAAGCAGTAACCCTAGTCAATTTTTGACTAACTTTTTGATCCTTTTTGATACCTATTTCGAAGTCTCTCGACTCCGACTCGGTGCCTTAGGGATGCCCGGCTTCAAGCATTGTGACGATTGCGACTGGCTGATGTCGGTCACGGATCCTCACCGCGTCTGTTTGTCGTGTTTGGGCGTCGACGACAAGGCCTGCTCCGACTGTCGGGCCCTCTCTTCGAAAGCCAGGCGGGAGCGGTCCCGTAGGCGCCTCGAACTCCGACAGTCGGTCCCGCGCCGTGAGAGGTCCCGATCCCATGGGAGATCGAGGGACAGGTCGCGGGCCCGGAGCCACTACAGCTCCGAGAGTAGGCCTCACTCTTCCGGGTCGAAGTCGTCGTCAGGTAAGAGGCACAAGAAGTCCAAGCGGCGTCATCGCTCCTCGGACTCCCCCCGACGCTCGCACGATGCGGCCGGGGGTTCGGGTGACACCACCCCTGTGGCTCCGTCGGAGCCGCGGGCGCCGCGTCCGGCTCCATACCCTCCGGTCCCTGGGCCGCACGCGACGCAGGAGGAGATCGAGCGCTTCCTCATGGCCATGAGGAAACTCTCTCCTCCGGCGGGTTCTGCGACGCCTCCGGGCCCAGCGGACCCGTCTGGGAGCCCTAGCGGGTCGGCGGCTCCGGCCCCGACGCCGTGGGGTGCTTCGGCTCCGACGCCGCCGGCGCCTTCGGGCCCGGCGCCGCAGGTCCCTGTTATCTCGCCGCCGCCGGTGCCCTTGGGCCCGGCGCCGAGTGATCCAGTGATCCCGACGCCGCCGGCGCCTTCGGGCCCGGCGCCGCGGGACGCCGCGGGCCCCCCTCCGGGATCTGGTTCGTCGCCGGTGAACCTCACGACCTCCCCGGCGTCGGACCCGCAGGTGTCGCCTCCGGCGCCGGCTCCGGGCGGCGCCGACCCCGGTTCTGTCCCCATTCCTGTTCAGCCGTCGGGACGGCCCTGATGGGCGCCGCTCCAGACAGCGTTTGGTGACTTTCACTTTTATGAACAGGTCCCATTGGTTGACGACCCTGATTCTCAGGAGATGGGTGAAGGGGAGGACTGGGAGGGGTCTGAGGACCCTCTGACCAGGGAGTGTCAGTCTCATGAGGACTGGGCAGGAGACCTTGGGGATGCCAGTGGCCTGGACACCTCTCCAGACCCTGGTTTTGTCTCCCCTCCTTCCGTGGCTTCGGAGGAGGGGGCAACTTATAGTGTGGTGCTGATGAGGGCTGCCAAGGCCTTGGGCCTTGAGCTCTCTGTCGCGGCCGTGAGGACTAACCTCCTCACTGAGGTCCTTAAACCGCAGTCAAGCTCGGCCGAGCCTCTGCTGCCCTTTAATGAGGCCTTGACGGACGTTCTTTTGGGCACTTGGTCCAGGCCCGCTACGGGTTCGCCCGTAGATAGGAACGTGGCCAGACGCCACCGCCCAGCCCCGGGCGACCCATGTTTCCTGTCCACCCACCCCACCCCCGAGAGCCTGGTCATCCAGGCCTCCAATTCCCAAACCACATTCCCGTCGGCTCCGCCGGATCGGGAATCCAAGAGATATGACCAGTATGGGAAGAAGATCTTCTCATCCCTGAGCCTCGGCTTGCGGTCTTCCAACACCGCCTGTCTCTTGGGACGTTACACCCACTCAGTGTGGGATAAGGTCGCGGATGTGCTGCCAGAGTGTCCGTTGGAGGTACGGGCCAAACTCGGCCAAGCCCTTGTGGAGGGCCGGGACGCAGCAAAGTACTCCATCAGGTGTGGGCTAGATACCACCGACTCGCTGGGCAGAGCGATGGCTACGACGGTGGCGGTCAGACGCCACGCCTGGCTGAGGTCCGCCAACTTCTCGGCAGATGTCCAGAACACGCTTATGGACAAGCCGTTCGATGGCCGTCGCCTCTTTGGCGACAAGGCAGACCATGCGCTTGAGCGTTTTAAGGACTCCAGGGCTACGGCCAAGTCCTTAGGGCTTTCGGGCCAGCGCCAGCAAACGGCTGCCTATCACTCCTTTCGTGGCCACGGAAGGGGTGCGCCCACACGCGCCGCCAGCCACGCACCGCAGGGTAATACCCAACGTGGTGGCGGCCGTGGGAACCGCCGTCCGGGCGGTCGGGGGCAGCGGCGAGGTCAGTCCACACCTTCCCCCGCAGCATCCGCCTCAAAACCTTCCTAGTCCGTGTTTTCAGGCCCATGTGACGCCAGTTGGAGGCAGGGTTTGCCATCACCACCTCCACTGGCGCACTGTCACGTCGGACAGGTGGGTGCTGCAAATCGTCCGAAGGGGCTACTCCCTCCCCTTTGAGGCGACTCCTCCAGCCATGCCACCACAGAACCACCGTGTATCGGGGGATCACTTGCGACTTCTGCAGGAGGAAGTTACGGCCCTCTTGGCCAAAGGGGCCATCGAGCGCGTTCCTGGGCCAGAAGTAGGGTGTGGTTGCTACTCCCACTACTTTCTGGTACCCAAGAAGGGCAAAGGGGGCCTACGCCCTATCTTGGACCTACGGAACGTCAACGGCTTCCTCCGGAAGGAGAAGTTCAAGATGCTGACACTGGCTCAGGTCCTTGCTGCCCTGGACCCAGGAGACTGGATGGTGGCGTTGGACTTGCAGGACGCTTATTTTCATGTCCCCGTCCTGCCTGCCCACCGGCGCTACTTGCGGTTCACGGTAGGCCACGAGCACTTTCAGTTTACCGTGTTCCCATTCGGCCTTACCAGCGCCCCACGGGTGTTCACGAAAGTGATGGCGGTGGTCGCAGCTCATCTGCGTCGGTTAGGGGTTTCAGTCTTCCCCTACCTCGACGACTGGTTGTTGAAGGCGGGCTCGCCCCAGACAGTCGTCGGCCACCTTCAGACAACGGCAGACCTCCTGCACCAGCTGGGGTTCTCCATCAATGTGCCGAAGTCACACCTGTGCCCCTCTCAGAAGCTCCTCTTCATCGGAGCGGTTCTGGACTCGGCGCGGTTCCGGGTTTACCCACCCGAACAGCGGGTCCGGGATATTCAGGCTCTGATTCCCATCTTTCAGCCGTTGTCCCGGGTTTCGGTCAGGTTGACGCTACGGCTTCTGGGGCTGATGGCCTCCTGCATCCTACTGGTGCATCACGCCAGGTGGCGGATGCGGGCTCTGCAGTGGGACCTGAAGTTTCAGTGGGCCCAACATCAGGGCAACCTTTCCGACCACGTCCTGATCTCGGAGGGCACTGCGAGACAGCTGCAGTGGTGGCTTACGGACCGCGATTGGGTCAGCGGCAGATCCCTCTCCCTTCCCCAACGGGAGCACGTAGTTGTGACGGACGCGTCCCTCCAGGGCTGGGGAGGCCACTTGGGAGAGGCGGAGATCAGAGGCCTCTGGTCTCCGGCGGAGACCCGGCTCCATATCAACCTGTTGGAGCTCAGGGCGATTCGTCTAGCACTGAAGGCATTCCTCCCCTCTGTCCGGGGGTGTGTAGTGCAGGTTTTCACAGACAACACCACCGCCATGTGGTACTGCAACAAACAAGGTGGTCTGGGGTCGTGGATCCTTTGTCAAGAGGCTCTTCGCCTTTGGCAATGGCTGGAATGCCAGGGCGTGACCCTGGTGGCTCAACACCTGGCGGGTTCTCTGAACGCCAGGGCGGACGAGCTCAGCCGTCGGTGCATGATGGATCACGAATGGCGTCTGAACTCGGACGTGGCGCAAGGCCTCTTTCAGCGATGGGGAGAGCCTTGGTTAGATCTATTCGCCACAGAAGAGAATGCGCAATGTCATCGGTTCTGCGCGTTGGAATTTCCAAGGCGGCATTCGCTCGGAGACGCTTTTCGTCGCGAGTGGAGTTGCGGTTTGTTGTAAGCCTTTCCGCCTATACCACTTCTGCCCAGAGTGCTGAAGAAGATCAAGCGTGACCGGGCCCAAGTCATCCTTGTGGCTCCGGACTGGGCGAGAAGGTACTGGTATCCAGAGCTACTCAGTCTGTCAGTCGATCCCCCGGTTCGTCTGCCTCTTCAGGAGGACCTTCTGTCGCAGCAGCAGGGGACGGTCCTCCACCCGAACCTGTCCAGTCTCCACCTCCATGCTTGGAGATTGAGCGGCGACAGTTGAGGCCATTTGACTTGCCTCCTGAAGTCTGTAACATTATTCTGGCAGCCAGGCGTCCCTCCACAAAGTCGGTATACGCCTGCAGGTGGAACAGATTTGTGGCATGGTGCACAGCAAAGGCTGTGGATCCTCTTTCTGCCCCTCTTTCTGAGGTTCTTCTCTTTCTTCTTTCTCTTGCCCAGCAGGGCTCTGCTCTGGGCACTATCAAGGGCTACCTTTCTGCCCTTTCAGCCTTTCTCAGGCTACCTGATCAGCCTTCTTTGTTCAAGTCCCCTATTGTTAACAGATTTCTTAAAGGCATCACTCACACGTTTCCTCCTGTTCCGTTTGTGATGCCTCAGTGGGACTTGAACCTGGTCTTGACGTTCCTGATGTGCGCTCCCTTTGAGCCACTTCACAACTGTCCTCTTCGCCTTCTGACTTTGAAGACTGCTTTCCTGGTTGCCATCACCTCTGCCAGGAGAGTGAGTGAGCTCCAGGCTCTATCTTCTAAACCCCATTTCCTCTCTGTCCATCCGGACAAGGTTGTTCTGAGGACTCGTCCTTCTTTCCTGCCCAAGGTTGTCACGGCCTTTCACATCGGGCAGTCTATCACTTTGCCAACCTTCTTCCCGCCACCGCATCCCTCTAAAGAGGAAGAGCGGCTCCACCGTCTGGACCCAAAACGTGCGCTCTCATTTTATCTGGATCGCACACGCCAGTTCCGGGTGGATGACGAACTCTTTGTTGGTTACGTGGGCGCTAAGAAGGGGAAAGCGGTGCACAAGCGGACCATCTCCCGGTGGATCATCTTGTGTATCCAGGCATGCTACTCCTTGGCTAGGAAGGAGCCCCCTGCTGGATTACGGGCTCATTCCACCCGAGCCACGGCAGCTACCACTGCCCTGGGCAGGGGTGTGCCCTTACAAGATATCTGTCAGGCAGCTACGTGGGCATCGCTGCACACATTTGCTAGACACTACTGCTTGGACAGCCAAGTCCGGAGGGATGGCTTCTTTGGCCGTTCCGTCCTCCAGGACTTTCTGGTGTGATTATTGGTTCGCAGACCCACCACCGGGGTTGATATTGCTGGGGTATCTATTCTAAAGTAAGGAATCTAATACTAACATGTCTCTTTCAGATGCACAAGTTACTACTTGTGTAACGATATATCTGTAAGAGACATTAGTTAGTATTAGATTCCTTACCGACCCACCCATCCTCCCCGTTCTGCGAACCAATATCTAGGGTTAGGGTTGTCCCCTTCAGGGCCCTAGTTTTCATGGCACCAGTGTTTGTTTTTGACATGGCTCTGCGTTTCTGGCGCGGAAAAGCTGTGTCTAAGAACTGACGTCAGCACGCGGAGGGGCCGTCTAAGTACTCCGATGACGTCATCACGGCGGCCACGACGCCGACGACGGACGCGGAGCCGCAGACGACGCCTACCGACGCGCAAGGGTACTGCTACGCAAAATTTTCTGGATCCAGTCTGACGCCTGGGGATATTCTAAGGTAAGGAATCTAATACTAACTAATGTCTCTTACAGATATATTGTTACACAAGTAGTAACTTGTGCGACAGGGGGGAACAAAATGAGAGGGGAAGGAGACAGAGAAGGAGAAGAGGACACGCAGACATTGGCGTATAGAGAAAGAGACGTACAACATGGCTGCCTAAAGTGCGTTTATGTCAGTATCCGGATTTAAATGGGTGACAAAGACCCCGACATTTCTGAAAACACGCAAAATGTTTCAAATAAGGTGTACGAGTCATTGCGCGGTGGTGACATGGTTCACCAAGGACCTCACTATTTAAGGCAAATGACTTGGAATGGAATCCAGGCTTCTTTCTTCCGCAGATGCAAACATAGAACGCCATACATGATGACTTCAGTCGGGACGTTTTGAACCAGCACTTACAATGTTAAAAACAAGCAAACAAAAGCGATGGGTAAGAGGTGGTGGTGTGGGGACGGCTCCTCACGGGGAGATTAAGTGAAGTGGGAGCAAACGAACTCCATGTTTGTACCACAGAACGCGCTGCCAATCCAAACAAAAAATAAAGCGGCTGCCATGAAGCACTTGTGTTGTGTGCAAAGCCTGCCATATGTTTGTACCACAGAAATGAAACGTTTACGCCGGAGATGGCTACTACGTGTAGGGGGACGATGCAACGCAAATATAAACAAGAAAAGGAAAACGGCACGCTGCGCTGCTCAAAAAAAATTTGAATAATTAAAAAACCGAGTAGGGAGAGCCGCGAGGCCGCCATTGTTTAAGATTAAGAGAGGTGTGCTGCGCTACTTAAAAAATTGAATATTAAAAAATTTTGTTTCGCGAGCCATGCAAAAGAAAAGAAAGGTGTGACCTTCATTGCTAAAGATGCTGGGTTGTGGGCAGCATCACCGTGCAGTTAAACTGCGGGGTGGGTTGCAGAAGCGGGATAAGCTCAAAGTTTAAAAAAACAAGAGGGGAAGTGCACGGAACAGGAACAGGAACAGGCACCCTCGGAAGCATCTGGTGAGCCAGGGGGCGGGGGAGCGGGAGCGGGAGGCATTCCTTGGAAGTCTGATGCCGAAGCTCAGACAAATGTTGGAATGGTGGTGTGCAAGCGGCTTCCTTTCAAGTCGGATGGGGGGAGGGGGGGCAGGAGACAAGGGGAGCAAGCGAGTGGGAGGGAACGAGCATGGGGTGTGAGTGAGAAGTGAGGCCGAGCGCGCGCAGGCGAAGCTTCGTGCTTGAATGCCTCACATGCATTGGGGAGAATCCGCAATCCAAAACCTCTTGGTAGCATTTGCTGGTGGCCCTCTATATGTCTCGCCAGCAATGCCAATGCACATTGGTAGGTCGAGACCTAAAAAAGAAAAGGAGGGGATACATAAGGGGACCACTCCAGGAGGAAGGCACACCACCCACAGACGTCCACATAAACCAACAAAATGGGAGAAGAAGATAATGCAGCCCTGCAACCCAGCCCTTACTGGTGTCCTAACCCCCTTCAACGAGCTAGACGACCCCGCCACAGCGTCCCCACAATGGAAGAAGTGGCTAGGACGTCTTGAGAACTACTTTGTGGCGACAAGGGAGATGGAATTCTCGGTGAAAAGATTGCTACTCCTCCACTATGCAGGGGAGGAAGTGTACCTCCTGTTCAAAATCTCCCGAACACAGGAGCATCTACCGATTATGACACCGCTGTGACAGTGTTCAACGCACATTTCAATCCGCAGTTCAATCCGGATTTCGAGCTACTCAAACTACGTCAGGCCCGACAGAGAGGAGAGTCAATTTATGCTTTTTATCTGAGACTGTGAGAGCTGGCAAGCACCTATGTGACCAACAATCGGGCCAAGGAAGACATTTGCCCACATATAATCAAAGGGTGCTGCAATTAGATGCTACAGGGGCTGATCCTGAGGCTACCAAACATAGCCCTGGTTGAAATACTAGTCCGAGCCAGAACACACGATCTTTCCGCGGCAAGGGTGGATGAGATGGACCTAGCACTGACACAGGCGCCAGAGAGAAGCGTGGCCGTTAATACCGAGCGAGCCGATCCAATGAGAACACAAGATAGAGGAAGTGGGCAGAGAAGCCGTCCACCTCAAACTCAGAAAGGAAAGTATGAATACTGCGGGCGAAAAGAGCACCCCGTCCATGCGTGCCCGGCACAAGGCGGAACGTGCTCCCACTGCGGGATCCCAAATTACTTTGCATCAGTATGCCAGAAGAAGAACCAGAGGAGAGGTAACCGAAGCAACAAGCCAACCTTGGGCTGGAGGGGCAGCGTGAAAGGAACCGCGCAGGCCACCTACAGAGTAGAAGTTTTTATAAACAAGGGATCCCAATTACTATGGTCAGGGACCTTGGGTAATCAGTACATTATAAACACATTGGTCCCGGACAAGGATAAGAAGAGAAGAAAAATAAATATAGACTAAGAATCAGTACTGTATTTCTGCTGTCCAGTCAGACAGGATCAATTTAATAATTCAAAATGTATTTTATCAACAAATAAAGTGGGGACACAATCTTGCATCCAACGAGGTATACATAAAACAAAACTCTAAGAAAACAAAGGGCTCAGGCAATACTAAATGCTGGTGTACAATGCAATAAATAAGACAAGCATCAATGTGAGGAGACACCGTTACACTAAAAAATTGACAAATTTAAATTGTGTTCACGGTGTACACAGGGTCGACGACGTTTTGATCCCATGAAAGTAATTGTGGGATCATCATCAGGACATTAAATTAAATGCCTGAGTGAATGCCATGGAGGGAACCAGGGCCTTCAGATACAAGTTAAGGCTAGATTTAAGGGACCCCCTCTACAACAAATCTGGGTCAGGGAAAAGAGCGGTATGAAAAGAACACAGAATGCTGAATATTTCCCTCGGTAACCTACACACTTTTAACTATTGACTTAGTTAATATACATTTCATCAAGTTAATGAACATTAAGAAAGCAATAGTGACCATTCAACTCTTCTCATAATTTTTTAATATTTCATATTCTTTTTTTCTCTCATTTCTTTTTTTAAACATTATCAAATTCATATTATCACAAAATTCCATTTCTTTTACATTTGTTCGTCTTCATAATTCCATATTAATACAATATTCTGCAGTCATAAACATACAAGGTTTATAAATGAATTATACCAAAGAGCATTTCCTCTGAAAGGAGTTTTTTTCTGCGATTGCCCCTGGAAAAGAATAAATATATATAATCAAATTACAACCACACAAATACACACACTCTCACCACAGCTACATTCATACTCTATCTGTACACAGTTGAGTAATTTCTGGTAAGACAATACTCTTGCCAGCAAATGAGTCCCGGACGAACCAAGGGCTCCGCACAAGGTCGACGCGTGTTTCGGTAGACAACAGTTCTATAGGCTTATAGAACTGTTGTCCAGATAGAGTATGAATGTAGCTGTGGTGAGAGTGTGTCTGTTTGTGTGGTTATAATTTGATTATATGTATTTATTCTTTTCCAGGGGCAATCGCAGAAAAAGATCCTTTCAGAGGAAATGCTCTTTGGTATAATTAATTTATAAACCTTGTATGTTTATGACTGCAGAATATTGTATTAATATGGAATTATGAAGACGAACAACTGTAAAAGAAATGGAGTTTTGTGATAATATGAATTTAATAATGTTGATAAAAAGAAATGAGAAAAAAAGAATATGAAATAGTAAAAAATAATGAGAAGAGTTGAATGGTCACTATTGCTTTCTTAATGTTCATTAACTTGATGAAATGCATATGAACTAAGTCAATAGTTAAAAGTGTGTAGGTCACCGAGGGAAATATTCAGCATTGTGCCTTCAGATACAAGTGCCTGGATCCGGACCACATCAGCGTATTAAGTAACAATTGTGCGTCCCTGAAAACAACCGCTGAGTACAGCAGTACGATTTAGCTGGCAATGGATACAGGCGGAGACAAGCCTCGTAAAAACAGTTGCCAGTTGTTGGACCGCAGTGGCGTGTCCAAATGGGCAGCAGTCTGGTGAACCAGGAGTGGAACACACGCTAAATGCAGCGAAGCGCCGAGCTGTTGAAATTCCAAGGGCCCGTCTAGTGGTGGCTTGTTCAGTAATGAAGAGGGGCCCAGGGATCTGGGCAGCCTCATGAGAATGAATAACAACCAAGAACCTAGGAGGTCTATAGGCCGAGCAACTAGCTGGCTGAACTGGCAAGTCTAACTTTATGTCAGTTGGTGCTACAGTCACCATGTAACAATATATATATAGAAAAGAGAGAGGGAGAGGCAAATGTGTGAGACACAAAAGAGTGGTGATGTCTAAGACTCAATTTGGAAAACTGGTCGGACCAGATCCAGTACACATATTATTTGTGAATAACCATCAAACAAACCAAGTGATCAGTCCTATCATTTGGTCGTTCACACTGTGACCCTGCGGGTCCTTCGATCATCTAGACCTCATGCCACACAGTCATAGTAAGTACTGGATACGGTCTACAGTCAAAATCAGAACTCCCAATTGTTGGTCTGATTGTGATGGTTCATTAAGAGTGGTGAAAATACAGTGCAACACAAAAGAAAGTGGTGAATCTAAAATAGGGTGATATGTCTAAACAAACGCTTTAATAGAAACCTGGAACGCCGTCACTTACCTCTTCCTCTACGAGGAAAAATGACCAGCACTCCACCACAGACAAATTCTCTTCTACTTTTGGGCACTGGGGGAATGAAACGGGAATTACAGAAATGAGGGAATCAGTGGGCAATCGAGAAGGCGTCGGGGCCAACCCCCGGGTATCTCCCATGGTCATCGCAAAAAAAAAACACAGCAACTGTGAACAATCAGACTGTGCATCGATATGCGCCTCCCCAACAAGGCCATCCGAAGAGGGCCACATCACACCAATGATGGATGAAATCGTGGCAGATGTCAACAGATCCCGGTGATTTTCAAAGCTAGACCTAAATACAGGGTACCACCAACCGGTCCTTGCAGAGGAAAGTAGATATATCACAACATTCAACACTCATCTGGTGCTGCAGTGCTACAAGTGCCTCGATTTTGGGACATCATCAGCAGCAGTGGGTGTTCCAGAACTCAATACACAAAATTTCGACAGGGCTGCCAGGTGTACTAAAAGTCAGTGATGCGTTCTCATTCACTCCTCTTCTGCAGACGAGCACTACGGGCACTACAATCATCTCCGAAGCACCCTAAAACGCCTTCAAGACCATGGAGTCACCCTGCACCGGGAGAAATGCTTATTCTTCCAATGAGAAATAGATTTCTTTGGGTACATCTTCAAACAGGAGGGAATCCAGGTGGACCCGCGAAAGTCTCAAGCCATAAAAGACGCGCCACTCCCCCCACCCCCACCACTTTGTCAGAAGTGTGAAGTTTCCTGGGGATGGCCACGTACTGTGGCCAGTTCATTCCAGACCTAGCTACAATCACAGAACCACTAAGGAATCTCACCCGATCAGACACCAGGTGGAAGTGGGAACAAGAAGAAGTAGCAGCATTCCAGAAAATCAAGAGCACTCTCCTTGACAACACCACCCTGGTATACTTCAACCCCATCAAACACACTGTGCTCTGGGAGCGGTACTCACATAGGAGCAAGAGCCGGGAAGGTGAGACTCTCTGGCTTTTTCCAGCAAGTCCCTCTCACCCACCAAAGCACGATAATCTCAAATAGAGCAGGAGGCTCTAGCTAGAAGGTGGGCATGCCGGCACTTCCACCTCTACATCTGCAGCCAGCCTTTCCAGGTCCTCATGGACCACCAGCCGCTGGTACCCCTCTTCAGAGGGTCGGCGCCTCACACACCCCCCTGGATCGAGCGCTGGGTACCGGTTTGCAGCAGTACCAGATGGAGGTGATCTATCGACCAGGCGCGAAAACCTGGCGGATTTCCTCTCCTACCACCCAGCTACATAAAGGAGCCATGAAGGGGTACCAGAGACCAAAGTGATGAAGGCGCACATCAACATGATGTCAGCGGCCAAGTGCCCCAAGGCCCTAACCCCAGCGGACATTACTGAAGCAGCCAAAGCTGACCCAATCCTCATTAAAGTGCACAACGCCGTCCAAGGGGGAGCGTGGCAACCTTCCTACAGCACGTCAACGACTGGTCAGGGCAGGAGAGGGAGTACCTCACAAAGATGTGGAGAGTACGGAATGAGCTGATCGTAACCCTGGAGGGCATGCTATCGTGAGGATCCCAAATTGTGGTCCTGTCAAACCTACATCACCACGTCACCCAACTGGCCCATGGGAGGCACCAAGGGGCCATGAAGATGAAGGCAAGAATGCGGGAGAAGGTTTGGTTCCCAGGACTGGAAGAACGAGTGGAGGAGAACGTGAGAAGGTGTCCAGCCTGCCAGCTGACCAGTGCGCCAGAACAGCCAGCACCCCTTCAGACAGAAGAGCCTGCAAAGGCACCCTAGGAGAAAGTAAGCATAGACTTTGGGAGCTTCCCAGACGGCAGGATGACCCTGATCATGATGGACAGCTATTCGGAGTACCCAGTGGTTGAGGTCATCGGCTCTATCGCGTTCACCCGAGTAGTCAACGTTCTGGAGAAGATATTCGCAATGTTCGGATGCCCTGAAGAGATCAAGAGCGACAATGGACCCCCTTTTCAAGGAGGGGAGTTTTGCAAGTTCATGCAACTTCACGGAGTATGACACCGCCGCATCACCCAACAGTGGCTGCAGGCAAATGGCGAAAAAAAATTATGCGTACACTCAACCAGATATTGTGAATTGCAGTTGCAGAAAGCGCAGACCTAGAACGTCAACTGCAGCTATTCTTGTGGGACTACAGAAGCACGCCACGCAGCACCACCCAGCAAGCTCCCTGGACGCTCATGTTCAACGGGCAGATGTATAACGTTACAACGCACACTTTTACAACGCATACCTTTACAACGCATTTTTTACACCGCAAGATCCATTACAACGCATACCATTACAACGCATACATGACAACGAATTCTTAGAAACTACCTTTACAACGCATTCCACTTCAACGCATACTACATTTACAACGCATACCATTACAACGCATTACATTACATTGCATATGAGGTAAGTGTTGGATAGTGTAGGGGTTAAAATTACCATTCTAACTCCAGGGGGGTGCAACAGTAGGGAAAGTGTTGGATAGTGTAGGGGTTAAAATTACTATTCTAACTCCAGGGGGTGCAACAGTAGGGTAAGTGTTGGATGGTAAGTTTTGCGTTGTAATAGTATGCGCTGCAATGACTGCGTTGTAATGGTATGCGTTGTAGTAGTGTGCGTTGTAGTGTCATGCGTTGTAATGACTGCGTTGTAAATACATGCGTTGTAATGGATTTTGCGTTGTAAAAGTTTCGTTGTAATGGTAGTGCGTTGTAAAAATTGCGTTGTAGACGTTGTATACCTCAACGGGCCATGTCCGGACACCATCCGCGTGTGCCCTGTCTGGACCCCACCCACGTACAACGAGGAGGAAGCCCAAGCATGGCGAGAACAGCAGAACCTGGCTGGTAGCTACAGAAGAAGAGCCAGGCCTACAATCAGGAGACAAGGTGATAATCAAGGACAGGAGGCCGGACCCCTACAAACCAGGCCACTGGACAGTGGTGGATGCCAAGAGGACTATGGTGACCGCAGAGAAAGATGGAGATACTGTGACCAGAAACATCTCCTGGTTCAAGGAAGTGGAAGGAGATTTCCCAACCCCAACCAGAGAGAATGAAGTCACAAGGGTTTTGGGTCATCATGGGAGGACGAGAGCGTCCAATTGGACTCCCAAGCGGGTGGCCAACCCACAACACCGGTTGAGGCTGCCCCAACTCCTGTGGTGATGCCCCGGAGGCAGCTGAGTGCCCGGGTGGCTGAAGTCGGCACCCCAGATACCGCCTGTGAGAAACACCCCTCTCCTGCCCCGAGCTCTCAGCTAAAAAACTTTACATGCCATACAACGAGCCAACATCAGAATAGAAAGAAAAAGAACTGAGTTAAGATGAGATGTGACAGGTAATCTGTCCTGTAGTTCACCCGGTGTGAAGCTGTAAATGTTGCACTCAATCCCTCGGGCCAGGCATGGCCAAAGGCTATAAATCAACTGGGCAATGATCACTCGTGGTCATTGGCCCACCAGTTCCAATACTCAATGTCACTGCGTACTTTGTTCTGCGCAGTGCGCCAGGCCTAAGCACCCCCTACCTCACTACACAATCCTCATGTGGGAGTAGAGTGAGCGCACCCCCCTCAAGCATGTGACCCAGAGTTCAGAGAGAACACAAAACAAACATGAAGCCAAAATGCAAATGCTTGCAAAAACCCCTTCGTTGTCACAAGCACAGTTAGATACATCATATGGTGCTGCAGTGTCAGCTCAACTCATGCTCAGAGAGTCACCAAGCCCTAGGGCCGAGACTGGAGCCGTCGCCTCGGCCTAAACTTAAGCGCCAAAAAAACGGACAAAGTTAGTAGCATTGCGTGTCCGCAGAGGCACGCAGCCTTCTGGTAAAGAAGGCAGTGCTGCATTTCCATTGTATGCCTTATACGGCAAGGAAACATAGGAGCACCACTAGTTTACGTCTGTAGTTCTCACTGGTGATTAATTCCCGAGTTTTCATGGTGCCGCTTTGACTCAAAATGTAACCCTACAGCGCCTCTTTCAATTCTATTGTATGGAGCATAGCCGCCAAAGTTTCAAATTGTTATGTGTGACATTTTCATACAATTGTAATAATGGGTGATATTTCAGTGAATATGAGTAACACATTTGGTGAAGCAAATTCAAGCAATGAAGACGAGGGAAACAGTGGGGCTGAATAAAGAAGCCGTAATACAAAGTCACCTTAGTAGTGAGTTAGAGTATTTTACACGACCTGCAGCACGGCACCCTCTGAATGCAGGAAAGCAGCTGCCTGATTGTGTGCGGACAACAAAAGGAATTTGTGTTAATTAACACACTCTCAGGCAGAATGTCTACTGGGGCGGCAGGGAGTCCACGGCAGAGCGCTTGCAAGTGACGCCGGAGCCGGTGGGGCCCCAGAGCAGTACTGTGGGACAAGATGAGCTGCCTGACAAAGAGCGACGCAGCAGGACCAGGCGCAGATCTCTCAGCAAGTGCTAAACTTGCAAAACTGAGGCCACTCAAGCATCAGTGACTGCATCCCACAGAGGTGACGGGGAGAGGAGGAGGGGTGTCTCTATGGTGGTACGAGAACTCGTAGCAGAGACTCTGGGGTCGGGGACTTTCGCAAAGATGTGCTACTTCAACACTCGTTTCACAAATATATCCAACTCTTCCTGACAAGCTTAGGTATGCTGACTTCTCCCTTTCTCTTATTTTTGCGCCCCTCACATATACACCTTTGCCCTACTGTAAACGTGGCAGGCCTTACAGTGATCCGTGCGGCTAGTTTTGCAAGCGCCCACAAAATACTGAAATTAGTGTAGCATCCAACGCACTTAATTTCCAGACATGTTTGTCCGCAGAGTGGACGCTGTTCCTGACTGGTAAGCACTGGTGCACCCGGGGGCAGGCTGAGACTTATGGCGGTGCAGGCCGTGTGCTGGGGCAGGGGCTGCTTCTGGGTCAGGCGCCATCGCTGCTGCAGTGCTAAGGCTGTGTTGCTGGTGCCATCTCTCGCTCCACTAAGCCAGGCATCAGCTGCCTTCCATGCCCGCTCTCAGAGGGAACTGCTGGTGAGCATACCTCGGGAGTAGTACCAGTGTCCACTTCCCAGGCCACGTCTGGTTTGGTGGATGTGGTAAGAACTAAAGAATGGGGTCTGGGCCTGCGCTGCTGTTGTGACTCTGTTGCTGCAGGGGAAGTCGATAATGCGCTGGGGATCCTGCGGTGGAGGAGGAGGTGAAAAGCGTGTGGAGTGTTTCTTAGCTGCTTCGTGGTTTTAAGCCAAGCTGTGTGTCATTTTAGACATGTTTCAGTTTTGTTTTCTCGTAATTGGGCGGCATACGTTACACGCTACTACCCTTGTGTCCAAAATGTTACACCATTCCTATCTCTTCACAGCTACAGCTTCATCCTGTTTCTCTGCAGTGAACACTAATGCTTTGCCAGTGGGTACCACTTTGCAGTTAGCCTGAGGCGCCCAGTGCGTACCCTTTTCATGTACACAGCTCCCCTCTGCACAGCCCTAATCTACCCCTGCGGCTCTGGTCCCGTGTTCACTATCTTCCTGCCACCCTGCCCACTCTTCTTGTTTAAAGTAAATTTTGCTTCAGCTGCTTGTCCACTCTGCTTAGCTGACTGTTGTACCTCTCCGGTCATCTTACTAACAGACACATTCTGCCTAGCTGACTCTGGTGTCCCTACGTCCAGTTTCACCCGGCCCTAGTCTGCCCACCCTCCTATCTATTACTACCTCTCCTGCAGTTACATTGTCCCTCAACCTTGTGTCCCCCAGTGTCAAACTGATGCTTTTATATATCTAACTATGACATCTGTCCATTCAAATCATGTTGCCATCTAATCAGCTAATTTCTGTTCCTCTCTGATTACAAACTACATGCTAAGAGACTGCCCTTGCTGTCTCTGGTGCCCGTCTCTCTCTACCAGCCCAATCTTCCCAGCCCTTCTGCTAATCGCGGCACAGCCACATATCCCCAGTCATGTCACATTTCTATACTAAGCCAATTCACAGCCCTCTACATTTGTCTCTTTCAACATACATTTGGATTTGTTCTACCACACTACCTCCTCATGTCCCACTCTGCTCCGTCGCATGCACGTCCCTCATTGCTCAGCCTAGGTGCTGCACATTTGCCTATGCTCACACACTGTCTATCCTTCAAAAATAATCTGGTTGGCTCTAACTCCTAGGCCACGGATTCCCTCAAATCAGATCCAGCCTAGCTTTGTCAGGCCACCTCTGCCTGTCTTGCCAACTCCTGTTCCTATCTTCTCAGCCATACTTTGTTCGTCTCTAACCAGCTTTACCGTTTCTGATGACCACTCATCTCTCCCTGGCCTTTCTTTGCCCAGCCTCTTCATGTCGGTTCCCTGCAAAACTCTTCCTGTCACTTCTACCCATTTCCTGTCACACCCTCTGTCACTCTCTTCTCAAACCACTTCCTGTAACTCTCTTGCTAAGCCACTTTATGTTACTCTTTTCCCAGCCACATCTTTGTACCAGTCTTGTTCTGCTCTTTCTATCCAGGCAGTCCCTCTAACCACTCTCTGTCCATTAACTTCTCAATTTTCTATTTCCAGCAACCTTAAAACACTCTGCTTACTCACCTTCAGCCCCTTTTGTTAATCCTTGTCTTGGTCCTGTCTTTTGGTTCTCTCCTTCTCTTGCCCCTACCTTCTCCAGCTACCTTTTTCTGCCAATGCACTGCCTCTTTACTGTGTGTCCCCAAGTGGCCTTTCCTAGACTCCTTTAACCCCTTCCCTGCTGCCGTCGGCCGTCGCGAGCACTACCTTCGTAGTGCTGCTCACGTCCAACGGCCGAAGCGGCCCCGCCAGCGCAAGAGAACACCCGCATCGTGGCGGAATTACTGCCGCGCTTAACGGATTAAGATTCTTGGCAATATAAAGGCTGCTGCGTTATAATAGGTTGTTCCATGGCACTACGCTTACTTTAAGCTGCCCCTGCAGCACTGCAATGGCTGTTACTCTCACGATGCTGCATATCTAGCCAGCCCCTGGGAAATGCTCCCTCACTCTGTTACCAGAGTGCTGCAGCTGTAGGTGCTTCTATGTTAGGCTGTTCAGGATAACTTCACTCAATGATACACAGTTCCAAACCAACACAATTACACACCACATACCTCCAATCCACACCACATAATTCTACGTCATGCCACAAAATTCAACCGCACACCACATAATTAAATGCCTCAACATGCCACTCCACAACACATAACCATCCACATAAGTGCACTTCATGAAACACACTCACACTCCACATAATTCCAGTACACTCAATATTACATAATTGCTATCCACATAATTCTACTGTGAACCATGCAACACAATTCCACAACTAATAATTCTAATCCAACCCACATAATTCCACATACATCCACTCCACTCCAAAACACACGCGAAAAAGACATTGTCGTTTAAAATGCCAATAGCTTTAAATCTCACAAATGCGAGACCTATTGCATTGCAAATGCTTGTTGTACTTGACACTATGTGTATACCGGGTGCTGTTGAGACGAGGCAGTCTGTGAGGTGTAGTTTCCTAATGACTAGAGAAGAGACAGGGTTGGGTCTGGCTGGGGAAGCTTCAGAGTGCGCCCTCGCGCGGATGCATGGGGAAGCTTCAGAGTGCGCCCTTGCGCGGCTGGCTGGGGGAGTTTCAGAGTGCACCCTCGCGCGGCCGCCCCTGCTCACCTCGGTCTTCTCCCCCTGCTTGAAGGGGAAGGCGGTTTCACGCTGCTCCTTGCCCCAGCTGCCCGCCTTTATGGAGTTGCAGACGATGGTGTTGACGTCGCCCAAGAGGTTGAAGCGGGCGCTGAAGTGCAGGGCAATGTTCGAGCTATCCTTGCCCAGGTTAATAAGGAAGCTGCAGGGTAAGGGAGAAGAGAGAGGACAAACATTGCGCTCAGAATAGGCAGACATAGCAGCACAGGGGCAGTGTTCTAAAGTGTACCCTGGTGGACTGGGGGTCTATGTTTAAAGGGTCCTAGCGTACACTACATCTGCACAGTACATGCCCCCACACAACTGGCTACCATGTGGTGCATGCGAGGGGCGAGGCTCAAATACCAGTAACCCCACAGGAAAACCATGCACAGACATGCCAACCCTCCCGATTCAGGCGTGAGACTACCGATTTGAAGGCTAGTCTCCCGCCTCCCGATTCCTACAAGCAAAAACCCGATTCCTTGGGGGTTTCAGCTGACAGGGCTGAAAGTGCTAATTCTTCCAGCAAAGAGTGGCGATGCAGGGGCTCTCGAAGGAGGCAAAAACCAGCAAAGCGTCATTAACAAGGGAATCGTCTTTTAAAGATCTGCGAAGTACTGGGGGGGGGGCTGTTTCAGCGCGGGCTGCTACGGGGGGGGGGAGGTGCATGTACTGCCAACAACCTGCAGGCCAGTGGCCAACACCTGCATCACCCTCTCTGCCTTCCATTATGCTCCATGCTTCTGAAAGGTAAGGAAACAAGCACTGGTGTTGCCAATAGGTTTCACATTTAGAAAGTTGGAGCTATTGGTTTTGTAAATGACATTTTATATTTATATATTGTTATTGACAATGCCAATAACGATGTATAAATATAAAATGTCATTTACAAAACCAATAGCTCCAACTTTCCAAATGTGAAACCTATTGGCAACGGCAGTGTTTGTTTAACCATCTCACCCCCTAACTAACAGGCACACACAACCACTACTTACAAATTAACTTACTACTCCCCATTTCAAATCCAATCCCACCATTCTGTCACTACTGTAAACTCTACTAATGAATTCAGGGGCAATTAGCAGATTTATGGCGAAAGTAGCGAGTTATGCTTTAATTGGCGAGCATAACGCTATAGACTGAATGTGCCGGTTCTATTTGTGTAATAGGCAATCTATCCACGACAAGGTTTGATCGATGAAGTTGTGTGATGCCCTTGCCTTGTTTTATATTGGCTGTCAACTCTTAACTGGGACTGAAGTATCTGGGTAACAAAAATTGATATAATGACTTAATGTGCCTTATTCTCTTTGAGCTACATCAGTTTAGAGTACTTCTGAGAGAAAAATGTCTGCGCAATATCAGGGACTCATTTATCAACCTGTTATCATTAGCATACTGCCTGGCACTGGCGAGGATCAGAAACGCGGGAAAGGGGGCACGGCGCTGCAATTTATTCCAGCTCTCATATTTCTTGGATGAAAGGAGACTTCTAATAAAAAGGCAAGCATGGAAAGATGCTGCGGCCGCCAATCTACTCCGCGAAAAATCAAGTGGAAGGAAAGTGTGTCTGCTTTTATGAACGGTACATGTTCAGAACGGCAATTAGAGGAGCAGGGCCCCCGTCTGTGCGGGCTGGTTTTTCTTCATAATGCTTCACAAAGACACAAGCACTGGCAGAGATGCTGGCACTCTGCACAGAGCCGCCGCATCTGCATGCATAATGAGGGTGGAGGGTTCAAGTCCTATGCCGGGCACGGCCAGTCGCTGATGTTCAAGGAAGAAAAGCAGAATAAAGCTTGAAAGCTTGAAAACAGCTTGAAACAGTGTCGCCTGTCGTGAACTGAGGGCTGTAACTCACTGTGTAATGCACTATGTAAAGGCGACCACATGGCCGGAGGGAAGCCGGATGGGGGCGGGAGAGCCTGGTGGGGGGGCGGGAATGCGAGCGAGGGGAGGAGAAGTGTGGCAGGCGGATTAGGGAGATGCGCGTGCTTGTGTGGTCACGTGACCCGCTTTTGTGGTCACGTGACTCACATGCACTGTGGAAAAACCGCAGTGGTTTGACGAGTCGATCGAGCCCTTGAATTTTCGCCTATTACATTCGCAAGCGAATGATAATAGGCGAAACCTAAAAAACCTGCATTTGCGTTTCAAATGTCCGAATCTACAGCAGCACACTTCCAAAGCCCATACATGCCAGTAACCCGAATCAAGGCCCCGTTCTCCCGATTTTTTTTTTTTTAAATCTCCCACTTTGCTCTTCTGAAATGTTGGCATGTATGCATACAAGACACCCCCTCCCGTCCACCCTTCCCTCCTCCCCGCCACCCACCTCCAGAACTGGGTCTTCTTAACCAGCTTCCGTAACACGTATCAAAGCTAAAACCGGTACCACCAGCTTCACCAGTTGGTCTCATGCCCTCACCACCACAGATACCCAGCCACTCACAATCTGTCCTGCGCCCTTACCCTCCAGATACCCAGGCATTTATACCCCCTCACCCCCTGCCCCAGTCAGGCATTTCCTGCACCATCGCCCTCTAATTACCCCAGGAAAGTAGCTTGCCCTCTCGCTCTTCAGAGTAGCCTTGCACCTTAATCCTTATACTGCCCCTTGCCTCCAGGGACCCAGTCACTCACCACTTAAAGTGACCCCTCACCCGTGAGAGGTCTCACCGCTCACTACTTACCCCAAGATCCTCTGCTTCAGCCTTGAACACTATATGTATACCCCACCCCTGGTATACCCCGCTTCCCTCCGGCCTTATTCTCCTAATATGCTGCAGTCCTATCTACTAATACCTCACCAACCTTTAATACCCCCCACACAATACTGGACGCACCAACTCCTAAACCTAGGGCCCGTCATTATATTCAGACAATGCCCCGTCTGTTTCTAGGATCACTACCCTCAGATACCCCGGCCCCATCTTCCTCTAACCACCCCCAATCAATCAATACTTCAGATACCCTGGCCCCATTTTCCTCTACCCGCCACCAATCAATACTTCAGATACCCCGGCCCCATCTTCCTCTACCCACCCTCACTTAATACTTCAGATACCCCGGCCCCATCTTCCTCTACCCACACCCAATCAATACTTCAGATACCCCGGCCCCATCTTCCTCTACCCACCCTCAATCAATACTTCGGATACCCCGGCCCCATATTCCTCTACCCACACCCAATCAATACTTCAGATACCCCGGCCCCATCTTCCTCTACCCACCCTTACTTAATACTTCAGATACCCCGGCCCCATCTTCCTCTACCCACACCCAATCAATACTTCAGATACCCTGGCCATATCTTCCTCTATCCACCCCCAATCAATACTTCAGATACCCTGGCCATATCTTCCTCTATCCACCCCCAATCAATACTTCAGATACCCTGGCCATATCTTCCTCTACCCACCCCCAATCAATACTTCAGATACCCTGGCCATATCTTCCTCTACCCACCCCCAATCAATACTTCAGATACCCTGGCCATATCTTCCTCTATCCACCCCCAATCAATACTTCAGATACCCTGGCCATATCTTCCTCTACCCACCCCCAATCAATACTTCAGATACCCTGGCCATATCTTCCTCTACCCACCCCCAATCAATACTTCGGATACCCCGGCCCCATATTCCTCTACCCACCCTCACTTAATACTTCAGATACCCCTGCCCCATCTTCTTCTACCCAGACCCAATCAATACTTCAGATACCCCGGCCCCATCTTCCTCTACCCACCCCCAATCAATACTTCAGATACCCTGGCCATATCTTCCTCTACCCACCCCCAATCAATGCTTCAGATACCCCAGCCCAATATTCCTCTGCCCATTTGCAATCAATCAAGACTTCAAATACCCCAGCCCCTTCTTCCTTACCCCCCCCCCCCCATTCAATACTTCAGATGCCCTGGCCCCTTACCTTTTAGCATCCGGTGGTATAATGCCCATAATGTTGACCCAGTCGCCCAGCTTGAAGTTCATATTGCGCACTTCCATTTCCTGTAAGGCAAGCAAAAGACATCAGCATTGTGGGGGTGCTAGTTTTACCCCTGCACCCTTTCCCTCGTCAATATTATTCTGCGAGCGGAGGCTGTGGGGCTTAGAGTGCTCTTTTACCCAAATTCAACATAAAACAAAGCTAGCCTTTATAATCTATAAATAAATATAAATGTATGACACATGGATATCTTGAAACTCTGGCATGGAAGGCATCCGAACTTTGTGGACCAATGTTGGACACCCTGGTTTTATACTTTAAGCTCAGAGCTAGCCTTGATCGCACAACGAGAAAGTAAGTGCCCGTGGCAAGTTCAGGGACACTGTCCAGATTGGGGTTTATCTGACCACCATTAATATACAAAAATAGCAGGATGTGCAGTGAAGCCAAATGGGCGGGGCCCAGAGATGCTGCTATTCTATTTTTACCCAATAGAGCAGGCTGCGTAGTTCGGAGGAACTGAGGGGGAATGCAATTTAAGCCAGGAAAGAACTATATTTGGTGTCATGGACTGCTGCCCGGCCTGAGATTAGACCGTGGTAGCTGATCCACAAGTTTTATTTGTTCCAGAAATCGACAGTTTACTCTTCCGTGAGTAGGCACAAGCCCCCACGCTTCCCATAAGTGAAATCCTTGCACTGTAAAGTAAAGCCTGCAGCCCCAGGGCAGCGGGTGAGATGTAGCACAGTATTATGGACTCTGGCCAAAGGCACGATAGGTCCACTGCACACGTCAGCTGTGTGATTTCAAAATGTATCACAACTCCCGAGAGCATCATAAGACTGACGTGTTACTTCGCCTTGAGATTTTATGTCCGCAAATGTTGAAAGAACCCTCTGATTGTCTAATGGCTCTATACCCAATCTCGTGATCTGTGATTGACAACAGAACCCCATGATGGGATCATGGGATCAGAACTTTGAAAGAACCCTGGGATATCTGTACCCAGTCTCATGGTCTGTGAATGTCACCAGCACCCTTTGATGCCAATGCAGGACCACAAGATAAGGCTTTATGGCTTGTAAATGTCACCAAGACCCTACAGTGGCATTAGAGAACCACAGCAGGTTACCAGCCTCATGCAGGTTCATTACTAAACCAAAGGGATGGCATGTACTTGCCTAAAGGCCCTATGCCACCTGAAGTCCTTTAAAACAGACGAGGGCAGGAGGAAACAGAAGGCAAGGGTGAACACCACAAAAGAACAACTTTGACCGACGCTGGTCAGCTTAGTGTGTAGTTCTTCAGATGGACCCATAGTGCAAACAAGGCCTGGGTGTCACCGGGGCAACACCGGGTCATCGGATCTGCGCATGTGCGGTGACCAATTGAGAGGAAGTCGAGGTCTTAGACTATGACAAGAAGTGCTTAGACACGCTGAGAGGGACCGTGAAGGACCCAATTAAAAACATTTGAATCAGCCCGTATGCACTGCTAAACCCAACCATGTCCACAGAGGACCAACGACATACCAATTGCATAATCAACCCACATCTACCAATGCTTCAAGGGTACACCCATGACCAGCTCAGGCACGCCGAATACTCTGTCATACTAGCCCATAGATTTCCAGCGTGTCAAAGAACCCCACGCACACCAAAACCACACCAGTCTCACCTTTCACACATCACACCCAACCTATCTACAGCCATCAAAGTTGACCCGCACCCTTGCTGCCATGTGCCATAACTAATTTACTACACGTACAACCTAAGGAATCTACCAACCACACTGATATTCCACCCCAAAGCACCACCACAGTAACAGACAACAAACTGAATGCACTCAGTGTTACTTGACCACACCAAGCGTTACCTACACATACCCATCATTGCTGAACGAAAGACGCCAATGCCCAGACCACTGTGTATACCACACCAACCACACACTTTATGACCGACCACACTCTAGTATCCACTGTTAAATCTTATACAGCAGACAACATACCAGATGTTGTGTACGTCCTCCCACACCATCACCACACCCAGACCAGCCACCACAACCTCCCAGCAAAGCCATATAAAAATCAGTTCAGCTATGTGCCATAAACACCAGGGGCTGTATTATGGCATGTGCCCCGTGGGCGCAATGGGCTTGTGCCCCCGTTTTGCACACTCCCAGGGCACTTTGGTATTATAGAAAGGGTCACAGACACTTGTGAGGCCTTTTTTGTAATACAGATAATGCTGGCGCACATATAGAGTCAGTGCCTCCACCAGAAGGAATCAGGGGAGTAACACAACTTCACCCCCCCTTGCAAGGTACAAGGAGGTTGCCCCAAAGGACTTAATCAGGAGACCGGGCAGGGTACTGTGCTGAGGGGACCCCTGTAGCTTGGAGACCCACTTCAGTGCGGGGGCCTATGTTACGCCACTGAAGGGGGTTCCCTTATTTGAAAGGGGGCATGGCCCCATCCAAATATGGGAACCTCTTTGCCCCAGCGTCATTATAAACATGGGTGAAGAGGCAAAAGAAAAGCAGTCAGGAGGTGCACTGTTAGTGCACCCCCCTGATGGCAGCCCTCTGGAGGGAAAGGGGTCCTATTGACCCCCCCCCCTCCGATATTCCCTTTTAGGCAGGTATTCACTCACTTCACCCACAAGGGGATCTCTCCCCCTCTTATAAGTGCAGGTGGGTTGCTGCCTGCCCAGTGAGACACGGAGCGGCTGCTGCAAAGCAACTCAGTTTTTCACTTGAACGCACTATTCCCAGGGCAGCATGACTTTGCGGCTCCCCTGGGGCAGCGCATTCAATATAATATGGCGCCCTCTCCTTGTTTGCGCAAGACACCCTTTTTAGGTTGAGCTATTTATAGTTCTGAACTATTGCAGGGGAAACAACACTCATGAACAAGCGAATTCTTCCCCGGATTCCATGTAGTTCATGTGAGAAATGCGCGTGCACAGAAATCCGCTCCCCCACCAAGCAAGACAAGCCAAGAACATCAAAGCGACCGGCCGCTTTGAGTCCATTTGCCACCAGCCACTTCACGTGCTCCGCAGGTCATAAACAGGACCATCTGCTCGTGAATGCTGGCATGCTTGCCCAGCCCCCTCACAGCGCTCTGGAAAGTCTGGTTTATGTTTTCCTATTTAGCGTTCATTTTACATTTTCTCCTGTTTTATTTTACATTTCATTGACACTTGTCAGGCAAAACTCACCAAGTATTATTTTTTGTTGCCTGTTCTTTATTTTTTTCCACCACTGCAGTTCGCCGCTACCAGCATTCACTTCTTCACATTTTTCCTTCTGGGTTTCACCCTTGTAAAGCTTACGCGACTTCCATCTTTCACCCACGCTCACACTGGGAATGGCCGTTCAAGCCGGCATGATTTCAGCTCGGGTAAGCCCCTGTTGCTTTAACACGGACAACTTGTATTTAGCAGCCTTTTGACACACGGGCTGATACATTTTTATTTCTGTCCAGCTGTTCTCAAAGTGTTTGATATACAATCGATCAGAATAATACCTGTGAAAGCACAGCGTTTGTAAGTTTGCATGTTTCACAGGCATTTGACTTAACCGCTCTCGCTCTGGGTACATTTTCTCCTGTTTTCTTTTACGAGCTGTACAAAAAATAGTCACAATATTTACAACATGTACAATGCCTTCACTAGTAGGGAGGAAAATAAAAACAGAAACATAAACGAGTACAATAAATACAATTAAAATTAGGATTAAATTGAAACAGAAAGCCTTTTTGCACGAATCAACCAAGACCACTTTAAAAATTTGGACACACCGCAAACCACCAAGGCGGATGTGTCAGACAATAAAATCCGTAGGGCCACATGGTGCTGGCGAGTCCCTAAAAGTCTGCACAGTGGTTTAAGCCAATGCCTTCTAGGTGCAGAATAGTCTGGGCATTCAAAGAGGATATGTGCCACTGTCTCGACCCGTGTGGAGCAAAGGGCACAGAAGGGGGAGAACTGGGGGGACGGTTTCCACCGAGATACCAGATCACCAACAGGTAGGGTCCCCACTCTAAATTTAAAATATAAAGCCCGATCGAAGGGAATGGAAATCATATCGAGATATGGTTCATAGACCACCACGTCTTTGATCTTCAAGAAGGCTGAGGTGGAATTACAATGACGTGGTTTGACAATACGTTTAGAAGTGACCCAATCCCAATACATTTTTCTTTTACATTTCATTGACACTTGTCAGGCAAAACTCACCAAGTATTATTTTTTGGTGCCGATCTTTATTTTTTTCCACCACTGCAGTTCGCTGCTACCAGCATTCACTTCTTCACATTTTTCCTTCCGGGCTTCACCCTTGTAAAGCTTACGCGACTTCCATCTTTCACCCACGCTCACACTGGGAATGGCCGTTCAAGCCAGCATGATTTCAGCTCATTTGACCGCTCTCGCTCTGGGTTTCACATTTTAGGGTTCTTCACTTGTATTTTCCAACTATCGTCGTGAATTGCACAGATGTAACTTCATAACTCTCCTCTTTTTTCATCTGACTCGACTGCACTTTTCAATTAAACTTTATTGATGCATGTCCACCATATCACTTGTTGAATCTTCGACTCTCGGGAACGTTGTGACGTTTTTATTTTTACTTTTGAGGGAACTTCACTCAATCCTTTAATCCACTCTACTGGTTTTATTGTACTTTTTTGATTAAAAATTTCACAGCTCGTGTTCACCCCATTACTCACCGGAATATATTCACCGAGTCTACTTGCTAGGGGACTTTCTGTTCACTGCTACCAGGGCCTATTGGATGTCAAAAAATTCACCACTTCTTGTCACACACGCAGGGCCGTTTCTACCATTAGGCAGGACTAGGCCACCGCCTAGGGCGGCAAAGAGGGGAGGGCGGCAAAAAGCATATGTTCGGGAAATCCCCAAACGGCCGGCCTTTGACCTCAAAAGCGCATTAGGTAGCAGTAGCGCGCCTTCTGCAATTCAACATGACGTGAAGTCACGTTCAGCGCCACGAGCAGTGGCCGTGCGCTGACATTTAACATGCCACGAAGATCCAGGGCTGGAGCATTCGTGAGGCATCTGGACTTTTTCAGATAGGAGCTTCCAGCAGAGAGTGAGGGCGCCTGACAGACCGAGGGTGCTCCGCACAGCCAGGTAAGGTCCAAGTGGCAGCATTCCTGGAAGCTGGGCGGGAACGCGGATGGGGGTGAATACAGCACACTTTAGAGAAAGACAGATGCCCTTTTCCATTGCCCCTGGAAGTTGCTATCCTCCTTCGCCTGAAACTTTTATTTTCTCCTCAGCATTTATTAATTGTATTTATCGTTCTGCAGACTGCATTACTTTCAAATGCAGTGCGCAGTATGGGATGTAAAACATGTAATTAAGCACCCCTGATCCTGTTCAGTTGTGCAGGCCGGGGCCCCTAGTGAACACTGTTATGCGGGGCCCATGATCGGGTTCCACCGTCCAGGTGCTATGCCATGTTGCCCTTTCCAATATTGTGGCTACGCCGGCGTCACCCCCTGTTTTCACGTGAAATGCCCTCTGCTTTAGCACAACGCCAGCGCGCGATTAGAGCGGGCCAGGCCTGCCACCAATCAGGCACCCTTATCAGCAATTGAAGACAGGTTAGCCATTCTATTTGGTAACTGCGATAGGGGGAGAACATCTGTCCAAGTATGGGCGCTTTTTTTCTCACGTTACCAAAGATTGAAAGTTTTGATGGATTTGATAACTGGAGCAATACAAGCTGTCACAGAGAGGGGGCCCTGCCTGCCCCTGAAAGATGAGGCTTCAAGGCCGCTCAAACAAGGCAAAGAAAGCCTGACGGACAATAAGCACTGACAAAGTCCGTGGACCTGGCTTTGTGCTTACACTGAAATTTCCTTTGTGTATAAAGCGAACCCAGAAAGGAGAGTCGTCTTTTTTATTTGTAACCTTATTACGTTGCTGCAGCATTATTGCTGGAAGATAATATTGTGTATGAATAGGATTGTAATACATTTAAGATTAAATAAAGCATGGGGTTGCTATCTGCTGACCAAGAGTCGTTTTGTAAGGCCAGTCGTGAATTATTTTAAAAAATGGGTGTTGAGTACATAGCGAACCAAGAAGGATGAAGCAGGAGAGTCGCACGAGGCCAGTAGTGTGCAGGATAGGTCTGGTGGCAGGAGCCACGTAACTGCTTTCGGACAGCCACTGACTGGTTGTTATTGCCATTTCAGTGCATTGCTTGCAAGTTTATCTTGCCATTCTTCGGTCCTTCCTGTGCCTACATTGTTGAACTCAGGGGCTGCTTTGGGCAACTGTCCACCTAAGTTTGACACCTGGGATTAGGATTTGCAGCAGGCTAGTATGAGCAAAACCAAGTATGGCTGGAATTCGCTATATCTGCCTTTGGTGCCTACTTACCTAAGTGTTACAAGACGGATAGCTACTTTATTGCCTATGAGCTTTTTCCACCGCAGAGTCTTGAGCAGAGGACCACATAAAATCTTCAGCTTCTCTTTTTGGGCGGGGCAATTAGGATATTTTTTTAGGGTCAAAGTTCCCTTGCTTGAAGGAGGACAAGATGCAGCTGCTACTGTTTCCGGAGATGGGAGGGCAGGGGTTCGGACGGGCCCATTTCACTTTACTAGCTAAGTCTCACCCTCTCCCCTTCTTCACTTGGCCATGAGAGAGGTATAGCTTCAAGACCCAGCCAGGCCATCATCAAACATGTGCTAAATCCAAGGCAGGTCTGTGTCCTCCCTCGTCTCTCATCTCTAGTGCAGCTCAGTCCCATGCTGGCCTGTTTCTGATGAAGTATACCAAACAGGTTTATTTTCTAGAAATAAAAAATAAAGTTGAGGGCAACGGCGTCCCAAGTATTTCTCTTAAGCCATACACAGGCCTGATACCAAGGCCCCCTAGTCTCCCTAGTCTGGACTCCACCTTATTCCACTTTCTCCCTCTGCCCTACACTTCCCATCTCCTTATAATACTCTTGCAGGCTTTTTTTCAGGCCTCCCG